>NC_053448.1:33687260-34057320 GCF_007990345.1 Gossypium hirsutum | reverse complement strand
TACATAAGCCCACATATGATCATACTTAGCCATTCCAGTGGCAGATCATTTGCTCAACACTTTCCATTCCAACTATAGTTACATCATGAAACCATCTATACATTCATAAACACGAATGGTCTAATGCCATACTCCACTTCTACAAGCCATTTTCGCATGGCTGTACACTTATACATTTCATAAAGTACTCGAAAGACAAAATGGGTAGTCCTATACATGCCATAACAAAATTCAACCAAAATAGTACCCAAAAGAGCCTTTGATAGTGTGGGCGACTTCGACTTCAAGATCCCGAGTCCGATAGCTGGAGAACCAAAAATCTATAAAACAGAGGAGCAATGTAAACGAGTAAGCAATTTATGCTTAGTAAGTTTGAGCAAGGAATTCCAGCATGCACAAATAATAGCACACATTTAGCTAAACGGAATATTTCATAATACGCAATTTACCGATATCAAACTTGCTTCACAACCTTAACAACCCTTATGTACATACACAATAAACTAACTTGACGAAGGCCGGTAGCTCGTTTATCACTGAGCGAACCTTTATTTGTAAGGGCTCGATTAATATTCAACACATACGTAACATATCCCAATATTGGGATGTTTTTCGAGTATTAGCTGGAATTTTACAGCAAGCTCATTCATTACCAAATCACGTACCTTCGGGATTTAACCGGATATAGCTCCTCGTTCAATGCCTTCGGGACAGAGCCCGGTTTTAGTAACTCACACAATGCCTTCGGGACATAACCCGGATTTAACAACTCGCACGAATGCCTTCGGGACTTAACCCGGATTTAACAACTCGCACGAATGCCTTCGGACTTAACCCGGATTTATAACTCGCACGAATGCCTTCGGACTTAACCCGGATTTAGTATCTCGCACAAGGCCTTCGGATCTTAGTCCGGATATATTCGCTTAGCACAAAGCCTTCGGGACTTAGCCCGGACATCATTCAATTAATCATGCACATCTAACAATAATTCATGGTACATTCATATTCATTTTCGTTTACGAAACTCAAACATAAGGCACATATTGTCCTTGCACATTCGGCTTAATAGCACACATAGAGCATGATTAATCACATCGAAATTTAAGCCTTTATCAAGAACTTACCTCGGGTTGTCGAACGATTCCGCTAGCTATTCAACCACTTTTTCCTTCCTTTATCGGTTTTATTTCCCTTTGCTCTTGAGCTTAATCAAACAAATAATTGATTTCTCATTTAGGCATCAAAGATGACACAAGGCACTTAGCCCATATTTATACATTAGACATTAAAGTCTCATACATGCAAAAATCATGCATCAACACAACATATTAGCTAATTTCTTTGCCCTTGGCCGATATGCATGTCCATTTTTGGGGTCGATTTCAACACTTAATATACACATATACACACTAGTAAGCATCCTCCCCTTTTCATCAATTTAACACATGCATTGCTCATTAACATGCAAAGTTACATTCGGCCTTAGCACACATCTGCTAGCGATCTTCTCCATTTAGCAGCCAATGCACATATGTGCTCACACAAAAAATGCTAAAAAGGAGGTTCAAGAATCATCAAGCCATCATCACATGCATCATTAACAAGCTTCATATTTTGCATGCAATGGCATTAACACAACCTCCACCTAGGCCGAATCTTAACTCATCCTCATGCCTCATCACCACAACATCAAACATCAACCAAGAATGATTCGTCCATGGTCAAGTGCCATTTCCATCACATAGCAAGATTTAGACCATGGGTTAGGTAGAACTCAAGCTAACAACTAAAACATGCATGCCTCTCATGGAACATCATCAAACATACCTTAGCCTAGCTACATGCATGGCCGAATCTCTTCACCTTTCTTTTTCTTTCCTCCTTAAAATTTTTGGCCAAGGATGAACCAAAGGATGAGAAAATTTTTCTTTGTTTTTCTTTCTAGTTTTTGGCAAGCATGAAGATGAGAAAAGGATGAACAAAATTCCCCCCCTTTCTCTTCTTTAGCTCACGGCAATGGGGGGACAAACACTACACACACATTTTTTTTTCTTTTGTTTTCCATTTCTTTATTACCCATACTCCTTATTTTATTCTTCCACTAACAAACATGTTTCATGACATGTTTTGCCCATCCTTCCTTGTCATGGCCGGCCACTACTCATTAGGGGGGAATTTGACATGCAAGTCCCCCCTTTGTCCACATGCACTAATAGGTCCTCACACATTGACCTATCACATTTTAGAATTTTCTCACATAAGTCCTATTGACTAAATTCACATGAAATCAACCAAATTGAAGCTTGAAATTTTCACACATTCATAATTACATATTCTACACAATAAGTATCACATTCAAACATTTCGGTGACTCGGTTTAGCGTCCCGAAACCACTTCCCGACTAGGGTCAACTTTGGGCTGTCACAACTCTCCCCACTTAAGAAATTTTCGTCCCCGAAAATCTACCGGTAAATAGGTTTGGGTATCGTTCTTTCATCGAGCTCTCGGTCTCCCAAGTTGCTTCCTCGATCCCGTGTTTGAGCCATAACACCTTTACTAGCGGAACTCTTTTGTTTCGCAACTCCTTCACTTCACGAGCTAGGATACGCATCGGTCCTTCTTCATAGCTCATGTCGACTTGAATTTCAACCTCTGATGGGCTAATTATATGCGATGGATCAGATCGATAGCGTCGAAGCATCGAAACATGAAAGACGTCATGAATCTTTTCAAGCTCCGGGGGCAAAATCAATCTATACGCAACCGGACCAACTCGTTCGGAGATTTTGTACGGCCCAATGAATCTTGGGCTCAACTTGCCCTTACGGCCGAACCTGAGTATCTTTTTCCAAGGTGAAACCTTAAGGAACACTTTGTCTCCCACCTGATACTCGATGTCTTTTCGTTTCAAATCTGCGTACGATTTCTGACGATCCGTGGCTACCTTCAGACTTTCACGGATTACCTTTACTTTCTGTTCAGCATCTCTAATCAAATCAACTCCGAAAATTTTGCTTTCACCGAGCTCGGTCCAAAACAATGGTGTACGGCATTTACGACCGTACAAAGCCTCGTAAGGTGCCATCTTATACTTGATTGAAAACTATTGTTGTAAGCGAATTCAATCAAAGGTAAATACCGTTCCCATGAACTACTGAACTCGAGGATGCAACATCTCAACATATCCTCAAGTATCCGAATTATCCTCTCGGATTGACCATCGGTTTGGGGGTGAAAAGCAGTGCTAAAATGCAGCTTGGTACCCAGAGCTTCTTGCAATTTCTTCCAAAATCGTGAGGTGAATCTCGGATCTCTATCCGACACGATAGAAACAGGTACCCCCGTGTAATCTCACAATTTGATAAACATACAATTCAGCTAGTTTCTCCAATGAAAAATCCGTACGTACGGGGATGAAATGAGCCGTCTTAGTCAGTCTATCAACAATAACCCATATCGCATCCTTCTTACTTGCTGACAAGGGCAGTCCGGACACAAAGTCCATTGTGACTCGATCCCATTTCCACTCGGGTATCATGATCGGCTGGAGTAATCCTGAAGGCACTTGATGTTCCGCTTTCACTTGTTGACATATTAAACATCTCGAAACAAAGTCAGAGATGTCCCGTTTCATACCATGCCACCAAATTGACGTTTCAAATCATTGTATATTTTCGTACTCCCCGGGTGAATTGACATTCGACTACAATGGGCTTCGTTCAGAATCATCGAAATGAGTTCCGAATTCCTTGGAACACACAAACGATTTCTGAACCTCAAACAATCATCATCATCAATTTGAAACTCCGATTCCTCGTTCGGAAAACACTTAGCCCGTTTTGCAACCAATTCATCATCGACTTTCTGAGCTTCACGAATTTGGTGAGTCAACAATGGTTTAGCTTTTAATTCAGCTACTAACACACTGTCTGGTAGAACAGACAAATGCACGTTCATCGCTCGAAAAGCAAACAATGACTTCCGGCTTAAGGCGTCCGCAACCACGTTAGCCTTTCCCGGGTGGTAATCAATGACAAGCTCGTAATCTTTCAACAACTCAAGCCAACGTCTTTGTCGCAGATTCAAGTCTCGTTGAGTCATCAAATATTTGAGACTTTTGTGATCCGAAAATACATGGCACTTCTCACCAAACAGATAATGTCGCCATATTTTTAAAGCAAACACGATGGCAGCTAGTTCGAGATCATGGGTCGGATAATTCCTCTCGTGTGGCTTCAATTGTCTCGACGCATAGGCCACGACTCGACCTTCTTGCATCAATACGCAACCCAACCCAAGTAGGGATGCGTCACTATAAATGACAAACTCTTTACCCGATTCGGGTTGCACTAAAATTGGAGCTTCAGTCAAGTGAGTTTTCAGTTGATCAAAACTTTTCTGACACTTCTCCGTCCATTCGAACTTAACGCCCTTTTGAAGTAGCTTCGTCATTGGTGTGGCTATTATCGAGAAACCTTTGACAAATCGTCGGTAATAACCGGCGAGCACCAAAAAGCTCCGAACCTCAGTAATATTTCTCGGAGGTTTCCAGTCAAGTATGGCTGAAATTTTGTTCGGGTCAACTCGAATACCCGATGCGGATACCACATGACCCAAGAAGCTAACCTCTCTTAACCAGAACTCACACTTACTGAACTTAGCATATAACTGCTTATCCCGCAAAATTTGCAGCACTAGCCTCAGATGCTCAGCATGTTCGGTCTCATCTCTTGAATAGACCAAAATGTCATCAATGAACACAACTACGAACTGATCCAAATACGGTCTGAAGATCCGATTCATCAAATCCATAAATACTGCAGGGGCATTAGTGAGCCCAAACGGCATCACTAAGAATTCGTAGTGACCATATCTCGTTCTGAAGGCAGTTTTGGGAATATCTGAATCTCGGATTCGTAACTGATAATAGCCCGATCTCAAATCTATTTTGAGAACACTGAGGCTCCTTTCAGTTGGTCGAACAAATCATCGATGCGCGGCAACGGATATTTGTTCTTTATCGTCACTTTATTCAGCTGACGATAGTCAATGCACAACCTCATGGTTCCGTCCTTCTTTTTCACGAACAATACTGGTGCACCCCAAGGTGAGAAACTTGGTCGAGCGAAACCTCTATCCGTCAGTTCTTGCAACTGAGCTTTCAACTCCTTTAACTCGGTTGGTGCCATACGATACGGAGCTATCGAAATCGGCGTAGTCCCAGGTACAAGCTCAATACCAAACTCTACCTCCCGAACAGGTGGTAAACCCGGTAATTCTTCCGGAAAAACATCCGGGTATTCACAAACCACCGGCACAGATTCGGGTTTCTTTTCTAATTCTTTGTCATCAAGCACATATGCAAGGTATGCTTCGCACCCTTTTCTTACATATTTCTGTGCCAACATTGCTGATATTACAGCTGGCATCCCCTCCAAGTCCGCAGACTCAATTCGGACTACTTCGTTATTTGCGCACCTCAAATCAATAGTCTTGCTCTTGCAATTCACAATCGCATCATACGCGGTCAACCAATCCAACCCAAGGATAACATCAAATTCATCAAACGGCAAAAGCATCAAGTCCGCTGGAAAACAGGAACCTCGAATTTCCAGGGGACATTTCTTACACACTTTGTCGACAAGCACGTAACGACCCAAGGGATTTGACACCCGAATTACGAACTCAGTAGACTCAATAGGTAAAGTCTTACTGGATGCTAAGGTTTCACATATGTAAGAATGAGTAGAACCGGGGTCAATCAAAGCAATTACATTAGTATCAAAGAGGGTGAATGTACCGGTAATAACATCAGGCGAAGAAGCATCCTCGCGGGCACGTATAGCATAAGCTCTAGCAGGCGCACGGGCTTCGGATCTGGTTATATCATCTCTAGATCCTCTCTGACCACCACCAGCATTGCCCATATTTCCAGATGGTCTACCTCGAGCAGTGGTAGCACCCGGTCTCCCACTCTGATTTGCATTCTGTCCCGACAACCTCGGGCAATCTTTAATGAAGTGGTCAACTGATCCGCACTTGTAACAGGAGCGGTCAGGGAATCTACAACTCCCCGAATGCCATTTACCGCAATATCGACATTTCGTTCTATCTTGACGTTCATTCCCAACACTGGCGACCGAAGTGCCTCGTGTACCCACAGGGGGTCGATCACGATCTCGTCTAAAAAGGCCCGAAGTGCCTCTAAACTGGCCCACATCATCTCGAAATCTCTTCGATGTCTGTTGAAGAGACCTTTCCGAGGATCTTTTACGGAACTCTCCAGTTCCCTCATCAACTCTTTGCTTTTCTTTTCTAAGCTCTTCGGCTTTACAAGCTCGTTCAACAAGTACCACGAACTCTCGTATTTCAAGAACGCCAACGAACATTTTTATATCTTCATTCAGCCCATCCTCGAAGCGTTTACACATAATAGCTTCGGACGAAACACATTCCCGAGCGTATCTGCTAAGTCTAACAAATTTTCGCTCGTAATCAGTAACCGACATGGAGCCTTGCTTAAGCTCAAGAAATTCCTTCCGTTTTTGATCAACAAATCTCTGACTGATATACTTTTTCCGAAACTCAGTTTGGAAAAAAAACTCCCAAGTTACTTGCTCTCGGGGCACAATAGAAGTCAGAGTACTCCACCAATAGTAGGCAGAATCACGTAGCAAGGAGATAGCACACTTTAGGCATTCATCGGGTGTACAAGATAGCTCATCGAGTACCCGGATAGTGTTGTCCAACCAAAATTCAGCTTGCTCGGCATCATCGCTATCCATAGCCTTAAATTCAGTAGCCCTATGTTTTCGGATTCTGTCAACTGGGGGCTTATTTGACCTTATTTGGTCTGTTACCGGTGGTATTGTAGGTGCGGGGGTAGTATTTGTCGGGAATGGAGGTTGTGGAACAGCCATATTAGTTCGAATGTATTGGTTAAACCAATCATTCATCACGCTATAGAATGCTTGTCTAGCTTCATCATTCGAATTACTAGCATTAGGTTGAGAGTCTGCCGGCACTGTCCCTTGTGCGGGAGCAGGCGCTACACTCTCAAGATCATCAGCTACCTCTCGGTCACGATCGGGATCCATTACTATAAACACATTTACAATTGTCGGAAATCACCACACTATCAAGTAATCACATAAAATGGCATGTATAGCTAGACCCAAAACATTACGGTAGTCCTAGAATCGACTAAACCGTAGCTCTGATACCAATAAAATGTAACACCCCGAACCCGAGACCGACACCGGAGTCGGACACGAGATGTTAACAAACTTTGAAAAATTTTTCCAGACACTGCCCAGTCTGAGTACTAGTCGCTTCAAAAATCATATCTTGAGTTTCACAACTCGAAAATCAGTTTTGTGATTTTTCCCTGAAACTAGACTCATGTCCCCACCTATGTATTTTTTTTTAGAATTTTTGGTCGGGCCAATTAGTACAGTTTATTAGTCAAAGTCTCCCATGTTACAGGAGTCGACTACACTGACCTTTTCCCATTACGACTTGTATATCTCTCTGCACAGAGCTTCAATACTGATGCCGTTTGTTTCTATGGAAACTAGACTCAGAGAGGAATCCATACATATATGGCATGACCCCTAATTATCTCTGGTCAATTTATAGTGAATTTCCAAAGTCGGAACAGGGAATCCAGAAACTGTTCTGGCCCTGTTCCACAAGAATCCGAATATCTCTTACTGTACTGTTCCTATGATTGTTTCGTTACTTCCATATGAAAGTAGATTCATCAAGGTTCGATTACATAATTTATTCACTATTTAATTCCACTCCTACGAATTCTTGTGATTTTTCCAATCCACACCACTGCTGCTACCAGCTTCTGTTTTCAAAGTAAACCTTACCTAATTTGGGGTTTCATGGACCAACTAGGGCCTTGTCATACATAAGCCCACATATGATCATACTTAGCCATTCCAGTGGCTGATCATTTGCTCAACACTTCCATTCCAACTATAGTTACATCATGAAACCATCTATACATTCATAAACACGAATGGTCTAATGCCATACTCCACTTCTACAAGCCATTTTCGCATGGCTGTACACTTATACATTTCATAAAGTACTCGAAAGACAACAATGGGTAGTCCTATACATGCCATAACAAAATTCAACCAAAATAGTACCCAAAAGAGCCTTTGATAGTGTGGGCGACTTCGACTTCAAGATCCCGAGTCCGATAGCTGGAGAACCAAAAATCTATAAAACAGAGGAGCAATGTAACGAGTAAGCAATTTATGCTTAGTAAGTTTGAGCAAGGAATTCCAGCATGCACAAATAATAGCACACATTTAGCTAAACGGAATATTTCATAATACGCAATTTACCGATATCAAACTTGCTTCACAACCTTAACAACCCTTATGTACATACACAATAAACTAACTTGGCCGAAGGCCGGTAGCTCGTTTATCAACTGAGCGAACCTTTATTTGTAAGGGCTCGATTAATATTCAACACATACGTAACATATCCCAATATTGGGATGTTTTTCGAGTATTAGCTGGAATTTTACAGCAAGCTCATTCATTACCAAATCACGTACCTTCGGGATTTAACCGGATATAGCTCCTCGTTCAAATGCCTTCGGGACATAGCCCGGTTTTAGTAACTCACACAATGCCTTCGGGACATAACCCGGATTTAACAACTCGCACGAATGCCTTCGGGACTTAACCCGGATTTAACAACTCGCACGAATGCCTTCGGGACTTAACCCAGATTTAATAACTCGCACGAATGCCTTCGGGACTTAACCCGGATTTAGTATCTCGCACAAAGGCCTTCGGATCTTAGTCCGGATATATTCGCTTAGCACAAAGCCTTCGGGACTTAGCCCGGACAGCATTCAATTAATCATGCACATCTAACAATAATTCATGGTACATTCATATTTCATTTTCGTTTACGAAACTCAAACATAAGGCACATATTGTCCTTGCACATTCGGCTTAATAGCCACACATAGAGCATGATTTAATCACATCGAAATTTAAGCTCTCTTACTCAAGAACTTACCTCGGGTGTTGTCGAACGATTCCGCTAGCTATTCAACCACTTTTTCCTTCCCTTTATCGGTTTTATTTCCCCTTTGCTCTTGAGCTTAATCAAACAAATAAATTGATTTCATCATTTAGGCATCAAAGATGAACACAAGGCACTTAGCCCATATTTATACATTAGACATTAAAGTCTCATACATGCAAAAATCATGCATCAACACAACATATTAGCTAATTTCTTTGCCCTTGGCCGAATATGCATGTCCATTTTTGGGGTCGATTTCAACACTTAATATACACATATACACACTAGTAAAGCATCCTCCCCCTTTTCATCAATTTAACACATGCATTGCTCATTAACATGCAAAGTTACATTCGGCCTTAGCACACATCTTGCTAGCCGATTCTTCTCCATTTACCAACCAATGCACATATGTGCTCACACAAAAAAATGCTAAAAAGGAGGTTCAAGAATCATCAAGCCATCATCACATGCATCATTAACAAGCTTCATATTTTGCATGCAATGGCATTAACACAACCTCCACCTAGGCTGAATCTTAACTCATCCTCATGCCTCATCACCACAACATCAAACATCAACCAAGAATGATTCGTCCATGGTCAAGTGCCATTTCCATCACATAGCAAGATTTAGACCATGGGTTAGGTAGAACTCAAGCTAACAACTAAAACATGCATGCCTCTCATGGAACATCATCAAACATACCTTAGCCTAGCTACATGCATGGCCGAATCTTTTCACCTTTCTTCTTCTTTCCTCCTTAAAATTTTTGGCCAAGGATGAACCAAAGGATGAGAAAATTTTTCTTTGTTTTTCTTTCTAGTTTTTGGCAAGCATGAAGATGAGAAAAGGATGAACAAATTCCCCCCCCCCTTTCTCTTCTTTAGCTCACGGCAATGGGGGGACAAACACTACACACACATTTTTTTTCTTTTGTTTTCCATTTCTTTATTACCCATACTCCTTATTTTATTCTTCCACTAACAAAACATGTTTCATGACATGTTTTGCCCATCCTTCCTTGTCATGGCCGGCCACTACTCATTAGGGGGGGAATTTGACATGCAAGTCCCCCCCTTTGTCCACATGCACTAATAGGTCCTCACACATTGACCTATCACATTTTAGAATTTTCTCACATAAGTCCTATTGACTAAATTCACATGAAATCAACCAAATTGAAGCTTGAAATTTTCACACATTCATAATTACATATTCTACACAATAAGTATCACATTCAAACATTTCGGTGACTCGGTTTAGCGGTCCCGAAACCACTTCCCGACTAGGGTCAACTTTGGGCTGTCACAAACCTACTCCACTACCACTGAGGGAGGCAAGGCTAGTGTCTTCGATCTACTTCGCTGTCAGTACAGGAAGGCAAGATCTACTATTTTTAACTTGCTCCGCTACAACCCAGGGAGGCAAGGCTGGTGTCTTTGATCTGCTTCGCTGCCGGTACAGAAAGGCAAGATCTGCTATCTTTAACCTGCTCCGCTGCCACTGAGGGAGGCAAGGCTAGTGTCTTCAATCTGCTTCGCTGTCAGTACAGGAAAGCAACATCTGCTATTTTCAACTTGCTCCGCTGCAACCCAAGGAGGCAAGGCTGGTGTCATTGATCTGCTTCGCTGCCGGTACAGAAAGGCAAGATCTGCTATCTTCACTGATTTGTTCTCTGGGGAACATGACCTGTATAATGCATGTTATGAACCTAATTATGCCTAGAGATTAGGATGTCATGATCAGAATGAATCAAATGCTCCTAACTAGACGTGTATGAATGATGTTTGCATGAATGCAGAGTTTTTTTTTGAGAATGATCCTTTTTAATGCTTAGGTTGTCATTGCTCGCTGTTCATTAAGGCTTTAACATCAACACGTCAGAACGTCATTTTATTCAACTGGTATTTCCAAAAAAATACTTAAAGATTGCCCCCACTGTAATCTTCCAGATTCAATCCACTGGGACATAAAATTCGTACCATCTTCCTCCCACTGATACCCAAGGGCAGAAAGATCTGGCCTTTTCTCAATCCTTTGCTATACAATTTAAGGATATATAATTGAAATTCTTTGGTCATTTACACCATTCACAGGGTTTCATACCAAATGTCTATGCATAAATGAAATATTCTCTTCTCCGAGAAAACCTCTTCTTACCACTCGGTGATCATTTCTTATTTGTTCATTGAAGCCTTGTCACCAACCCAACATCTTGTCATTTTGTTCAATCAATGTTTGGACAACAAAATCCGATAGGATAGTCTTAATTTAGACTTTTCCTTCTTAGACATTTCAACATTTAAACTTGGTGTGTTCTAAACAATAGTCCTGTTTCAGGTTCTTATATTATTTAGAAACTTCTAGAGTAATATGCAAAACTTCCCTTGTGAAATTTTTATTAGTCCATTAATCATTATTCCAATGCAACATGCTTGCAAAAAGGTCATAACAATGGATGAGAATACAATTGGTTCTGAGCATAGATCGAAAGGAATAGATTATCTAAAATAGTAAATAAGGATAACAAAGAAATTGATTGGGAATGTGTATCTCGGAAAAGAATGAAGTATTCCAAGAATAACAAATTCAATAAAAAAATTAGATGCCCCAGATATCGCAGTTTGAACTTCTTTACACAAACTTTCTGAGTTTGACATGTGTTTAGGAGATCTACAGTACTCTATCGATGTCCCAAGATATCCTCTACCGTTTCCTATTGATTCAGGTATAGTAAGATCACCACATGCCCCAATCTGGTCAAAATTTGAGTTGCTCCGATCACCTCGTGCCTCATTCTAATCAATATTTGAGCCGCCTTTTTTTGGGTTTTCAACTCAAATCCCCTTTGGTCTATGGTGCTCTTTGCGAGTTTTCACCCTAGCCTCTCTATTTTTCATTTTCATTTTTTCCATCATTCTTTTTTTTTACGACTCAAAGTGCCCCTTGCGGGTTTTCACCTTGGTTCTTTCTCCTTCTTTAAGCGAAGTGTTTCTTGACTGAATCTGAGTTGACAGGATTAGGCAATCAGTGCTCCTCCAGAAAAGGTCTTCCTTACAACATAAGGACCTTCCCAATTTGACATTAATTTCCCTCTAAAATCTCTTCGTAGAGGAATGATCTTTTCCAACAACCAGCCTTCTCGTGGAATTCTCTAAGATGACCCTTTTTATTATGGGCTTGTATCATTTATTTCTGGTACATTTGACCCTGATAAAAAGCTTTTAACCCTTTTCCTAGGTTCAACTGATCACATCGCGATTGGATCCATTCTATTTCATCCCAATCTAGCTCAACTAATACCTAGAGATAGGGGATTTCAATAGGTAAAAACTACCTCAATCCCATAAACCAAAGAGAAAGGTGTTGCCCCAAAGAACGTCTTGATAGATGTTCGATGAGCAAGGAGGGCAAAATGGTAATTTCTCATGCCAGTTATTGCCAGTCTGAGTCATTTTCCTTTGATGTTTTTTATATTCACCTCTAGGCAATTTAGTGATGAATCATGGTGTCTGATTTTGAATTGATTACAGACCTCAGCTGTCGTGCTATTGTTCAAGCTCAACGCATTATCCAATGTAATCTTCTCTGAAATTCTATATCGACATATGATGATATTGGTGTATAAAGCAGCCTTTACCCATTTGCTGAAGTAATTAATGATCTCAAAACGAAGCAATGCCCATAAGAAACCTTCAATGGTGATGACGTCCATGCCCCATTTTGCTCCAAATTTGAGTCGCCCTTTTCAGGTTTTCATCTCCAATCCACCTTTGGTCAAAGTGCCCTTTGCGGGTTTTCGCCTTGACCTTTTCTTTTTCTTTTTTTTGATTTGGATGACTTTTATTTTATTTTTTTTGATTTTTTATCTTATCTTATCTTTTTCTCTTTTTTCTTCTTTTTTTTTGTTTTTTTATTGAATCTGAGCTCATAGGGTTAGGCAAGTCCTTGTTATCCCTTTCGAAGAATCTTATTTGATATCAGATTTCTTTCATAGAGCCTCCTGGGGCGAAACTACGACAGAAAACTTTGGATCTTCCTCTTCAATCAGGATAAAATCCAACAAGACTTGAAGAGATGGAAACTCGACTTCAAATAGGCAAAGCTATGCTGAGTCAACTACAAAGGCATTGCCCCGGCAAAGAATTTTCATTACATCGTTCTTATTGCGAATTTCTGACATCATGCTGTTATGCAGATTTCATTATCATCGCTTGACCTAGGTATATCCTAGTATGATCATACAAAGACATCTTTGAACTCTAGAAGTAACTCAACAAGGTCTTGCTTCGTCTTAGCAGTCAGGTCAATTCTAATCTTCACCCAGCTTACAATTTCTAATGATTCCTTGTGAGGTAGGCTCTATCTATCCCATCCTCAACAAGTCTGGAAATAGGCTACAATCTATGTCATCTTCAAAGTCATGAGATCCCTCTAAACACATGCCTTGCTCAAAAGAAAATTCTGAGTCTGCAGCCGCGTCACTCATGTTGTTTGATATCTAGGGATCTATTGTAGGTACAAAAGAATATACAAAAATGTACGAATTTAAGTGTAATTATCTGTATAGTATGATTATGAATGAAAGATTGATTTGGAAGAAAATCCAAAAGAATGAAAGAATAATTATTCAAAAAGAATAAAAAAATATTGGCTCAAAAATGAATGTAAAGATGTATTTTATTAGAATAATGACGTTTAGACATGAGCCTATTCATAAAGGAATTTCTATCATTTTCAGGCTAAAAACAACAAAAATGTTCTGAACATTACTCTAAATAAGCTCTAAAAACTACAGGGATTTCTTCCGCAGTTCAATTACTTAGAACACTCCCAGATTTATAAGGGCGGATATCTAACAAGGTCCCCCATTTCATTTGTGTCTTCCTATATGTCATTGATGTGAACGTTCTTTTAAATCCTTCACAGAACTTTATTTTTATTGTCCATCGTATTTTGTTGGACCTTAGCTAACGCTCTTGTAGTAGTAGTTGGTCCTACCTCTCCCTTTGGAGCTGTTCAGGTTTTTCCAATCTTTGGTCCATTATTAGTTTTTGATCGAGTACTGTAGCGGTGTTTGGTAGGTTGGTTGGTTTCCAGATGAACTGAGGAATGATTTAAATTAATCAGAATCTTTTAATATTTTTTAATGCATATGAATGCAATGCATGGAATGAATGCAAAAAGGCGTCAATTTTGATTCAATTCCATTTAAGAAAACTTTACTAGAAATTAAATTTCTTTACATAAAGTGAATTAGAAATAAGGCTTTGCCCTACTACTCAAAATTCAAATCTTCCTAAGTAACAAAGCTAACTCTTGCCCCTGATCTGATTCTAATTCATACTTCACACTCAGCATGTCAGCCTGTACTGCCAAAGTTTGTATGTGATCAGCTACATCTCGAATCTTGACCACAACTTCCTCCATAATATGATCTCTGCTCCAAACTTGATTCTGAAAGTAGTGGAGCTGTTCATTATTACGACTTTCATTTGCTTCCAAGTACTTGATCTGGATCTCACAATTTTGTAGCGCTGTTTCTAGTTCTTCTATTCTTTTCTTCATTTCCTCAATCTTGCTCAAGCTTGCTTTCAACTCTATTGTGGAATTTTAATTTCGATATTGACGAATAGCTCTTTCCAACTTGGTCACCCTATCCTTTAATTCACATTTTTCTCTTTGGCTATCTAACAAACTCTTTTCTAAGGCCTCGTTTCGCATTTGCATCTCTTGGAATTTTCGTTCCCATCTATCGACTTTGTCCTTTTCTTCTCAAATTTCTTTACACCACTGTTCTGAAGTTTTTCCCAGCCTGACAGTTCTTATTGACAGACGAAACTTTTTATAATCTGTCTTCAGACTATCCAACTCCTCCTCAGCCTTGTTCTTCCCTTTCCTTAATTTCTCAGTTTCGAGCTTCTGAACGTCTATGTCTAATCTCAAGTTCATCTTTTCTTCCTCCATTTGTTTTATCTTCTTTTCTAAATCCGCATTTCTTCTTTCAAAATCTTGTCTCATGATTTCCAATTCAGAAGGGATGAATCGCAGATGCTCCTCTATTAACTGGCCGTTTTCCTGACTTACCTTGGGTATATTGTCGTTGATTCTCCTAACCCACCATTTGTTATACTTAGGGGTTGTCATCGGACCCACAACTAACCTCTTCATTCAGTGAGTCTGTTTCCACGCACTAGATATCTCATGAATCTTCTTTCTATAACCATCATCTCTGTACAAAAATTCACAATCAGCTATCCCTTGGGTTGCAGGTATAAATTGCCTTGACCTATACTGCCTTAGCACCAATAATGGGGCATATCCAACAGCTTCCCAAATTCCAAGCAGTGGAACCCAATCGAAATTACCATACCTATACAGGATATCATCTGGAAGCAACCAAGGAGCTCTCCACTCGATGTCCTCCTCCTGAAGATTCTGAAGAATTGCCATCCACTTTTCCTCCGAAATGTCGTCTCTTTTTAGTGTGACTACGATCTCTTTTAGTGGCGAATAATTTTCGGAGAAAACCCGATACGAAACCTTGTCAACCTTCCAAAAGTGATTGTGAAACCATGCGAGTAGGAGCTGTGCACATCTAATGAATCTCCCCTCTCCCGCTTTCCGGCATGCACTCAATGACGTGAAGGTTTCTACTAAAATTACCGAAATTGGTGTAACCCTCTTATCAAGCCGGTCGAATAAATCAGTGACTGCTTCATAAACATGTCCCAAGGCTTTGGGGAAGACAGCCAAGCCATATATACTTAGAGGAAAGACATCTACCCTCTTCCTCATGTCTGGGTGTGTTAGAATTGCATCTTTCAAACTCTTCCAAGGAACGCACTTACTATCCCCCTTTTGCCTAATCCGTGCAGCAACCCACTACTCACTCATCTCTGTTATATTCATCAGCTTCTTTGAAAATGTTGGCACATTTATCGCTCTTGAGTAGACCTTGTCTGCTTGGAACTTTGAACATCGGAGTAAAGCCACATATTCCTCTATCGTAGGCACCAAATCGACCTTCCCAAAAGTGAAGCAGCTGTAAGCAAGATTCCAAAACTGGGCGAGGGCTCAAAAGAAGTGTTTATCTACTTTCACATCAAGCAAATAAGGAAAATCCCTATAATTATTATAAAATAGCTGTCTAACCTCATCATTCCATTGATCCCAGATTTCCTTCAATTCTTGCAGACTATTTTGAGTTACACTAATACGAGTAAAATCCCATAATTTCGATACATATCCATCAGCCAAACTATCGCCTTTCTCTCGCTGTATTGTTTCGGACCAAGTTCGAACAGCCGCATTATCCTCCACTTTATCAAGAAACCCTTTTTCCATGATAAGCTTTCTATCTAGCAACTGAATGTGACCCGATGCCTTTTATAATGAAATGAAATGCCATGTCATGCAATCAAAATAAAACACCAAAAAGGTCAGTATCATATAAATATAATCAAGAAATAGTAAAACTCCTATTTGGATATCTACTAGGGTTCAGTGTAGCTCTACCTAGGGCGGGTTCCTAAGGTTCATTATATGAGGTTCAGCTTCTAGGGCAAAGGTACCCGAACCAGTAGATTCCTTGATCCTCACCCATTATAGGCTCATATAGATCGAGTTCGGTTCAGGGGAATACATTTTCCTTATGACTATACGGAGATGAAGATCTCACGAAGGCATAGGTACCGATGTATTCCGAAAGCGATCCACTATCCTATACGGAGGTGAAAACCTCACGAAGGAATAGTTTCACACTCCCACTTAGAAGGGTAAAATCATTCAACTCATGTAATATATAATGCAAAAATCAGTTAAGCAAGAAAATAATGAATGCAAATGGATCTCATGAATTTAAAATTTATTTTCTCGACCTTAAGACAGAAATTAATCAACTTTGTGGCTCAACTCTCTTATTTTTTTTTTAAAAATTCCCCAATGGAGTCGCCAAGCTGTCGAAACCATTTTTATTTTTGGAAAAAAAAAACAAAAAAAATAGTTGTCGATGAAAATTTGGATTCGCCACCAATCTTTTATTAAGGTGTGATTGGATCACCTAAAACGACTTTGGTCTACGAGTTTTTAGAAAAACGGGTTTGGGAGTCAGTTTCGTTCGAGGAAGGATTAGCACCCTCGTAACGCCCAAAAAATTGGTACCTAGTTGATTAATTAGTATTTTAATGTCGAGAGTTGAAAAATATGATTTTTAGTGAAAATTAAAAATGCGTCAATTATTAAGACTTTTCTCATTTCAAAAAAAAGAAAATATCACACCCAATGCGTTAGGGCACGATACTCTACTTCTCCAAAATGAGTTTGTCCAAAATACTTATGAAATAAAATTTAAGAGAATATTCATTTGTTTAAAATTTATAAGGAAATCGCGGCCCAATACGTTAGGGCACAATTTCTCAAAATTCTAAGCATCGAATATTTCCTTTATTGTTTTTAAAAAAATCTTTATCTCGAGAAATCAACGCGTCACATCCAATACGTTAGGACACTACATGTTGAATCCCTGATGACAAGCTTGATTTTGTTTGATTAAAGAGCAATTCTCGATTGTTAGATTTTACGAAGAAAATCGGAACCCAATACGTTAGGGCTCAATTTCCTTGAAAATCCTAAATACGAGTATTATCTCTATTTTGAAAATTTTCTATTTTTAAAATCGAGTAAAAAGATGATGTAATATTAGGTTGAATGCATGTATAAATGCCGTTGTAACAAATAATGATAATGAATACAAAAATGACATAGAAATAATATAAACAAATAAATAATAGAAACTAATATACATAAGAAAGAAAATAATCAATGACATGCAAAGTAAAACGAGCAAGATAAAATAATATAAATGAAAACACAAAATAATAAAAAAAGAAATGAAATAAACAAAAAAATATAAAGAATAAAAGGTACATAATATATACATTGAAATTATGAAAAAAATATAAAATTTTGGATTATAAACTTATATAAACAAAACTCATAATGTATTTAAGAAAATAAATAAAAAATTAAAAATAAAAATGTATATATAAATTATAAAATACGTGTTAAAAATATAAGCATTTATTTAAGCATTTACGAAAATAAAAAAACATAGGTATATATATAAATATTCATTAGGAATATATATAAATATGTACACATAAAGTATATTAAAAATAATTAAATAATATCTACATTATCAAAATTAACAAAAAATATGTATCTATATAAATACGAGAAAAATATTAGTTTTAAAAAAATATAAATGTACATAAAAAAATATACATATATATAGATTTTAAAAAAAATAATTACATATAAAAAGTTACAGAAATAAAAATAAAAATAATTACATTATTAGAATTAATTAATGTTAAGAAAAAAATAAAAAAAACTAAATTGAACTGCAATTAAAAAGTCTCGGGTAAATCCACAAATAAATAGAGCCCAAAGTACTAAATTGAAGACGCGAATTACATAGAGGGGCTGGAAGGGAAATTTTCCCTTCTCCTCCAAAACGGCGTCGTTCAAGTAGCGCTAAATTGATATTTAAAATAAATTAAAGGGTGAATTAGAAAATAAAAGACCTAATTGTATAATGTTAAAAAGGCGGAGGGGCTAAAAGCGCAATTTAGCCCTCCGCTCAAAAAACACGCAGATCCTAGGCCGGATCGGGTCGGAGTCGGGTCGGCCTCCCCATAACGATGCCATTTTGGGCGTCTGGGGCTTCTCCCAAAACGGTACCGCTTTGGTACCCTATAAAAGCCCTAAACTTTCCAAAAAAAATCATTTTAAGCCATCCCTTTTAAAAAAACTTTCAGAAAAAGCTCTCCCCACTTTTATCGTCTGGCCAAGGTCCGGGCATCGGCCAGCACGCCGGACGCTGGTCTCCAACGCCGGCACCGCCGTCTGCGGTGGTCGAAAAAGGGAAAAACGCCCTTTTGGCTATCTCGACCCTTCCAAGCCCGGATCTGGGCTCAAAATCCTCAAGAAACAACAAAAATACCCTCTAAACCTTAGAATCCTTTTGGCTTCCGGTCACCGGTCATCGGGGGTGACTCCCTCAATCGTGTAGGTGACGAATGACCCGTACATAGGTATTCTCAAACCCTCTTTTCGTCTTTTATTTTTATTCTTTTTATACGTTTGTAATAAAATGCGAAAAGAAAATAATAAAAAACAGCAGTTCGAAAAAAACTTCAACCTTTGGATTTCCGATTGAGTCTCTGTTTGCGCTGTGAAATTGCTTGTTTTTTTATTTGATTTTTTTCGGGGCCCTAATTACAGTGTTTTGAGTTTGCTTTTATAGAAAACAATGAAACAAAGAAAGTAAACAAAATCTTCGGGTATCTTGCTTGATTCGTGATTTCAAAGATTTTTCTTGCCCTATTCTGCCTTGTTTCCTTCCTTGTTGTGCAAGTATGGACGTGGCTCGTGCGGATCTTACGGATCTTGTAGATTAGGTGGCTGCGGCACGAGTTCTCCCCAGAAACCCTAGAGTTTTTGCCACTATTTTGGGCCACCAGATTTAGGCCTCTGCTTTATTTCAATTTGGGCCATGTATTCTGGGCCAATTATTTGTTTTGGATTCGACCTTGTAAAAAAACAAACTGGACTTTTTTATTTATAAAAGGGCCAGGTAAAATTTAGGTATTACATCTTAGATGACGAAAGGCCTCCCATTTCCTTCTCAATTTGGGCTAACAAACATTCAATTCATGAAACAATCGATGAACGGCTTTATAGGCCTAATTCAAAAACCTTTAAACAAGCTCAATTTAGGAATGTGGGAGACAAATTAGTGTTGAATGGTTTTTCCTGGCTTTCTTTTTTGACAAGTTGTTTTGTGACCAATTAAGATATTTTTTTAAAGAACAATTATGGGTGGTTTATAGGTTTTTTTGTTACATATGACTATTTCCCATCATAGGATCATTTCCACCATTACAACAGATATTGTACCACCAAAACTTGAGGAACACACGAGCCCACCAAACCAGGACTATAGACATATTTAATTAGCAAATCAAGGCTGCCACGTGTCCGATAATAATTTTTTTTGGTTCTATCGTGTCCCATAAATTAATATAAACCCTCTCACAAGAAGGGCCATGTTTACCCCTCTCTCTCTCTCTCATTTGCTTCCTGAAAATCTCTACCCCATAGTATGGTTATTTGCCCAACAGGGTGAATTTCATCACACTCTCCTCCATGTCACTTCTTAATATCAACAGTTTCAATCAAGGGAAGATGAAAGGATAATAGGGTGTATAGAATTTTAAAAAACCAATATTAATATAAAAATATTTTTTTATTTCTGAAATGTTTAAATAAGTTTTCTTGAGTTGGTTAGGTTTGACCCAAATGTGTTTTGGTGAGGGATTTTTGGGGTTGCAACATCTCTACTATGAAGTGGAACCAATAGTGTAATAATTTTCAATAAAATATTGTTATAATTTGAAAAAAAAAATTAATTAGATATATTATTTTTATTTATACTATTATTTAAAGCAAAATAAGGCGACCGTTATTTAAAATTATTATTTTGGGCTAGTTTTAAATTTAATTAGGGTTATAGGTCGATTTTGTTGGAAAGCGTAACGTTGCCGCCAACGGTTAAAAAAAATAAAAACACCTAACGGTAACCTTTGTTTTACCCTATAAATACCCCTCAAATTTCATTTTTTTATTCACATCCTTATCTAAACTTTCTTAATTCTCTCAAATTCTCTCAAACTCTCTCAACTCTCTCGTTTTTAATATTTTTTTTACTTTTATTTAAAAATATTATTTTTTAATTATCTCGTTTTTATTCTTTTAAATCGATTTCTCACGGATGGCCTCCTACCTAATGCGCTTTGACGACATGCATATTTTCGCCGCCTAATTAGTAATGGTAAGACCGAAATTTAAATTTCGTTAATTTTAATAATGTTAAATTTAATTTTTTTTATAATTATATTTTTTTGTGTGTAAATAGACGAATGGTCGTGTTTTGGAGGGCTTCATCCATAATATGGGAAAGCCTGCGATTCTTGAAATTTATGGCCACTTGCAAGCTACTGGATTCTTACATGTGTCTTACTTGTCCAGGGGTTGCAAACTCAATTTGCAACTAATCAACACATTGGTAGAAAGATGGAGGCTCGAAACACACTTTCCACCTTCATTGTGGCGAGTGTACAATCACACTCGAAGATGTAGTGCTACAACTCAGTCTGCTAGTGGATGGGCTAGTCATCACGGGATTTAGGATTGTTTCGGACAAAGTGACCCTCTGTTGATAACTATTGGGGAAGGTCTCGGACAAGTTTGAAGGTGGTCGAATATCGATGAATTGGTTGAAGGATAATTTCGACGAGCTCCCTGAAGATCCTCAAGACCGAATGGAGGAGGTGATACAATAATACGCCTGAGCATACGTCATGAGGTTAATCAAGGGCATTTTAATGCCCTACAAATCTTAAAATTTGGTGCACGTAAGGTGGCTATTACATCTAGTGGACTTCAATGACTGTGGGTAACTAAGTTGGGGATCTACTGTATTGTCCACATTATACAGAGAGATGTGTCGGCCCACGAACCTGAGGTCAGCGTCGATCGGTGGTTCTTTGCTCCTGCTGTAGTTGTGGGCCTAGTGGTGACTACTATTTTTACGTCTCAAAGTAACTGACCCATATATGTTCCCATTGGTGACGATGTAAACATCATTTATTAACAAATATGTAATTTTTACAATTATTATTATATGTTTCGACTAACATATTGCTTGTATATGTGGAATCATAGGTCGAGCTATGTGAGACTGCCCGAGGTTCTAGAAGAGATTAGGCTATTGTTAGATCAACGGTTCGAAATCGAGGTTTACCTATTCTTTCGAACCTATATTAATTACGTAATGATTCGTAAAAAAATTCATAAATAACGATATTTAAAATTTTGCTTATCAGTTTGAATGGATGCTGTACGCCGACATCGATGCCATATCCTATATCTTACCAAAAGTGTTGGGAAATCGATAGATGTAGGACGTGAAGGTGTCATTGATAGTGTACGTGATGGTGGAAATGCACGAATCGGACCGGGTGTTAAGGCAATTTAGGTAGAGTCAATAAATTCTGCCGCCACCGCAAGACCTCAAGGAACTATACAAGGTGGACATGCGGGGAAGGACAACATCAACTGGTCGGTACGATGCGAGGAGCACATCCAAGCGTGGGATTGTCATGAACAATTTTTCTCAATGAAAACGACTGCAGTTGATGATTACTTGGCATGGTTCAGAGCCGTCGGTAAGTCATATCTTCTATCACCAGAGGAGAGGAGTCGATAAATTCAGGCAAAGAGGTCACTTCGACCGCCACAACAAACTAAGAGGGAACTCGATCGCACGACGGGTTCGTCATCCGCTTCGATAGAAGATGCACTGCCTATGACTATGCAATATCCAAGTCACTTCCCTCCAGGTATTCCCATTCAATTAACTAACCATGTGTTTTATTCACAAGCACCATCGTACTATGGACCATCGCCACACATGACAGGTTCTTTTGTTTCCAGAGATGAATATTTCATTCCACTCACGTCCTCCGTATACTACACCCCTGCACAGATTTTGATGCCGAACCTTGTGTCGAGACAGTCCCCAACGTGCCCACAGTCACCGATGCAATCGTTCATGTAGTAGTTGATGTTGATGTCGATGCCCGGTATCTTTCTGACGTACCTAAGATTTGGGGCAACTTATGGTTTCACACCTATAGTGGCCCAAACACCGCGCGCATCACTATTTTACGGGGGTGGCTCATTATTGCAATCAGTGGACGAGGGAGTGGCAAATACATGATGGCAGACGAGGACTACGTAGCAATCGACCACAGAGGAAGATGATAATGATGCTGATCCCGATGATACCATCTCCCAAGGGGTTGTGCTAGCTATGTACTCAGGCGATGATGACAACGAGGATAAAGTTTACAAGTTGGCAGCTTCAGATACACCTTCAGTTGCACCTTCGGTGGTACGACTGGTTTCATGCAAAAATTCTCCACGCGACCGCCATCCACCGCCTAGTGGCACACATTCTCCCCGACAACACCATTGATTGTATTTTTTCTTTTAAATTTTTTAATGTAAACATAGACATGTCATAAATAAAAAAATTGAGGTTATTCATTCAAACAAACCACTTGTCATTATTACTATCTATATTTGAACTTTTGATGGAAAACATGCCGGACGAGCTTAACTTCTAGATGGAGTAGGGAAATCATAGTAAGCACCAAAAGCAAAATCAAAAGCAAAAGAAAAAAATGCAATGAACATCTCAAAAATTGCACTGCAAAGATTAAAATAAAGAATGCATACCATCGATTAGTCCTACAGAACTGGGTGGGTTTTCATTTTTCTTGATATTCCCAAGCTTAACCTTTCCAAAGTTAGAGTCATCAAGGCTAATGTATGATGGTGAATACTCTAACATGGAATCAATTCTCATTTTCTATTGAGGGAGTGGAGATGGCAAATCTGATTTCTTTTTGTTTATCGTACTGGCTTAGCCTGACACTTTACAAACCTCAATCGAGTTCTACCTGTCAAATCAAATGCAACTTTTTATCAGTACTCTTTGTGAGTTCCACCTGCCATATTACACCACTGCGGACCTCAAGCTTAACAGGGCTTGAGAGTTGGTTTCTATATTTTCTCACAAAATTTCTAGGAATCCCTTGGTAATAACCATATACGGTCATGGTCAATGAACTTCATGAGTGAAACTGGTTAGAAATATGAAAAGGAGAAAAAGAAGAAAGAAATACTTTCAAGTCTCCCATGAGCTATAGTTTGCTAAAGAATGACTTTGAAAAAATTAGAAGTTTTAGAAGTAAAGATGGAACGGTCATCGTCTATTGCAGGTTGGGAAGTCATGATGGAAGGTTGTTAACGACACTAGGGGCCCAATGTTTCCATGTACAGAGAACATGTTGGCTTTGTATGCCCTGGGTTTTTACAATACCTGTATAATTTTTGTTGATCATGCCTCTCCTGAATATCTATATTGTTTCTTATCTAGGTGGAATTCGGGTGACCTTTCGGGACATGATGCAGGTCCTTGTTTGGCACCAGCTCGAATGGTGCGCTGGATACAAGTGACTACATACTCTCATCTGGGATAGGTGGGAATTTAGAACTCCACACACTTTGAATGCATTGTAGTCGATAAACGTCATTGACGTAAGCTGCATACTCAATCTATATGTTCCCATATGTGGCAATTGCATCCGTATGTGGCAATTGCATGTGCGCATGGGAACCGATGTGCTTGAAAGCTCCCACAATCGCAGGTCCCTTCCGTTAGGTTCATATGATATGATGCACCTGACATTTCCTGGTCGGGCCTATCATGCTCGATGACTCAAAAATCGAGGTTACGATGTGAGTGGCACACTACATACATAATGTTCGCTCTCGCTGTACTTCTCGGATCTCTTTCATCATGTCATCGCAGAATGTACCGCCATTTGCTATTTGTACAGCATACACCGATTCCCTCTTAGGGAACAAGGCGATCGGTCGAAAATATGTCTCTTTGACAACCGATGTTACTGGCAAATGAAACGTCTTTTTTAGTACCGAATTGATGCACTCCACCAAGTTTGATGTCATGTGCCCATATCGTAGACCCCCGTCATACGATTGCATTCACTATTCGAATAATATATTCAAAACATAGGTCACATCGTACACATTAATGGTGTTCAAGTTGTTCAAATTTTGATGAAAAATATGTTGGACGAGCTCGTAACCTGTCGATAAATAGTTATCGATTAGTACAATGAAATAACCCTATAATTGAAAATTTGATTTGCAGTGAATACATAGTTAGAGCTACAAACCATGTCGATGAGTAGATCTCGTTCAGTCGCCGAAGAATATTTTTGGTAGTAGTTGGATCCCACATGTCGTATGCAATACTGATGATGAGTGCTATTTGAGAGGGATCCATGACAATCAATCACCGAGAGTATTCTAGGTCCCTTGTCAAATATGACACATATGTTGGGCTGCGGGTAAATGAGGCAGCGCAACTGGCTTTGGAAGAAACCCCAGTCATCTGTCATTTCTCCATGAGTTATTGCGAACGCTATAGGGAGAATCTTCCAATTATCGTCTTGTGCAGAAAAAAGCAACAAATGCTGCTTATACCTTCTGTACAAACAGGTGCTGTCAATTTGGACCATAGGCTTATAATGCTGAAATGCCTTTCTACAGTGCTATCAGATTGTTGCAGTACCCTGGGCGCATTTCGAGATCATTTACGAAACCTGGTACGTACCGATCCAATACCTGACGCCATTGCGAAAGATAGTTATACGAACCCTCCCACCGGTGATTCAACTTCTCTATAGCCAGGTGTTTTATGCGGAAGTTGAGAAAACTCTAAACCACCATTGGCCAATAGGATGATGTTCGTCATGTGGGGTGGAGGTTCAGATGCCTTAAATCACAGATCTGGGTCTGGAGCATGGTTCGATGCTTCATCGTCAGACTTGTAAGGTTTCGGCTCTATTGTAACCAAATCCGGTTTGAAAAATAGTGCCACTTCTGAACCATCCGGACTCCTTGCTAGATTGGCTCAGGTTCTGAATCCTACCCCTCGTTTGTGTTTGCAACCCCTTCTTCCTCGTCTGCGCCTTCATTGTCACCTTTGAGCACGGTGTTTGACGTACCCTTGTCGGCTCCCGTCAAAAGGAGTAGGTTATTGGTTCTCTTGTAACGCATGTGGCCACCAGAATAATCTTCAGGTTGATGAATAGTGTACATTAATGATGCATTGGTATAATTGCTTCTGCCTCATAACATCGACCTAGTGCTGAAGTTGAAATCGAATGGACTGATTGAATGTCGATCCCAAGTCTTTACATTTGGGTTATGCTAATACCTCGATTGTAACTGATTTCAAAGTTTAGATCAATGCCAGAGATCGATGAGTGTCTACCTATAGATGTTCCAAGAACATCGTGCTAACCGCTTTGAAGGAGGCCAGAAAACCCATCGCACAATAGTACGACTTTCTGCTTGAACTTTGGTACTCGTATTCGTCGCGACAGATGTCGAAGATGGGTCAAATCCATTAGCTTCGGTGAACTCAACAATAACATTTTTGCTTGAGATGTACGATGATATGACTGTTTCGAGATGCGTCTTGCTGATCACATCAAATAGCTCATACTTATAGGGGTCAACAGAAGCTAGAAATATGCATTGCAACCTTGTAATTCTTCCCCAGCACGATCCTCTGACATTCCTCTTAATTCTAGTCTATAGCTCATGCATTTGAATGGTACTATTGAACGCTAATTCCACGAACTCGCTCCTACAAACACCAACCCAAAATCTGTATTACAGATTTGATCGTCATAGTATATAACGAATTTCACTCATCGACTAATTTAATATCGGTCACGGTTTGGATCAATAAACACAAAAAATAAGTAAAGAGTTGTTTGATATTAACTTGATGTGTGTAAATGTTAAGAAAATTACACCCCTTTTATAATAGAATTATGTAGGGAGAAATAGAATACATGCTATGAATTATTTTTACGAATGCACAAATTCGTTGCATAGTGTATGGTGCAAATAATTTCCATCATGTAACGCTTAGGTTTGTGAAAGTGTACACAATTGTTATCAAGTAATAAGTAAGTATCGTGTTATCATCTCCACAGGGATTGCATTTGTGCTAAGTCACTTAATTTGTAAAATTATATTAACAATTTGGTAAATAAAAACACAATATAGTTGAGAAGTGGTGATTAAAATATATTAAACTAAATGGAATGATCCCTAATGTCAATTATCCTAAGTATGCAAAATATATGATTGAAATAGATTTTAGTAAAATTAAACACAATTTACAACAATTATAACATAAATAAACTAGGACAATTACTTTAATTAAACTCAGTTTATTATCAACATGCTTAATAACATTCGGAAAAACATTCCATGGCAACTCGATCTTTCATGAGTTTGGAAACCACATTAGGTCTTTTCGGAATCCTTTACTGAGTAAATAAGCATTTTACTGATCCTTATTTACTAAGGTTTTCTTAGCATTCGTGTGAGGAAACAGGGACGTGTTAGGTTTGAAACAATTTAATCACACAAATCTAAAAACTATGCAGATAACAAAGCTTGGTTAGAGTTGTTATGCAACCTACAATTTAATCGTGTTAGGATCTAAATTGAGCATGCACATTTCAATTATGCGTCCATTAGCCGAAGTCTGGTTAGGATCGCTCAGCTAATTCAGGTGCATTTCAATCACGTATGAACGAAATACAAACTTGATTTTAATTGAAAACATGATCGATTGAGGCACAAACATTATAAGCATGAATCAAATAAATATGATTTAATCAAAGAAATCATCCTAGCTTGATTAAAATTAAGCTAACATTATTGTAAACAAGAACAAAGAACACATAGCAAGCATCTTTATATTAAGTTAAAGAAAAGAAAGATGAAACCCAATTCAAAGCGGCTGTCACCCAAGATTCTGACGAGACTCCTTTGTTCCTTTGCTTTGCTCCTTTGCTGATGGTTCTCCAGGGTGGCCGACCAAGGGTTCTTTAAGAGGCTTAATTGCTAAAATCTCTCTGAAGAGATGATGCTAGGCGTGGGAATGGAAAAGGCTAAGAGAAAAAGAGAGAATGATGCTTGATGGATGCTTGAGGGATAATGAATGAAGGAATGAGAGGTTCTTATTTATAGGTGAGGAGAGAGAGATAGTTTGCTAAAAATAGGAGTTTCCATATTTTGAAGCATCTTCCATGGGTGGCCGGCCATAATTTTAGTAAGTTGAGCTGATTTTTCATTGATTTTTGGTCAATTTGAGTGCCAAAACAACTCAGGACTGAGACTAGTCAAGTGCAAATCTTTAGGTAAATCTCTAATTTCTTCAACTCTTCAAGGACCTTGTGCAATTAAACCAAAAATTGGTTTATGGACAGCCATGTGCAGCCAAATTTTGGGTTGACTTGGTCTTCGATTTGGACGATTTTGTAATCCAGCAAAGCAATCAAACCTGTCCAAAATAAATCAACAAGTTAGAGGACCAAAGAATTAAATTTATCCAATTTAATTAATTAATTAAAACCCAAATTATTAATTAAATATTTTTAAATGAATTATTAAATATAATTTTATATTTTATTATTTAATTTAATCATGCATGGCCCACTTTATGTCTTAAAAATATAATATATTCAAATTAACATAAAATAAGCCATTTATTGCATGAAAACTATATAATAAAGCATAAAATCAGATTTTAATAATTTTTATGTCCTAATTTCATATTTTCACATATTTTATTAATTTATTAAACAATTACTTAGTTTTAACAATGGATTTAAGTAAAAAAGTGATAAATTACATAGGAAAAATCCTTTATATTTTTCTGTTTACACATCACACATTCAAAACTCATAATTTTATTGAGATTTTGCACTTTATAACGTGCACAACAGTCATACAAAAATGTGCTTTCTATCAGGGGAATAGTGAATTTGTTATAGAAAGCCCCCTAGCTAGGTGAGCTTCCTTTAACAACATAATTCCCTGGGCTAAAAAGCCTGACGCCTCAAATATTTTGGATGATTTAAACACTTCAATACATTTAGAATATGCTCCAGCCTGCTTTGACTATAATCCTTTGTAAACAGACCCTTTCATGCGCCTATAAAAATGCTCTCACATACCAAGCTTCATCATCCCTCTCTCATATAATTTCTCTCCAATCCTTTCTATTTCTCTACTATAAACCATTTCCTGGTCTTAAAAATTTTGATCACTAAGGATATTTGTTTACGTTCGAGGTATTTTTGAGTCGTCGGTGATGCGATATCGTTTTGAGCCGCACACATTTCATATATCATGCCGAGATGGGATCATTGCCTTCGAAGCCTATCCTAGGGAAGTCGATTATGGGGTGATTTTGCTTTGTATGGTCAAGGGTGAAAGTCGACGTGGAGGTCTCAATCAATAGTTATTATACAATAATGGATTGGGGTATAACGGGAGAGCCACTTGACGGTCATTATGAGGCCACGAGCTCAATCTTTTCGACTACTTGAAAATGATGCCCTATAAATAACATATAGAAATTTGAGGGCATATTCATACGGAAAAACTTTGGGGATTTTAGCTATAATTGGTGTAAAATTTTTCTCT
The DNA here is from genome assembly GCF_007990345.1 of Gossypium hirsutum. Taxonomy (NCBI): domain Eukaryota; kingdom Viridiplantae; phylum Streptophyta; class Magnoliopsida; order Malvales; family Malvaceae; genus Gossypium; species Gossypium hirsutum. The sequence continues at coordinate 34,028,012 of NC_053448.1, read as the reverse complement.
ATTTCCAGGCAACCGGTACCTTTAACATTCATTCTTGTTCGAAGGTCGACACCATCGTTGACGCAAGAGGGCTCTCAGTCGGAGAGTGGCTGGTACGGTGCAGTAAAGGTGATACTCCTTTCGGAGCGACGACGACTGTTGTTATTACACAACTCATTAATAACTAGAAACGTTTCTACGCCAACTCGAGTTTGACCTCTACTATGCCGGAACATTCACTCTCCTCCTGAGAGCCCTCTTGTGCCCACCACGGTGTCGACCTTTGAACGAGAATGAAAAGTTAGAGATACCGACTGCTTGGAAATAGAGAAAATAATTACGTTAATAAAACTAAAAGCCCCCAGAGTTTTTCTGTATGATTATGGCCTCAATCTTATGTATGGTATATATAGCGTATTGCTTGTGGGTATCCAAAATGCTTGAACTCCTGACCGCATAATAACTGTCACCTAGCCCCTGGTTATACTCGAACCCGTGACTGCATCACGGTCGCCGGCTGGGACCTTCACGTTGACTTCGATCCCTGATCGTATCAAGCATTATTACCCCGAAAATTGATTTCCTCATGATGAGTTTCTAAGATCATGGTCCTATCCCGCCAAGACATATGAAATGTATTTGTGCTGAGGAGCATTATCACATCCCCGACCCCTCAAAATTACCTAAGAATTTTCGTCGAAAACTCTGAACACTTCATTAAAACCCTAAACCCTAAGCAAAAACCCTAATAAAAAACTCTAACCCTAATAAGATAAAAACCCTAACCCTAGGAGAGAGAATTAGAAAGTGTATCCAGCAAAATCGACCTATATCCCTAATTAAATTTAAAATCAGCCCAAAACCCTAATTTTAAAAAAATGCCCTTTAAGCCTTATTTTTCCATTATTTAAATTCCTGGTTGAGTTGGTGTCATGAGTCAATCGAGTGCCAACTTTGTTAGGGAATTACTAAAATGTTATTTCGTATTTAGAAGAAGTTATATTATTCAATGGTACTTTAGTCTTTTATTAAAAAATAAGAAAAAATCCACATGATGAGATTTGAACTCATACCAATTAATTATTAAAACCATAAATTTATCACATAACTAAAGTTTTATTTTGAACTTTTATACATTTTAAATTTCTTATCCACACTTTATTACCTCAATCAATTGTATATATTAATAATGTTATTGATTGAGTTTGTGCCACAAATTAACTCAACACTAACCCATGATTGATGACAATACTATGATAAAAAATTGTATTAATTTAATATTCTTAATCTGATGTATTTATGTATTTAAGTTTGGCTTCATGACAAATTTGGCAATTAACGTTTACATGTTTTGTCAAAATGACCCTAATTGTATTTTTGAGCTTTTTTTGGCTATCAACCTTTATTTTTTTTTCAAATTGCTTTTTTTAACAAATTTGATGAAAGCACTGTTAAAAAAGTTAACAGGATGATATGGAATTTCATACGTAGAATATTTTTATTAAGATGCAATTTATTACATAGATAACCCAATAAAATAGTTACATGTGGAAAATAATAAAATAAATCATTCATGAAGTTAAAAAAAATAACTCTTAATTTTTAAAAAATAAATGTAATTATCTAAAAAAAAATTCAAAATAAATGCACACATTCAGTATTTTCAGTTTGATTTATTACTTATCTTTTTGAAACCTCTCAGTAAACAAGCGTATGCATTCATTTAGAAACAATTTTTTAAATAATTACGAGTATTTTCTTTAAATTAAGTGTTATTTTTTTGAATTTCATGTATGATTTATTTATTTTATTATTTTTCACATGAAATTATCCTTGATGGGGCATTAAAACCACCAAATATAAATTCCTACGACAGAATAACACTAAATAGCAGTATAGAGCAGTAGGGTTGAACTCACAAGGACTGGTTATCCAATTTTGCCTTTTTTTGTGACCAGAATTATTGTTGTGGTACAATCATGCCCATGACCTTTGTGTTCCAAAATGAAAAAAAATAAAAAGAGGGGTTTATGTTGATAGAGTAAATAAAATAAATAAATATGTAATGTAATAACATGAAAACAAATTCGCAATTGCAAAAACAAATTTAAGCAAATAAAATAAATAGGTAAATAAAATATTTAAGGCTTAGCCGTAGCCTCGGTACACTCCGAACTTGAATTGATCCTTGAAAGAAGGCTTTTCCTTCCAACCAATAAGTTGGTTACAGCAATTGAAGATGCCTCAAACCACCAGCTTTTCCTTTCGTAGTCAGTTCTGGTACAACCTGCAAATCAACCCTTATTGAATTTCTAACCATGTGACACGTGCCCATAATTTAAGACTTTGACAGTCTTGTGATCTAAAAAGTCCAACTCGAATCAATGGCCTCAACCGTGTCGCTTGTTTAAACCCGATCACTATCTCCCTTAAAGGAATCCAACTAAATTTTCCTACTTGAACACGCTAATTTGTTCGTGGGATTTAGAATAAAGCACAGCCGACTCAACTTTCCAACTGTATGCTAAATGATTCCAACCCAAGTCGTGCTTTTTGAATTGAAACCAAGTCAACTTTAAGGGACAAATTTTTACTATCCTAAATACAAAAGAGATAGTGAATACTGAATTGCAAAGTATTTAGTGTGGGTTCATATCTTACAATTAATTTTTCAGGGCGATAATCGGACTAAGGCTAAAAGGGGATTTAGTTAAGTATGGAATAAATCATGCTAGATGGAGTATGGAAGTGGCTTTTAATGGAAATTGTGGAAAGGGGAAAGGGGAAAGTGCTTGAAAAGAAAATAAGCCAAAATGTTGAAAGTAAAAGAAAAAAAAATAGAATGAGAGAATGGAAAGCAACTGGCGCATAGGGAGGGAAAAAAAATAAAGGAATTTGATTAATGCCAAATGCCAAGTGTGTCTAGTTGGTTATAGTCACTAGATATTTATACACACTTCTAATGCTAAAGTTTAGCTAAATTTTCCCTAAACATTATCATTAGATAAATCAAAATTTTAAAATCAAATTTAAAGTAAAGATCAAATTTAAACTAATTACAAAATTTTAACAATATCAAAAAATAATTTGATCTTTATCCAACCAATTTCAAATCTTCAATCTTTATCCAGCCAACTTCAATTATTCAATCTTTCAATCTACCCATTCTCTTTGCTTTTTATTCCAATTTAGCCACTTTTTGTATTATTGTGAATTTCAGCACACCAACTTCATTCCTGGTAAGAAAAAATCCAAATTTAGTAGCACCTTATTCGATAATTAGGAAAAAATAAATGTATTAAAAATAAAATTTTATCTTGCTATTAAATTGCTCCCAACTTAGCTCATACTTGTCCTCAAGCATGATGTCTATTAAAAATCATTCGACAACCCTTTTCGAAACCAAACCCCCTTTCTCAGTCAAGTATAATGCAATCAATTAGTTGAATAAAAAATAAATAATTGCTAGACTCAATCAATAAGCACTTTATAAAATCTCGAACAGTCTGTCAAACTCAACTACTTCACTAAATTTAGGCTTAATCAAACTTGCAAGACAATCGTACTCAATATATATATTTTTTATTTTTTTAAAAACTTATTTGTGACATGGTCACATATTTTGACGGCAAATGAGATGATGACCCAAGCACCTCACCCCAGCTACTCAACTCGACATGTTTTTTTATTTTATTTATTATTATTTTGTTTTTTAATGAATTCGAGACATAGCCAAATCTTTTGACGCAAAATGAGATGACAACCAAGCACCTCACCCAGATTACTCAATTTGGCATGTCCATATTGAATTTATTTCTCTTTTCCTAGGGCAGCTCGGTTAGCGGAATGTTACAAGATTCGGTTCGTCACCAAATCTTTTGACGCGAAATGAGATGACAACCCAAGAACTTCATTTCGGTTACTCAATTCGGTCACATTTTTGAATCTTCACTCTTAACGAAGCCATTAGCAGGTTTTTATTTATTTATTAAAATGAGTACTTTCATTAGGCAAGTTGAAAAGAGCCAACAATTTATACGAAATATTGACTAAGCCATAACATTTTCAATTCTACAAAATATTTATTGACCAAGTAAGCAATAGTTATTCATGATTCATCCAATTATTTAATTAAACTTAGCATAAGATTTAGAGGTTCATTTTTGAAACAAATTGAAGAATTATCTTAGTGAATGAACACATGCAAAGAAGAAATAACATGGCATGTCCCCTCCACTTAGCCCACAATGTGCAAAAAGAATAACAATAGTTGAGATAAAGTGTATTCCCCGTGTATATTTAATAGGTCAGAGGACGGTGGAAGTGACAACTTTGCAGTATGGTGAGGATGATTGAGATGTTGGCTTCCATTGTTTCGAGGCGAGCTTCAATGCGATGAAGTCATTCATCACAGCAGAAGGGGGCTGCTCCTCTTGTTCTTTAGTAGCTGGATTACGTCTTTGTTGAAAGAATTTATTGCTTCAAGAGGTTTGTGTACTTGGGGGAACAAAATAAAATGCAGTAGAGGTGCTGAAAAGCAAACCCATAGAATCCAAACAATATTCATCCAAATGATCCATATTATAAGCATACGTTAACGATGAAAAATCAGCTCTAGATTGAAAAATATTTCTAGCTAAACGTGTGATGTAAGGGTCAAGTATGAGAGGTTGGTGAGCCCGAATTACAACATGAAAATTACGTGCAAACTAATATCCTAAATTGACCCTAAAATCAGAAGGCATGCACCATAAGAAAAATAGCTCTGTCTTAGTTAAGATAGACGTAGAATCATTGTGGCCCGAATAATTAAAAGCGAGAAACCTATGAATGTACCTTAGGTCCAATTCATGTAGTAACAAAGCTTTAGAGGTCTTAGTATTGTAAGACCAGGATATTGAGTTAGTCAAAACTGAGTAAGCTGAACCGACATCAAAATCACTAGGTATCTCTAGAAGAGCAGTTTGGTATGAGTCAGATTGAACATTGTCAGGGTCAACGAAATCCATGGCTATGTTAAAATCAGAAATAAACATAGTAAATGAATGACCAAGCAATCATAATTTAATTATGTTTAGGGTTTCAACAATCCTAATTGCAGACATATCAAAATTAAACGTCACATAAAATTTGAACATGAGTTCATAATATGCAACACAATAAATATTCGCGTATGATGTCCAACCAATAGCAACAAAATAATTAAACACCAACTCACGCATGTTAAGTGTATCAAGGGTAAAGAGAAAGATATATTTACAAACTGGAATTGGACGATTTTGAATTTCCTTGTATCTTGTTCGGTGTTCTGATGTCGTAAAATTTAGAAACCCTCGAAGTCTTCGTCTAGGCGGTATTGTATAGGTTTAGCCCCGCTGACCGCGCCTATTATTTCGAGGAGGTTGGTACTCATTTTTGACTTGACTATGCAACAAACTTGGTATATCAGCAGCTTCAGTACCACTATTAGGTGTTGACTTTGACTTTTCATTGGGTTGGTGTGGTTGTGTACGTTGAGCATGAGCTGTGGCTGACCTTGTTTGTCGTAGAGTTGGTTTCTCACTTTGATTCGGTGGCGTAGCATCATTGTGATCCGAAGTGCTAGCTCTATCTAAACGACCTATAGGAAACATTAATAACGGTAAAATAGGTTGTGAGTTTGGAACATTATACCTTATGTGGTTAGAAGTGTCAGGATGAACGTGTGAACTTTCCATCTCAACTGGTGTCGGGTTTCTTCGATGTTGATGTCAACTCGGTCTAGCAACATGTATTGGTGGTGGTGGTGATGGTTCTAGATCTTCGTCGTCAAGGTTGATGAATGGTGGTGCCGAAAATTATTTTCAACCTTGGTTTAGAGAAGTCAGAGAAACGTCGACTGACTATTGTATAGTACGAACCATGGTCTCTCCTTTTTTGCATGCTCAAAATCAACCGGCAACAACTGTTCAGTGTCGGCTGACAACGATGGATGGCGATGTTTGGCGGCGAACGACTTCGGTAGTCTTATGTAGGGGGCTTTGTCGGTTCTTTAATGTTGGAGGGGGTGGTTTAAACGGTGGTGGCGTTCTTATGAAAAAGGGTGAAGTTTTGGGGAGAACGTAGGGTTGTTTAGAGGATGTGGTGGTGCTTGGTGTAGGCTCAGTGGTGGTGGTGTGAATGGTAATGGGAAAACGATGGACTTGGCTTGCGAAGGGCGATGTTCAATTGAGAGGAGGTGGAGAAGGTGACGACGACGTAAATGGCGAGTGGTGGTGTTTTTTGGGGGTGTTTAACCGACGGTGGTACCATCATCAACAGTGTCGAGGTACGGCAAATAGGTCGACGGTGGTGAAGGGGTGAATGGCGGTGGCTTGATGGGTTAGGGTTTTGGGGAAGAAGATGGGTGAAGAAAAAGAAGAGGGAAAAGAGAAAGAAAGGGAAAGGTGTAGGTTTGAAAAAAAATGTCAAAATCTCCTATCTTTGTTTTTTTTCTTTTTTCCTTTATTTTTTTCTTTCGCCATTTGGCCCACTTTTCCTCTATTTTTTCCTAATTTTTTTTCTCTTCTTTGGGCCGTATCAAGCCGTTCGACCCGTTTCTTTTCTTTTTTTCCTCTTTACTTTTTGTTTGGGCTTGGTTTGTTTGGGATTTTTTTCCTTGGCTATGTTAGGATCTTCAAATTTTGGGTTGGGGTATGGATTTGTTTATTGAAAATGATGTACGCACTGAACATGACCGTACTTACGCCACGATTTCATTCTGACTTCTGAAAAATGATTGCCTCCATCCACGTTCTTGAAAAATAACACGATCAAACAGATTAAAATAATATTTTATTTAATTTTTAAACTAAACTAGAATTTAAAATTAAATTAAATAAATAAAGATAAATATGGGTTGCCTCCCATAAAGTGCTTTTGTTTAAGATCGTTAGCTCGACGACCTGAAAATTTAACCGCTTGGCTCTTCGAAGAATAATTCCTCCGCCACGTGTACTTAAAAATTCTCGTAAAAGAGTTTTAACCTTTGACTATTGACTTTAAAACATTTCCCAGACTCCAAGCTTTTCATTTCAGCTACACCATGAGGAAATAATTTAGTAATAACAAAAGGACCAAGCCATTTGGTTCGAAGCTTACTTGAAAAAATTCTCATTGTGGGATCGTAAAGTAACACTTTCTGGTCAATTGAAAATTGTTTGCGGGATATTTTATGGTCATGAAACACATTGGTTTTGTCTTTATAAATTTGGGCGTTTCCATATGCGTCTTGCTGGATCTTTTCGAGCTCTTGAATGCTTAATTTTTGATAATCACCTGCGACGTCCAACTCTATGTTGCATTTTTTTACCACCCAAAATGCCCTATGTTCTAACTCCATTGGAAGGTGACACAATTTACCAAATATGAGTCGGTAAGGGGACATTCCTATGGGTCCCTTGTAAGTAGTACGGTACACCCACAATACATCGTGTAAATGCAGACTCTAGTCCTTTCGATTTGGGTTCACGATCTTCTCCAGAATTAACTTTATTTCACTGTTCAAAACTTTTTCTTAACCATTTGTCTGTGGGTGATAAGCCATGGCTACACGTTGTGTAACCCCATACCTTTTTAGTAGCATATCAATTACCTTGTTGTAGAAATGAGTTCCTTGATCGCTGATTAATACTCTTGGTGTGCCAAAGCTAAAAAAGATAGAATTTGTTAGAAAATCCACTACAATTTTAGCATCGACACGATGGTTAGCTTTAGCTTCTACCCCTTTAGACACGTAATCAACAACGATAATAATGTAAACATTGTTAAATGATGAAATAAATGGTCCCATGAAATCGATGCCCTATACATCAAACATTTCACACACATGTATAGGAGTTAGGGGCATTTCATTCTTTCGGCTTAAATTACCCACTTTTTGGCATCTCTCACAAGTCTTACAAAATAAGTAAGCATCACGAAAGATGTGTGGCCAAAACAATCCACATTCATGCACCTTATGTACAGTGTGTTTAGGACTGAAATGCCCTCTACAAGCATAAGAATGACAAAAATTTAGGATAAATTGTACCTCGGTCTCTGCAACACATCGTCAGATTACCTGATCGGAACAATTTTTCCAAAGGTATGGGTCGTCCCAAGTATAATATTGTGAATCTTTCTTGATTTTGTCTTTTTCAAAACATGATAAATTGGAAGAAACAATACACGTAATGAGATAATTTACCATATATGCAAACCATTGGTAAACTGCCTGAGCTGATAGAAGATTTTCATTTGGGAAGTCGTCTTTAAGAGGAGCATCATCTTTTGGAAGGGATATTCGGCTCAAATGGTCAGCTACCAAGTTCGCACATCCTTTGTTGTATTTAATCTCTAGATTGAACTCTTGTAACAGTAAAATCCATCGAATCAGCCTAGGTTTTGCCTCCTTTTTCCCGATCAAATATTTCAATTTTGCATCGTCAGAAAAAACAATAACTTTAGTGCCTAAAAGATATGGTCTAAATTTTTCCAAAGCAAAGACAATGGTCAAAAATTCTTTTTCAGTAGTTGAGTAATTGCTTTGGGCAACATTTAATGTTTTAGAGGCGTAATATATGACATGGGGTTCCTTCCCAATTCTTCGCCCAAGAATGACTCTTACACTTTGGTCACTTGCATCGTACACTACAGTTATACTATAGGAGCTAAAACAAGCTTTTGCTTGAGGGTATCGAATGCGTCTTTGCATGCTGGATCAAATTTGAACACTTTATCTTTTTACAAGAGAATGCAAAGCAGTCGCGAAATCTTCAAAAAGTCCTTTATAAAGCACCTGTAAAAATCTGCATGACCAAGAAAAGAGTGAATTTCCCTCACAGTCGTGGGGTATGGAAGTGAGTTGATAACATCAATTTTGGCCTTATTGATCGTGATCCCTTCAGCGCAAACAATATGTCCTAAAATTAGTCCCTTATCTACCATAAAATGACACTTTTCATTATTTAGAATGAGATTAAATTCTAGGCATCTTTGCAAAATTTTGACAAGGTTTCACAGGCATTCATTGAAAGAATTACCATATACTGTGAAATCATCCATAAATACGTCAATTATTTTCTTGACATAGCCGGAAAATATACTTACCATACACCTCTAGAATGTGGCTGGCGCATTGCAAAGTCCAAACAACATCCGTCTATAGGAAAACGTGCCAAAAGGGCATGAAAATGTTGTCTTCTCTTGGTCCTCTGGTGCCACTGGAATTTGGAAAAACCTGAATAACCATCAAGACAATAGTAATGAGTTTTTCCCATTAAACCTTCTAACATTTGAACATTAAAAGGAAGTGGAAGGTGGTCTTTTCGAGTTAAAGAGTTCAACTTCTTGTAATCTGTATAGACTCTCCACTTTTTTTGAACTCGAGTGAGAACTAAATCTTTTGCTACTATTTTTATTACGGTCATACTGGTTTTCTTAGGTACCACATGAATTGGGCTAACCTAGTTACTATCGAAAATTGGATAGATCATCTCGGCATCAAGTAATTTTTGAATTGCCTTTCTTCACGACCTCCATCATTGGTGGATTAAGGCATCTTTGAGCTTCTCCCTTTGGGATCGTATTTTCTTCTATCAAAATTCTATGCATACAAGTTGAGGAACTTAACCCTTTTATGTCGGCGATTGTCCACCCGATTGCCCCTTTGTAGTCTCTCAAGATGCGAATTAAACTCTTCTCTTCTAGTACCAAAAGTTTATTGGAACCAATCACCGGTAATGTGTTCTCATTATCCAAGTAGGCATATTTCAGGTGTTCTAACAATGGTTTAAGCTCTATTTCTGAGGTCTGTAAAATAGAAAGCAACAATTTAGTTTTGGACAGAGAAAGTTCAAAGTATTTACCTTGGCTTCTAGGAAATTGTAGAGTCTCCAGTAGAATAACAGTTTCACGAATCAGTTTTCTGAATGTCATCAACTCTTCTATTTATCCATCATTTCAAATCAAGCCTCAATTATATAGAATTAGGCAATCAATTTCATTCATAACAAACATCGAATAAATCAAACAAGTGATATACCTTAGTCGCTAGTAAGCCTCTCAGTGGAAGGTTCATTTAAACAATCATTAGTACAAATTTCATGTCTTACACACCGTGTTATCAAGAAACAATACATTGTAAATCATTCAATAATTAAACTCAAACATGCCTCAAAATTATTATAAAACCATCCAAAATAAAATGTCCAAAGTCTAAAGTCCAATTACAACCAAAATTTAACTAATTCTCGAGAGTTTCACAATGCCTAATTACAATCTCGAAAATGTGTAATAAATTCTAAACCAAGCCTAAATCTCTTGGAACTCTCTTGCTCGGCTCCTCAGCTCCTCAAGCCTGACGATTATCTACATAAATTGTGAATGTGTGATCTTTAAAAAACTTTGTGAATGTTAATAAAAACGACTAGTAAATCAACATTCAAATCATGCTTAAATCACATCAAATCAATCACCAATTATAATCCATAGTAATGAACATGTCAATTTAATTTTCATATGTTTCATCAATATCAAGAACAATTATTCATGGTTTACAAATATCGAATGATATAACAATAATTACACATAAATATATTGGCATACACTTCTCATGGCTTAATCGAGAGATCATACATCAGATAAACGGATCTCTAAACTCCCACAAATATCAAATATAGTCCATCGAGTTGAGCGGGCCGAAGCACACGTGCTCTTATAGCACCTCAAATAACCCAATGAGTGGAGACTCATGCTCAACACTCCCTTATCTACTCCAAACAAAACAGTCCACCTAGAACCATATGCTCACAATGTCACAAATAAAGGTGGGTACTCACAAATCCTATGATATGCCAACTATATCCAATGGAATCACCATGCATGTTGCCAATATATTCAGTCAAATATAGCATATAAATCAGTCATTATTGTGCTCAATTTAATGTGACAAAATGCTTATGCGTAACATGTAACATAACCATTTAACATCCAATTAAACCAAGCATCTCATTTTCCATTTTCCAATGTTCAATGACCAATTGTAACACCAATATATCATGATTAAAAACTCCAGTAACCATACTCCAATCATCAATATAATTAGCCTAATTAAATTGCACAAAACCACCTAAATGCTTACTCACCATTATTCAATAAAAATTCAACTCTTGTACATATAATATCAATCTTGCAAAAATCATCCATTCAAGCATAATTAATTAATTGAAATTATCAATTAAGCTATTATTTAAACATAAATGAGGGTCAATTTACCAAATCTCCTTTAGAAACACTTACCACATAATTTATTTTACCACAAACAAGTGATCAAACAAGCAAATCCAAGCTTCAATTCCGATTAGCTTAGTTCTCTTCAAGATTTACAGCTTCAACATATATAAAGTAGACATTAGCACCTTTCCAATGCTATAAAAAATGTGAATTTTAATTAACTATACTAATTGAAATCCTCTCACAAAGATACCTTACTGGATTTGTATCATCAAGTCGAAAACTTGATTCCTCACAAAATCGATCTCTCCAACCCTCCTAAACACTTTCAATCATTAATACTAGACCAAATAGACTTATACTAAGCATCAATTTCATCTTTAAATCAGTTTCACAAAATTCTGAAAAATCTGTTCATGAAGATTATGAAATTAAGATTTCTTTAAATTACCTCAAAAATCATATTTAATCTTGATAAATAAGATCAAAACTATTTTAATAAATCCATTTTGAATTGAAACATCCATTGATTTGTGGATTTCCTCTCAAAATTCAAGATCCACCATTAAAGAACCATGTGTACTTGGAAAAAGATCACATTGATAAAAATCCTTTAATTGACTCTGAAATCATGTAAAAATGTTTCTAATCGTCATAAAAACTAGTTTAGGATTGAAGAATACCTTTGATTTGCTGTAAATTTGTTGATTGAAAATCTTGATTCAAGAAGATTAGGAAATTTCTGAATATTTTTTGCTACTTTTGAGAATAGTTTCGTGTGAATTGAGAGAGTATTTTGAGAAGTAAATATGTTGGATCTATTCTCTGATGATAGGTTTTTAAAATTATGCAAAGTAAACGAATTTTAAACCTCTCTAGTTTGATGTAAAATGTGTGAAAAGTGGGCTAAATACTTTAGTTTTAAAACTGAGACTACCCACCAGAAATTTAAATTATGAAATTTGCCTAATGGCCACTTTCACATTTCCCTTACTTTACCATTTGATCATTACCCTCCAAAATTCTGAATTTTAAGGTTTATTTGCCATATAAAAACTCTAAATTTTCCCTTGTTTTACGAATTAAATCCTATTTAATTAATATTTAAATTTTACTCAAAATACCCCAATAAAAATTATTTTAAAATTCTTTTTCAACCCAAATTGATTATTTTTACTAATAATTACTTAAAATCTTTAAAATTAATATTTTGAAAATATTTTTTTAATTTTCTAAATTATTGCTTCATCGATTTTAGATGAAATTAACCTCCTAAATTAAATTAAAAATTACTAAAAGCCCTATAAATTCTTAGTTTCACACTCAAAACTCGAAAAATATATCTAAAATTACTAGACTCGGTTTAGGGAAATTACAAAAACCCTGCGAAAAAAATTCTTTGTGAAGGAAAATGTAACGCCCCAAAATTTTAATTTTGGGTATTGTGAATGTGTGACACAAATATCTGTCAGCTTTAGTGGTTATATGTTCTGGGAGTGTTTGGGAGATCCCAAGTTCAAGCAAGGACTTGGGAAAATTTTGATATTTTTATGAATAAGCCCTATCTTTGGTCAATAGGCTTTTAAGTAAAAGTTGACAAATAATTAATAGAATGAGCCTATTGGTTTGGTGGATAAGTGGAGTATTAGTGTGCGGGAGGTCATGGGTTCAAATCTTTGGGGCAACAAAGGTTGTATTTTTGCTCCTAATTTCAACAAGAGTTGTGCTGAACTGGGTTTCTGAGTGGTGGATGTGTAGTGGGAAGTGAGGGAGCGATTTTAGGAGTGAATTAGGGTAATATCTAAAATTCGATCACTTTTTCCTTTTTTGACAAAAAAGAGTCGTTTTTCTCTCCATCTTTCAGACGTTTTCTCTCCCTCATCTCTACCAAATTTTTTTCTTCCTTGCTTCTTACTCTATTTTCTTTTCTTTTCTTTCTTCTACTGCCGAAATTCCCTTGTTCCCCCCTAAACCATTCTTTCCTCTTGATTTCGTAGCGTTAAGTAGCACTTGTGCAAATTCAGTAAGTTGTTGGGTATCATTTTAAGAGATTATTTTGTGTACAATAGTCTAATTTCGGGGTGTTGGCAGCAACATTTCAAGAGGATTATTTTTGTAAATGTACCGATTTAAAGTTTTTGCGGTAAGTGTTCATCGTATTATGGGTATGCATTTTGGTTTCGGGATTTTGATTAATCGCGAGGTAAGACTGATTATGGTGTTATTTGTTTAATTATAGGCTTTGGAGTGCTTAGGGACTATTTTAGCATCAAACAAAACTAGGTGTGTACCCAAAAGACAAAAGTAAGGGACTCAGCGAAAAGCCAAAATTGCTTGCTGTTTGGACAGCAGCAGTAGGCTAACTTTGAAAAATCACCATAAATTGCGAAATTTGAATTAGAGGATGAAAAAAATATAGGATTAAATATATTTAAGTCTAGTTTCTCATAAAAGAAACAAAGTAAGCAAAACAATTTCATATTATGAGATATTTGAATTTTAGTGAGACATGGTTAGAATGATTTCGGAATCCCATATCCTAAGTTTGGAAAATCATTAAAAATTGTATAAAAATAATTATGGCTTAGAATTTATATGTTTAAAATACCAAATGAGTCTAATTTCAAGAAAAAGAAACAAGAACATCATCAGAATTCTGTACGAGAAGATAATTAATTTTTAGTACAGAAAGGTCGAAACTGTCAAACAGCAGAATAGTGAAAATTTTAAAGAATAAATTGTACTTATTGGCTAAACCAATAATTCTAAAAATTTTATGGTAAAAAGATATGTAAGTCTGGTTTCAGGGAAAATTTGTGGATCTTAATTCGGAATTCTGTAGCTTAAGATACAAATAATTTAGTAACAGCGACTCAAGTAGACAGCTTTGAAGGATCATATGAGTAAATAGTGGAAACACATATGAATAATTAACTAGCATGGGTTACATTAAAATGGATCACGAGGCCAAGACCAATTTGGGTCATTTGGGCCCACACGGGCGAACATCATGGGCTTGTAGGCCCATTTTCACTGTTTGACTGATAAGGTTGCACGGGTCGCCCAAGTCGACTGTGAACCTACTGTAGGGTCGGTAAGTTTACCTAGACCCGTAATTGACTGAAATGACTGTATGACTGATATGATTATGCCTAATGATGTCCCACTGATTTGATACTGTATGCCCTGTTTACATGCATGATATTATGTTATAGCATGTCATATCTGTATATTGCATTGCATTGGGTTGGGGGATTATAATGTTTGGAGGAAGTGTACTGAAAGGCCTCGAGCCTAATTTATTGGCATCTTAGCTACAAACTATTGTCTAGTGCCACATTCGATACTACTTGGAGTGTAGGGATGGGTGGGTTGATTATATCCCCACATGGAGTGTAGGGTTGGACGGAGATGGTGTGTAGAGGCTAGATGGGTAGGATTTTTGTGACTGCATATCTGTTACTGCTACTGATACTGTGATGGGCTAAAGCGCAACTGCATGATTGTTTTTGTACTGAGATGGGCTAAGGCCCAAACTGGACTGATACTGATACTGAAAAGGGCTTAAGCCCAGACTGTGATTATTTGTTTACTGTCTGTTCATTTGTATGGGGATTACACACTGAGTTTACGTAAACTCACCCCTTCTGTTTAATCTGTACAGGTAATCCCCAGATATAGGTGGATCGGTGCAGCGGAGGACTCAGTGGTGGTCACACGACTTCTTTTACACTGTTTACTACCTATTTATGATTTTACTTTTATTTGGGAGTATTTTTCTGTAATTATGGCCTTTACGAATTTTGATTTAAAATTTAGATTTTATACGATTTTATGATTTAAATCTACTAGTGTTAGGTAAAACTCAGGCTTTCAATTGAAATTAATGTTTTATAAAAAAATAACACGAATAAGCAAACTGTTTAAAAGCTTCTGCAATAAAAAAACATTTTGAAATTGAATAACGATTTGTAAATGAATAATGTTTTGAAAACGAACGACACGATTTGAAGTTAACATAAGATAATAAAAAAATGGTTAAATAGGAAAGAGGATTTAGCGACGACATATTTTTCGAAAGGCACTGCCATGTGATGTCGTCAGATTCGGCCATAACGTTTAGGCTAGGTTTGGGGTGTTACAGAAAAAGAATATACTTATCTATAATACGCATAATATGTTGCCTTATTAAAAACCGTACTAGGAAAACACAATGGGACAAAACCTGGGTTAAGGGAAAAAGAGTGTAACACATATTTACTCCCCCTCATGACAACATGACATAATATCTCAAATTCTACGCATTCAATCTTGAATACTAGCTTTTCACAATAATCACTTGAATGGATTTGCTAAACATTTATATAATCATTCTTCTAAATGTCATAAATGAATAACTTTGGGGAAATATATTTTGATCTTTTAGAAGTTCCAACAATAATTATAAATTTTTTTATTACAATCCTTCTATAATAGTACATATGTTTAAATCAAATCAATAAAAACTTACACAAATATATTGAACAATTTCCCAAAAATTTCCATATGCTTCAGGCATTCTAAATCCTTTAAGGATTTTAATATAAACACTATATAGTGATTCATAAAAAGGCAGTAACAACAATTATTAAATGCATATCAAATTTTCATGAATTGTCAGACTAATAAGATATTTAAAGGTTATTACATCCCCCATAAAAGAATATTATACATTCTCATAATTAATGCTAGGACTTAGCGAAAAACTTCATTTTTCTTATTTCGTGTTCAAAAACATAATTATTTCTACCTCATTAGCTTTATACCTTTAGATGTTTGGACTACTGGTCCAAAAACATCACAAATTTAATTTTACTTGAATTGCATCTTTCCATTTTGGCCAATCTAATGTCTATATTTCTCGACAAATTCAAGACCTCATTTTTTCATTATTTTAATAATACTATTGTATGCAAACCGTTGTCGACGACTTTTCATTCTCACGGTTTCATAGTTTCTCATATTGACATAACTTATCGAGACCTTTTATTTTTATTATTTTAATATTCAGGTACCAGAATTTCTTTTGGAGTTTTAATAATTAGTTATGTCTTAGGTCTCCTTAGGAGAACCCACCTCCACAATATAACCATCTAGATATATTGTTTTCTTTTACAAGAATTTTTATTTTGGAACCAATCAATCTATCATGCTTCAGATATGCATTACCTTCAATTATTCTAGGAAGTTATCTTACTGGGACTTCAATTCAAATTAAAACATTAACTGGCATATAACATTTGGTTATTCTCGTCTGATCAGTAAATACATCTAGCAGTTAACTTGCAATAAATTGAATAATCTTTTGAACTTTTGGTTCAAATTAGTATCTACGAGGATCTAGATAATGATAGTTCATTCCAAATACCGTATTTCATTGAGCCATTATTTTTCTTCCCTTAATGTTGGGGAAACTATCAAATCAAAATAATCATCAAATCATGTTATAATTGAATGTCCAATATTCAAGACATTTAAAAGTGTAAGGAAATTCATAATTAAAATGTATTTCAAACTTTTTTTGAAAACTCATTTTATGCATTATGGTGGAATAACTTGAACATATATCGCACATTCAAAAATTGTAAAATGGGTTGGTTGTATTTGGCTCCTGACTGAAAACCAATTGTAACGGGAAGTATTTATCATAACTTATTGGCATGATGCATACAAATATCATATGCTAATGTTGGAAAAATTCGGTTTCATAAACGATTTTCTGTAACAACAGAAAATTAAAAAAATTAAAAATTGAGCCAATTTGTGATATTTATAACAATAAACTTTTCCCCAAAAGTACTTGTGTTTTGCACGAGACAGATCCTTGACGTTTCTGGCTTTCAACTGAACGACCTCTGTTATTCTCGTACCACGAATCACTCTGAGTGTAGGCTCGAACAATCATGAATCAAACACATAACAAAAAATAGTTTTCTTACTTTCAGTAGTAAAGTAAATCTCTTTATAGAAACCAGTAGAATTGTTATTCCTAGAAAACAAAATTCGTACTTAGAAAATAATTCTCACTATTTTTGGGCAAAACAATAATATTTCAAAATTTTATATTTTTAGTCCTACCAATACCATCTACTTATAAGGAGACATAAGAGAATCCTGGTTGAATTAGTAGAATAAAAATAATACTTATCTGATAGAAAAACTAGTCTCCTAGTATAACTAAGAGAGGGGGGTAGCACACCCTAGTTAAATTGTAACACCCCTAGCCCATATCCGTCACCAGATTAGGGTTATGAGGCATTACCAAACATAAGTACAGTTCTTCACAATCACTTAATACAAATCATGCACAAAATTATATAATTTTTTTTATAATTTTCAACTAAATTAGCAACCAATCACTCATCCATATCAAATCTGCACACACAAAACACATTACCAATATAAATTGAACATACATTATTAATCATATTACAAAAATAATCCATGCTATAAAATTGAACCATATCAATATCATTATCTTTTGTCAAATCAAAATATCAATTCAACTAATATGTATCAAACCTTACCACATGTGTCTTATAAAACTTTCATACATGAAATATTTTTTTTAAACATTACTAATTAATCAAATATAATCATGTGCATTACTAATTCATACGCAATTCACTATAATATCTTTAATCGTTTTCGAACATCAAAGACATTTCATAACATACCTAATCCACATGCTAAAAAAAAAAAACCAATCCAAACCAAATACGCCTAGCCATTTTAACTCATCACAAGACTATGCTCATAAGACCATATTAATTTAAACCATGTAGTTCTCAACTTATAAGATTCACACATTTGCATTACTTAACCAAACAAAACCAAACATGATTTTTACCACTTATAAAACATATACTAATCATGCTTTAGAAATTAAACATATCAATAATATTTATTTAATAATTTTTCATTTTCATGTGCTCAACTTACATCAAAACATTCATTTATAAGCTTTCCCACATGCGCACATTAGCCTAAGTTGAACTATACCTCATGGTTAACTAAGCAAAATTGTACAAATACATACAAGCATATCCTAATGACCAAATTTCACTTGCAACATAACCAATTCATACATTGCTCACTTGACTAACATTAATCATTTTTCATGTAATTTAGCCAATTCAAAACATGTCAATTCCATATGCTATAAATCATGCCAAAATTACAAAAATTCATGACATAGGCACATATGTATTCATTTACCTACCATCAACCAAATATAACAGCTCATCACTGCCATTTCCCAAACTAATACATAAACAAATTACAGTCAAAATGTAAATCAATAATAAACCATGCCCAAACACATCCAACAACCATGCTTAATTCACTTGAACCGAATTATAACAAGCACAAATGCATGTTATACCAAATCATATATCAAGCACACCACAACATATTTCATGAAACATAATTCCCAACATGAACTTATACTATGACCGAAAATGCATAAACATAAGCATCATTACTAGCCATTTTCGCATGGCTTTACATATATACAACTTCAAAATCGACAACAACAATCGGTAGCCTATACATGCCATATGTTCAAAGATCAAGCTTTTTTAAAAAAAAAATATCGAAATAGCAATCGATAGTGTGACGGATTTCCTTGACGATCCCTGAGCTCGTAACTAACTTCCAAAATCTATAAAACAACGAGCAAACACACACAGTAAGCTTGAATAACTTAGTAAGTCATAAGCAATTCAATTATCAAATGAACATTAGTATGATTGTTTCAAGTAGGCCGAATACTCCCAATCTCAAACACATGTATTTATAATCACATTTAAACAATTAGTTCACAATATCATATTATACAACAACACCTACCTTTATTTCCAAACTTCATATAAACTCAAACATACTTGAATCGTTTAATTCGAACTCACATTCGGTTTTGACGTACCATTGCCCGTTGAACTGTTTGGAATCAAATAGGATATTCAGATAACTCGAAAAGCTCGTACAATGCTAACGTCCCAGACGTGGTCTTACATGTAATCAAATATCGTTGCCACTGTCCCAGACAGGGTCTTACACGAAATCATATATGACATCGATGTCCCAGACATGGTCTTACACGTAATCACATATCGAAATCCTATGTCATGACATATGTATCCTAACTTTTCCTAAGGTTCGTACGGGGCTTTCGGACGTCGTAATTCGATCAATTCAAGCTTTTAATTAATTCTCCCATACTTATATCAAATTCGGCATATACCCAAATATATTTAATAATTCAATTCGGCACTTATAATTCATATACATTCGAAATTAACAACATTTATTTACTTATGAACTTACCTCGGACAAAGACGAATGGATGGAATCGACTACTCGACCACTCGACCACTTTCGACTTTCCCCGATCTAATTCCGTTTTATTTTGTTCTTGAACTATATAAATTCAAATTTGGCTATTTAATAACACATTTCATTCAAATTTATTCCAAAAACACATAAATGGGTAAATTACACTTTTGCCCCTAACATTTCACATTTTTCACAATTTTGTCCCTATTTCACAAAATACAAAATATTCAAAATTTCACCACACCCATGCTTGGCCGAATTTCACTAAGGTCCCTAGTAGCCCATTTCTTTCATTTATTTCACATTTTGACCCCTCAATTTACAAAATTCACAATTTAATCCCAAATAGGCATTTTTACTAAAATTCACTTAATTAAACATGATAATCTAACAACATATATTTATTTTCCATCATCAAACAACAAAAACAACCAGCTCTCTTGAATGGAAAATCACAAAATACACAACCAATTCAAAAATTCAAGCATGGGCTAGCTAAAACACAAAGCAACGATCTCAAAAATGTAAAAAAAATATCAAAAACAGAGCTAAACACATACCTTAATCAAACTTAGACAAAACCAAACCCTAGGAACTCTTTTTATTTTCTTTTTCTTTTAAGTTTCGGCAATGGTGATGAAAAAGATGAACAAGTGATGTTTTGTTTTGTTTTTATTATCATTATTAACATAATTACCAAACTATCCTTAATGAAATAATATAAAAGCTTAATAATGATTGTCCACTACCGTCCACACTATCATTTAATGGCCTAATTTCATTTTAAGGCCTCCACATTAAAAGAACATAGTAATATAGCACTTTAACAAATAGCAAGCCACTTTTACAATTTACGCGATTAAGTCCATTTATAAAATTAAACAACCAATCGGTAAAATTAATTCACGAAAATTTAGCACATGCATTCTGACATTCTGTAAACACGTAAAATTTAATTAAAATATTTTTCTAACTCGGATTCGTGATCCCAAAACCACTTTTCTGACTAGGGTCTAAACTAGGCTGTTGCAGAAATATACTAGGGTTTTCGCCCCTTATATGTAAGGGGTTTTGGGTCTCTCTTGTATTGAGTCAAATTATATGTGCTTCCTAGACTTTTCCCCAACACGTTATAATTTCATCCAACCTAACACATTTTTTTATTTCCCAAAATAAATATTATTTCTTAATTTAAATTAATTAATTTTCCAATTAAATAATTTTCTCAACCCAATTCTAATTCTGTTAAAGTCATGGCAATTTTAACGTAAAAGAATCTATAAGAAAATATATTTAATTTTCATATTTAACAGATGTACAATGACCAATTAATTTATTTTTATTTTTGATCTTCATTTATTTGATTAAATAATCATTCAAAAAAATTAAATTAATTCTCAAATCATTTCCAAACTTAGTGAGAAACCATGTTCATTTTCGAATGTAACTCATTTATCTAACTTTATCATTTTCATCCATTTATGTTCATTTAATTCTACATGTAATTCATTTGTAGTTTCAACGAGCTAGTAAATGGATTGATTGCACATATATACTTAGGAATTATTAAATAGTATCAATAAAACATTTTTTTACTATGTCATTTTTCTCATTTTAGTACCTAAACATTTTTTTGTCACAAAGTGGTACTTAAACTATTTTTTTACCAAGTTGGTACTCCTGTTAGTTCAACTATTAGTTAAAGCATTAAGTCTATTTAAAACAAATATCAATTAAAAATTGTCATGTGACAAAAAAGACAAAAAGTATGATTTCTTCTTTATATATATATATACACACACACACACACACATACATCTTTTTACTTTATATTTTATTTCTTTCTTTTTCCTCTCATTTTGGGCTTCTTCTACAAGTGAAAGCATCCTTACTCAAGCTTTTCAAAATTGGGTCGATAGTTGAACTAATCAAGCCACCAATTCCCAGTTTGATCAGTTTATTTGATTCGATCAAATAAATTATTAAAAAAATTTAAAAATAGATAAAATTGGTCCAACCAATTTTTAGCTTAGCTGAATCGATTTGTATCGATTTACAAGTAAATCAATTCAAAATCGATACCATAGTCAATTCCCTATCTAACCAACCGATCCAGTTTGGTTTTGGAAAATTTGATTTTAATCGATGAAAGAATTTTTTTTCAATCTCGCCAAGTTGAGTAAGCAAACGGTGAAGTTCAAAAACATAAAAAATGCCAATGTCTCAACCTCAAGAGGAAAATTTTCAAACATTATTGATATTGCTAGACTTTATAAAGGAAAAAAAGAAAATAAATAAATAGAGAAATAATGTTAAAAGAAAAAAATTTTAAAAATTTATTATGAAATAAAAGAATAGAGAGAGTAAAAACAAGAGAAATATGAGAGCAAAAGAGAACGTATTTTATTGATCAATGAGGATATTTACAATGCCTCTTCAAAGTTTATAATTATTGACATAAGAGGTATAAATGAAATAAAACTCCACTTTTAATAAATATTAGAGTCTTAAATTACATCAAACTTATCTTGATCTTGATGGACATCCACTTAATAATAAATTATTTATAACACTCCCCCTTGGATGTCAATTGGTAGATGATCTGCCTCGTTAAAACATTACTAAGATAAAAATACTTCGAGCAAAAAATTCTTTGTGAAGAAAAAAGAATATACTTATCTATAATATGCATAATATATCGCCTCATTAAAAACCTTACTATGAAAATCCAGTGAGACAAAACCTGGGTTAAGGGAAAAATAATACAACACATGTTTATTACTCCTCATGACAACATTGCATAATATCTCAAATTCTACGCATTCAATCTTGAATACTAGCTTTTCACAATAATCACTTGAATGGATTTGCTAAACATTTATATCATCATTCTTCTAAATGTCACGAATGAAGAACTTTGGGGAAATATATTTTGATCTTTCAGAAGTTCCAACAATAATTATAACAAATTTTGATCATGATCCTTTTATAATAGTACATATGTTTAGATCAAATCAATAAATACTTACACAAATATATTGAATAATTTCCCAGAAATTTCCATATGCTTCAGGCATTCTAAATTCTTTAAGGATTTTAATATAAACACTATATAATGATTCATAAAAAGGCAGTGACAACTATTATTAAATGCATATCAAATTTTCATGAACTGTCAAACTAATAAGATATTTAAAGGTTATTACATCCACCATAAAAGAATATTAATGATTTTCATCATTAATACTAGGACTTAGTGAAAATCTTCCTTTTTCTTATTTCGTTTTCACAAAAATAATCATTTCTACCTTATGAGCTTTATATCTTTAGATGTTTGGACTTCTGGTCCAAAAACTTCATGAATTTAATTTTACTTGAATTGCATCTTTCCATTTTGGTCAATCTAATGTCTATATTTCTCGGCAAATTCAAGACCTCATTCTTTCATTATTTCAATAATACTATTGCATGCAAAACCGTTGTCGACAACTTTTCATTCTCATTGTTTCATATTTTCTCTTATTGACATAACTTATCGATATCTTTTTATGTTCATTATTTTAATATTCAGGTACCAGGATTTCTTCTGGAGTTTTAATAATTAGTTATGGCTTAGGTCTCCTTAGGAGCACCTGCCTCCACAATATGGCCATCTAGATCTATTGTTTTCTTTTACAAGAATTTTTATTTTTGGAACCAATCAATCTGTCATGCTTCAGGCATGCATTACCTTCAATTGTTCTAAGAAGTTATCTTACTGGGACTTAAATTCAAATACAAACATTAACTGGTATACAACATTTGGTTATTCTCGTCTGATCTGTAATGCCCCAGTTTCATAAGCATGATATGTTATCTAGTGTCAAATAATTTAAGTTAGATCAGTGGATAGGTATTGTGATTAGATGTTGGAGGTTTGGCGTTCGAATCTTGTGTTGCGCAGGTCTGATTTTTTTTTTGTTTTGGTTGTTGTTGGAATTTGAGTTCTATTGGAAGTTTATTAAAAATCTAGCAGTTAAATCCTATTTGTTTTAATTGTTTTAAATCTTATCAAAATTCCTTTTATTTCTCAACTTGGTAACCATCCACTTTTTTCTTTTCTTGCTCTCACGTCTACTTTTGGTTATTTTCATCATATTTCTTTGCTATTTTTTTGTTCATTTTCTTTTCTTTCTTTTTTTCTTGAATATTTGGGTTCTATTTCAATTCTTTCTTGATTTGTTCTCTGGGCACGTTGCCTTTTTGGTTCAGTGTGGGGGGATTTAGTGTTGGATTAGTTGCAATTTTCTATTCATCAAAAGTGTAAGTTCGACTATTTTTTTCCTATTGATCTAGGGTGTTTGTTTTTCAATGGGGTTTCAGTTTAAGTTTTAGTATTTGCATTATTTAATATCGTGTTAAGTATTTTGCATGGCTTTTGGATAGGTGAAGGTTTCGGGAATCAAGTTTCTCTAGCGGAATAGGACTCGCCTATGATGCTATTTTCAAGTGGTAATAGTTCAATTATGATTTTTGGGACTGGAATTTTGGAAAATCATATGTTAATTTGGATGGGTTTTGATGGTTAAGTGATCTGATGTGTTAAACGAATGTAGGGTTCGTGAGATCTGGACGCGTGGGAGATTGATTTGGATATCAGGTGTGTAAAAACAACCTAAAAATCGCTTTGAAATCTGATAAAATCACAAAATAGAGGCTATTGCGAAACTGCCCAATTTCCACACGGCCGTGCGCATTTCTATAGGTCGTGTGGGCCACACTACCGTGTGGGTCCTTCTTGGAAAATTTTAGGGCCTAAATAGGGGTCGTTTAGAGGATCCAATATTTGGGTTTGAAAATGTCATAAGAGTCGGAAAAAACTGTAAGTTTAGCACATAAGCTCGTATGTGTATCATTAAAAGCATGATAAACATTGTATGCTAAAATTTAACTATAGGATATGTTATACATAAATAAATTTTGTATGTGAGAATGTTGCCTGTTTATGATTATGTTATGTATAAAATATATGTATGTTTTTATGCATGGGGTGGTATATGATGTATTGGAAAAAGTGTATATAGCAGTATTTACTATAAATATGGCTGCTAGACCACAAAATTATGTGTAAGGCAACCTAGCTGCAAATATAAGAGTCGCATACTGCCATATCATGGTGTGATTGGATGGATGGAGCTGGTGTGTAGCGGATGGGAGTGGGATATATTATGTACGATATGTTTGGTATGATCTAGCATAAAATGCCACCGTATGCTAAGTTATAATGTGATAAGATATGAATAAACTGAAATTTATGTGATATGTGATACACTAGTATATATATATCATTGGTGTATGATCTTTAGACTTTGGGCCAAAATGCACATTGGGCTATTAGCTCACGTTTTTGTTTGTTTTGTTTCAGGTAATCCCCTAACTTAGCTTTGGACAGCGTCACAGGAGACTCAGATTTTACGATTTTAATACACTATATTATGGTTTTATTCTATGTGTTTAAATCGGACATTTCAGACTCTATTGTGCTTTATTAATTTTTTGACATTTTATGTTTGTTTAGTTCACAAGGTCTAAAATGGATAGTTTAAATAAAGCTCAAATGTTAAATAGTTTTTCCTAAAGAGACCAAAATGAAACTTTAAGTTTTCAAGAAATTGTAGCTGCAAATTAAGTTTGAGGTTTTCATTAAAAATAATTTCAGCGGATACGTTTATAAAAGAATTAAACTTGATATTTTCACATGTTTGAACTGTTTATTTTTTTAAAAAAATGAGACAATGAATTTTTAACCTGCTGGAATTGGTTCTTCAAAACACTAGTACTTTATTTTATCTAATGATGCGACCTCCATAATCTGACCGTAACGTCTAGGCCGGGTTTGGGGTGTTACATGATCAGCAAATACATTTGACATTTAAGTTGCAATAAAGTGAATAATGTTTTGAACTTCTGGTTCAAATTACTTTCTACGAGGATCTAGATAATAATAGTTCATTCCAAATGCTTTATTTTATCGAGCCATTATTTCTCTTCCCTTAATATTGGGAAAGTTATCAAATCAAAATAATTATCAAATCATGTTATAATTGAATTTCCAATTCATTCAAGACATTTAAAAATGTAAGGAAATTCATAATTAATATGTATTTCCAACTTTGTTTGGAAACCCATTTTATGCATTGTGGTGGAGTAACTTGAACTTATATCGCACATTCAAAAATTGTAAAATGGGTTGGTTGTATTTGGCTTCTTACCGAAAATCAACTGTAATGGGGAGTATTTATCATAACTATCATATTCTCATGTTGGAAAAATTCGGTTTAATAAACGGTTTTCTGTAATAGCGGAAAATTAAAAAAATTGAAAATCGAGTCAATTTGTGATATTTATAGCATCAAAATTTTCCCAAAAAGTACTTGTGCTTTGTGTTATCCGGTTTCTTGGTGTTCCTGACTTTCAACTGAACGACCTCCGTTATTCTCGTACCACGAAT
Organism: Gossypium hirsutum; assembly: GCF_007990345.1. Lineage (NCBI taxonomy): Eukaryota > Viridiplantae > Streptophyta > Magnoliopsida > Malvales > Malvaceae > Gossypium > Gossypium hirsutum. The sequence continues at coordinate 34,001,935 of NC_053448.1, read as the reverse complement.
CAATTCGAGTGTGGGCTCGACCAATCATGAATCAAACATAGAACCAAAAATAATTTTCTTACATTCATTAGGGTTTAGGGTTTAGAGTTTAGGATATGTGCTTCCTAGACTTTTAACCCAACACTTTATAATTTCATCCAACCCAACACATTTTTTTATATTTCTCAAAATAAATATTATTTATTAATTTAAATAAATTAATTTTCCAATTAAATAATTTTCTCAACCCAAATCTAATTCTGTTAAAGTCACGACAACTTTACCGTAAAAGAATCTATGAGAAAATGAATGTAATTTTCATATTCAACGGATTTACAATAACCAATTAATTTATTTATATTTTCTATCTTCAATTATTTGATTAAATAATAATTTAAAAAACTTAAATTAATTCTCAAGTCATTTCCATACTTAGTGAGAAACCACATTCATTTCCGAATGTAACTAATTTCTAACCACATTCATTTCCGAATGTAACTAATTTCTCTAACTCTATCATTTCCATCCATTTATGGTCATTTAATTCTACGTGCAATTTATTTTTAGTTTCAACGAGCTAGTAAATGGACCCATTACACATATATAATTAGGGCTCAAATGATTTATAATTAAGTTCCAACTTTTTTACTATTAATTATAAATTCATCTAGTCAGAAAGTCATACACTATAGTATCGTGACTGAGCTCTCCCTAATGACATTCATTATGAAAGCTACTCGATCAGTACTCATCCAATAACCTTTTCATAAATGTGTTACCCTCATAGCATACCCTTGATCTCTTTGAGATAAATTTGTTCTCCCAATATGATCCTATTTTATCTCATAGCAACCATTACGTTTTCCTTTATGAAAATTCAATTACTATCAAATAGTAATTAAGTTATTTATCACAAAGACAAATGACCTATGGCTATGTTTAATTTTCATCTATCGTGTAACACCAATAAGAGGATATCATTTACCCATTTCTTGGGATATGAATCCCACTATTGTGAATGATGCTACATATTGCAAGAGCCATACACCCAATGCACCAGCTTTTGGTTCCTTATCTATTTGAACATAGGCTTTTACTCACATCAAAGTATACGAGTCGCACATAAATAGCGAACCATCCACTTAAGGTTAAGGTATTGGTAGTACTAGAAAGAACATATATTTTCTCCCTACTTATTGGTTAATTTGTCCCCATTTAGTTATCTTTGGCACATATTTTAGCATTTTCAGTTTAGTAAATTTCATTTTATAACTCAATGGATCTTAGCCTATTTATCCTTAATTTTGTCATGTTTTGGTACTGGTGTCGCTGCATGAGTATTTCCAGCTTGCGCCCAGAATTGTCGCCACACCTGACAGCTGTCCAGATAAGAACAAAAGTGTATGAGCTGCCTAGTCTGGTACAACTAACTTGTATGTACAGAGGCAACATGATTCTGATGAAAAGACACCTTTGCTATTTGGGTAAATATTAACATTCATGTGGAAAGGAGAGGAGAAAGTTTTGGGGGGTATTATCTTCTTCAACCTATCTTTGGAAGCTTTTCAGCTATTGTGGCTTAAGTCTCCTACGGGTGAACCAACATGAAAGGGAAGCAGCTCAGCTCCTAACGAGGAGCCCTGAGTGCGACACAAAAGGGAGTTGAGAGATCAAGTCGAGATTTTCTAGGAATAGTACTCTCCACTTGTTCTTTTTATATTTCTTTTTTAAACACTGGTGATTACTTTCTATTTCATGTTTGTACAAAAGTATACATGATTTTTGGGTTAAATGTTATTTTATTCAATCTTGCTTCTACTGTTTACTATTTGGGTTTGAATGTTTTTAGCATGGAAGTGTTATTGCGATCGCTGACACTAAAAAGTGTAGCGACAATTCAAGCTAACAAGCATGACAACGAAAGTTGCTTGAGGATTAAAGAAATTTAATCCACTTGTTCTTAATAGTGTTCCATTGTCATCATTAGAAGGTGTGGTTAATGTGCATGTTTAAGTCTTAGATTAAATATAGAAGTTAAGCTTGGTAAGATATTCACTGCAATTTAATGCACCAAAAATCACCTATTCTTTTATACCTTGTGAGCACTTAGTATCGTGTTGAATATTCACGTTGGGATCCCAGTTTAACATTATCATATTTTATCTTATTGTTTTCAAGTTATTGGTTCGCCTACTACTCTCACAATTTATCTCGTTTCTATCTATTTATTGCACTGACATTGGTAGACACAAGATAACCATCATCGTGGAATCGATATCTATTTTACTTGCATCAACAGTGTACACTTGCACATTATTGTTGTGACGTTAAATAGTCAATCAAATTTTGGCGCCATTGTCGGGGATGGTGTTTGTTTGATGTTTATTTTTGTTTGTTTTTATTTCATAATATTTAGTTGTTACTAACTTGTTTTCTTTTTGTCGCTATTTTCACATTTTATTTTAGGTGTTGTATGACCCAAAGCAATTCAAAGTTTATTGCCGATTTTGATCCAGAAATTGAAAGAACCGTTCGGAGAAGACTTCGAGAACAAAGGAATATGGCTTTACCAAGAAACTATAAAGTCATACCCCCGATGTAGCACCAAAATGCTAATGATCCACCTTTGCCGCAAGACGCTTAAATACAAAACAGGACTATACGAGATTTTATAGTACTTGTCTTGGATGACTTACAACCAGGAGTTGTTAGGCCAGCAATCCAAGCTAGAAATTTTGAACTCAAGCCAGTAATGTTTCAAATGTTGAATTCTAATTGGCAATAAGATGGACTGCCACATGAAGATGCATGACAACATCTTAAATCATGTTTATTGATTTGTGCTTCGTTTAGTCAATAAGGCTTTCCTGATGACGCTTTGAAGATACAATTATTTTCTTATTCCTTATAGGGAAGAGCTCATACTTGGTTCCTTAGGCTACCTGCTGGATCAAGTACTTCTTGGAATGCACTAGCAACACAATTTGTTTTGCGATTTAACCTGCCGACAATGAATGCTCGTCTCTGAAATGATATTACAGCTTATCATCAGCTGGATGATGAGAATCTTCACACCACATAGGAATGTTATAAATCTTTGCTTCGACATTGTCTCATGCACGGCATTCAACAGGAAACACAAATTGAGATTTTTTATAATAGGTTGGATTCACACATGAGGAATCATGTCGGCGCATTAGCCAATGGTCCTTTGCTGGACTATACTTATAATGATGTTATTGGAATTCTTGAGAAAATTACTCAGAATGATTATCAATATTCTATCTCTAGAGCTACACAAGCAAAAGCAACTCTAGGAGTTATTGGATTGGATGCAATATCTGCACTTAGTGCTCAAGTTTCTTCTCTTGCAAATATGATAAAAAAATATGCAAGGGACTAGTGACGTTGCACCTATAAAAGTCGTTCAACAAGTTGATGTTCCTACCTTTTGTTGTGAGATTTGCAGTGACAACCACAACTATGAAGATTTTCCATAACATGCATAGAATGCCTTTTATGTCAGTAACATTCGCAACAATTCTTATGGTACCACTTATAGTAATTCTACACGTAATCAATAGTCTTGGGGAACTCAGAATGCTAGACAAAATGCTGTGACATTTCGATATGGGAATATATCCACACAAGGAAATTATAATTCAAGGTAAGAAAATTACAATCAACAACAACAGAACTACAATAGCACACTCAGATGCATCCACAACAAAGCCAGATGCATCCACACCAGAATCTGACGCAGCCACAACACTCTTCAATGCCGAATCAGCATGATCAGGAACATCAATGACAACACTACACGCAAGCTTCTCTATCTGACCCGTTAGCAGCTCTTGAGGCTTTAATGTGGGAGCATATGACTCGTATAGAAGCTATTATGCAAGGGAATTCATCTTCTATTCGGGCATTAGAGGCACAATTAGGATAACTTGCTTTGAATTTGAATACTCGACCACCAGGCGCACTACGTAATGACACGAAAAATCCCAGTCTGTGAAGGAAAGAACACTGCAAGGCTATCACTCTCAGGAGTGATGAACGAACTGGTAAGCCGACTACAGACTCTACTATATCACCTCAAGATACTGGTGAAATGATCCCTGGTGAGAAGGTTGAATCTGTAGAGCTTGTCGATGTACCAGACAAAAAAGTTCCACAAATTATCACCCATATACCTAATGTCGACCTTCAAAACTATCGACACAATCAAAGGTGTCAGCACAATCAGATGTATCTCAACCTTTACCTTTTCCACAAAGATTTAGAGAGAGTGAGTAGGATAAGCAGTACCAATAGTTCCTGATCACACTAAAGCAACTTCAGGTCAATATTCCTTTAGTAGACGCTCTTGTGCAAATTTTGAATTATGGGAAATTTATGAAAGAGCTCTTCTCCAAAAAGAAGAAGCTTAGCGATATGGAAACTATTGCACTCACAGAAGGCTGTAATGCTATTTTAACAAATAAGTTGCCCCCCAAAATGAAAGATCCTGGGAGATTTACTATCCCATGTTCAATTGGCAACCATTATTTGGGCAAGGCTTTATGTGACCCGGGAGCTAGCATCAACCTAATGCCACTATTTACTTTTAGAAAGTTAGAAATTGGTCACATCAAGCCTACTGTAGTGACATTGCAACTAGCTAATCGATCATTGGCTCAACCTGAAGGGCAAATCAAAGATAACTTAGTTCGTGTGGATAAATTCATTTTTTCGGTTGATTTTATCATACTTGACTGCGAGGCCGACAAGAAGGTTCCCATAATCTTGGGATGACCATTTTTACCACCGGACAAACTCTTATTAATGTTTACAAAGGTGAACTGACCATGCAACTTAATGATGAGCACGTTACCTTTAGTGTTTTCGAATCTATTCACTGTAAGGATAAAGAAGAATGACATACTGTTGATGTGCTAGATGATCTAATTGAGGAAGAATTCAATGACCAAAGCACAATACTTTCTAAGGAGTTTATAGTGACATCTGATGATGAATTCTTAGATGATTATGAGAACATGGTTGAAGCTAATAATATTGAACTCAGGCATGGATGCTAGATTGAATCCTTAGACTTAGCCAATAGAACAACTCCAATTTTCAAGCCATCTATCGACGAAGCTCCTACTCTGGAATTGTCTCCATAACACTGGATGTAACTCAAGAAGAAAAATTGGTCCATATTCTTAAGCAACATAAACGAGCTATTGCTTGGAGTATTGTCGATATTCGAGTCATTAGTCTATTTTATAATTTTTTTCTTAACAACTTCCTTGATCTTCTCATTTAATATTCTTTGTTGCTCAATCGATTGATTGCCTTCATTTCCCAACTTGATCTTGTGCATTCAAAAAGATGGACTAATGCCTTGAATATCGGTAATACTCTAAGCAATAGCTCATTTATGGAGTATTGCAGCGATGACAAAGAAGAATTGATTCCTACAAACATTCTTACGAGATGGTGAATCTGTATGGATTATCGCAAACTTAATGTTGCCACAAGGACCACTTTCCACTTCCTTCATTGACCAAATGTTGGATAAGCTTGCTGGAAGAGCCTATTACTGCTTCTTAGACAGCTATTTTGGGTACAATCAAATTACTGTTACACTAGAGGATCAAGAGAAAACAAATTTCACCTATCCCTTTGGTACTTGTTCTTTTCGCCATATGCCTTTCAGTCTTTGCAATGCACCAGCCACATTTCAAAGGTGCATGATGGCAATATTCTTGAATATGGTTGAAGATTCTTTAGTGGCCTTTATGGATGATTTCTCAGTCTATGAGAATGATTTTGATCATTGCGCTGACAATTTGGATAAAGTATTGTAGTGATGTGAAGACACACATCTTGTTTTAAATTGGAAAAAATGTCATTTCATGGCAACTGAAGGCATTGTGTTAGGCCATCACATATCTAGTTAAGGTATTGAAGTAGACAAAGCTAAAGGGGGAATCATTGAGAAATTACCTCCACCGAAAAATGTGAAAGGTATTCGTAATTTTCTTGGGCATGCAGGGTTTTACTGAAGATTAATTAGAGATTTCTTGAAAATTGCAAAGCCCTTATGCTCATTATTGGAACAAAATTGAAAATTCCTTTTCGACGATGCATGTCTGGATGCATTCATTCAATTAAAGATGCAGCTAGTAAATGCACCCATTGTCATTGCACCAAATTGGTCTTAACCTTTTAAAGTCATATGTGATGCAAGGGACTTTGCTATGGGTGCTCTTCTAGGACAACGCAAGGAAAAAATATTTCATGCTATCTATTATGCTAGCAAAACTCTTACAGAAGCTCAAATCAATTATACCACTATAGAAAGAATTGTTGGTTGTAGTCTTTACTTTCGACAAGTTTCATTCTTATCTTGTCGACACAAAGGTTATCGTATTTACTAATCACTCGGTGTTGAATATCTTTTGCAAAGAAGGATACACAACCAAGACTGGTACGTTGGATCTTACTGTTGCAAGAATTTGACATCGAGATAAAAGACCGAAAGGGTTCAAAGAATCAAGTTGCAAACCATCTATCTCAATTGGAAGTTGGTAGCTAAGGTTGAAATATACTTCAAATTGTCGACGCATTCCCAGATGAGAAGTTATTTGTTGTAGATGCAGCCCCTTGGTATGCAGATTTGGTTAATTATCTAGTGTGTGGAAAACTCCCTTTGGGTGTCACAAGCCATAAAAAAGAAAGATTTCTTCTTGAAGTAGTGAACTATCATTGGAACGAGCCGTATTTATTCAAGGTATGCGATGACAACATTACTCGGTGTTGTGTTCCAGAAGAGGAAATGCTTTCAATCCTGAAGCACTGTCATGATGCTCCTTATAGAGGTCATTGGGTGGCATGTAAACTGTTGCTAAGGCTTTCCAATCAAGATTCTATTGGCCTTCATTATTCAAATATGCCAACAATTTTGTGAATCAATGCTATAGGTGTCAGCGTACTAGTTCTATATCCTGACACAATGAAATATTGCAGCAGCCAATTATGGAGGTTGAATTGTTTGATGTTTGGGGTATGGATTTTATGGGACCATTTCCAAGTTAATTTGGAAATCTTTATATAGTAGTTGTTGACTATGTCTCGAAGTGGGTTGAAGCTATTGCAATCCCAAATGATGATGCAAAGATAGTGCTTAAAGTTTTTCACAAGCATATACTCACCCGCTTTGGCACACCAAAGGCATTGGTTAGTGATCAGTGTACGTACTTTCATTACAACCAAGTGGTAGCTGCACTGAAGAGATATGGAGTTAATCATAGAATGGCTACTACTTGTCATCCGCAAGCTAATGAACAAGTTGAAGTATCGAATCGACAAATTAAAAACATTCTTAAGAAGGTTGTTAACCCTTCAAGGAAATATTGGTCTTCTAGGCTGGATGACACTTTATGGGCATTGTGGACAGCGTACAAAACTCCATAAGGGATGTCGCCGTATCAATTAGTTTTTGGGAAAGCATGTCCCTTGCCAGTTGAATTGGAGCACAAAGCAGTATGTACAATTAAGCAAGTGAACATGGACTATGAAGCTACGAGAAAGAAAAGGTTGTTGGATATCACTGAACTAGAGAAGATTAGGTGAAATGCCTATGAAAATGCTGCAGTTTACAAGGAAAAGACCAAATGATGGCATGACAGAATTATTTTGCAGCAACAATTTATCCCGGATCAACAAGTTTTATTATTCAATTCTAGACTAAAGCTACACCTGGGTAAATTGTACTCTCGTTGGTCTAGTCCTTTCGAAGTTGTCGAAGTATTTCCTCATGTTGCGGTCACAATCAGAGATTTACATGATGGACACCAGATCAAAGTGAATGGCTAACGATTGAAACATTATTTTGGGAATATTGATCAAAAGCAGGTAGAGACCATTAAATTGGTCGAAAAATTTTAATTTTATGGAATTTATTATTATGTTATTTTATTTTATTTTTGTTTTTTACTTTTTTATTTTTTCAAAATAATTAGGTACAATTGTCAACGCACTTGGGCTTTATTGCAAAGCAATTCGTACTATTGTACTGTCACATATGACTCACCACGATTGAAAGGCAGATCAGAATTTTCAGATCCCACCGTTTGATAAAAAATGACCTAGCCGTCTGATTTGTCTGACCGAGCGCAATTCCTATTGGACAGACTTGTTCTCGCCAAATTTATATCTCTTCACATAAAACACAATCACGCCTTTCCATCTTCTTCTTTCACTCGCTATAAACCCCCATTCACTATGCCGACTGTAACACATACAAATCAACCATTTTTATTCACTTTCTCTTCCCCAAGCTCGTACCTTTACAACTTTAAACCATCTTCACTCCACAAAACAAACAAAATATGGCAAGAATGAGAGGATCAATTAAGAAAGCCACCAAGCCTATTGAAAAATAGTCATCCTCTACAACTACAGTTCGTGAATCGGAATCCTCCATGCCAATGGAGAAAAAGGAGCCGGTGATCTTTTTAATGAAAGCGGCTAAGGACCGGTTTCAAGACAACATCTTGAAGTAAAACTTTCACCCAGAACAGGGCATTCTCCTTTCGCAACAGCAAGACTTGGGCAAGCAAGTCTACAAAACCATTTTTAAGCTGAAGTGGGAAACTTTCTGCACTCATCCTGGAAGCTATTCTTCTTCATTGGTACATGATTTTTACACTAACCTTTATGACCATGAGTTAGATTTTATCTTTGTTCGAGAAGGCTTAATCCCATCGGATGCTAAAAAAATCAATGAGATGTACAACACTAAAGTGGATGTAGATGAACACTCCGAGTTTATTGAGGATATCACAGACGACAAAAGGGACCTGTTGGTGAATGATTTATGTGTCAAATGAGCATTGTGGACGGGTTCACATCAAAAGAACTATACGATGCACCACTGCTTCCTGAAATTGCAAAGCAAAATCTAGTTTCATTTTGTCAACTGCAGGCTACTGCCCTCTACTCACAACAGCACAGGCAACCTCGATAGAATGTACCTGATACATTCAATTGCCAAGGGCAGAAAGATTGATGTCGGCGTAATACTCCACTAGGAAATTACTGACTATGCCGTAAGGCAAACTAAAATTTTGGTTTTCCCATCGTTGGTGATGCTACTGTGCCAGTAGAAAGGGATCGTGCCTCTTGATGATGAAGAGGTCTTGGAGAATAAGGTCCCGATAAATGAAGCCTCTATTGATAGAATGACTCGGGGCAAGAATACACTGGCAATGAAGGAGGTAGAGACCAGCAAGACAAGAAAGGGCAAAACCAAGGCAGAAAGCAAGGGAACAAACCTGACTATAGAGACATCATTGTTGCGCAAAATATAGGATATCGAGAAGTTGGCCAATTCCATCGGCAATAAGCAGGTCAGGCTTGTCACTAAAATAGATGATATGGACAGATCACAAAATTTGTTCTACGCTTATACCAAGGCCTATAATAACTTTATTGTAGTCGCATTAAGTCAGTTAAGCTCGACCCCACTCCCAGAATTTCTAGTGTTCCAACCAATCATCCAAGATTATGAACCCTCATCCAAAAAGAGGACTCAAGGGGCATTGAGGAGTGAATGTGAAGGATTGATAGCCTGGTCGAGGTTAACTTCATTGCTAGTCAAGAGGCACCTACTGTTGAGGAAAAGTTGATGTGGGAGAGGATGAAGTCCGTGTTGCAGTCGTAAACGAGAAGGCTGAGAAAGAAGCTGTTGAGAAAGAATCTGCTGAGAACATTGTCAATGTATCCGAGTTTATGGGTGTAACTACTGATAATCTGGAGCGAGATGGAGCTAGACCGATGAAAGCTATAGAGGTAACTAGTGATGAGCACCATAACTCATTAGCAATAGTGGTCTATACCGAACCACTCAAGGTGACCCTTCCTACACAAGAAGCAGCCGATGATGCCGGGGCAGTGCTAAAAATTAAGAAGCGATATGAAGACTGTACGAAGCCCAAAGAAAAGAAGAGAAATCGCTCCAAAAACAAAAAGCGCAAAATAGAGGAGAAAAAGATAAGGAAGAAGAAACATCGTGCAGCCACATTGATGGTCGAGGAAAACTGAGTTAGTTTATTTTAAGTTTTAGCTGTAGTATTCATACATTACATGTAACTGTAATTTTCATTTTGTTTGTGCACATTGTCATTACATTTTTATTGTCATTGCATTTTAATGTTAGTGCATTGGGGCAATGCAAACTTTAAGTTTGGGGGAATGCATATAGGGTTTGGAAATACACCTACATTTCAAAAAAAATTTGAGTTTAATGAAGCATGCAAGGTTTATTTGTGGTTAATGCAAATGTGTTTGAAAATTTTTGTTACATTCGATGCTTAATTCTTGAATCATGTGAATTATCGATGAAAAAGTTGGATAAATTTGACTGAATGTTGTATCTTTAATTCTTTGATGAATTATTTAGGTTGCATTAGTAATGAATGACTAGTAGCATTCCTTTAATCTTGAATGAATCTACCTTTTACAGCTATTTATATTTATAGTTATGAATAAGAGACACTCCAAAGTGGGTGTATTGTGAAATGTTAAAGAGGGAACACTTCAATGCAAGCGTTAGAAAAATGAATCTGGCCAAAGGCTGTCACTGCATACTTATGTGTCGACATAATTACGTACTCCTTGGGGGTTTGTTGCACTCCATCGTTACTTCTCAGCAACAAGGGTACAATAATGCAACGATATCCCTTATTCACAAAAAAAGAGACATATATTATACAATAAATGTTGTATTGGTAGAAAGAATTTAGGATTTAAAGCATGATGCTGGCTTTGATGAAGCTGCAATCTTATTCATTCATACTTATGTATTGTCGATGCAATATTCTGTCATCTAAATGTGACTCATTCATTGGGATTTTAGGTGGTTCAAGTTGCTAGAATGATCATTTGCCTTAGTGAATTCTTGTGTAGCCTTGCTAGTTTCTGTTTTACTTGAGGACAAGTAAAAAATCAAGTTTGGGGGTGTGATAATACTAGAAAGAACATATGTTTTCTCCCTCTTTATTAGTTAATTTGTCCCCATTTAGTTATCTTTAGCCCATATTTTAACATTTTCAGTTCAGTAAATTACATTTTAAAACTCAGTGGATCTTAGCCTATTTATCCTTCATTTTGTCATGTTTTGGTATTGATGTCATTGCATGAGTATTTCCAGATTGCGCCCAGATTTGTCACCGCACAACTGTCCAGATAAGAACAAAAATATATGAGCTATCCAGTCTGGTACAACTAACTTGTACGTACAGAGGCAGAATGATTCTGACGAAAGGACACCTTTGCTATTTAGATAAGTATTAATAGTCACGTGGAAAAGAGAGGATAAAGTTTTTTGGGGTATCATCTTCTTCAACCTATCTTTGGAAGCTTTTCGGCTATGGCGGCTTAAGTCACTTACGGGTGAAATGACAAGAAAGGGATCAGCTCAACTCCTAACGAGGAGCCCTGAGTGCGACACAAGAGGGAGTTGAGAGATCAAGTCAAGATTTTCTAGGAATAGTACTCTCCACTTGTTTCTTTTATATTTCTTTTCTAAACACTGGTGATTACTTTCTATTTCATGTTTGTATGAAAGTATACATGATTTTTGGGTTAAATGTTATTTTATTCAATCTTGCTTCTACTATTTAATCTTTGGGTTTGAATGTTTTTAGCATGAAAGTATTATTACGGTCATTGACATTGGAAAGTGCAACAACAGTTCAAGCTAACAAGCATGACAACTGAAGTTGCTTGAGGATTAGAGGAATTTAATCCACATGCTCTTTAAAGTGTTCCATTGCCATCATCGGAAGGTGCGGTTAATATGCATGTTTAAGTCTTAGATTAAATATAGAAGTTAAGCTTGGTAAGATATTCATTGCAATTTAATGCACCGAAAATCACCTATTCTTTTATACCTTGTGAGCACTTAGTAATCTATTGAATATTCACGTTGGGGATCCCAGTTTATCATTATCATATTTTATCTTATTTTTTTCAAGTTATTACTTCAACAACTACTCTCACAATTTATCTCGTTTCTATCGATTTATTGCACTGACATTGATAGACAAAAGACAACCATCCTCCAAGGATCGATATCTATTTTACTTGCATCGACAGTGTACACTTGCACATTATTACTGTGCCTTTAAACAGCCGATCAGGTATACCACACTATGAACGTCACAAGTGAATAAATCCATAAACAAGTTCAAGATCTATTCTACTTTGGTCATGTCCAATGTACTGCTAGTCTAGTCAGTCATATCTATATCCCTTTCTTCTAGAAGTCATCCACTCTAATGCTTAAGACAAAGCATCTCCCCTATTGGACTTGATAAACGACATATTAGTCTTTCAATTGGTTTGCTCATTTCTGATTAGACTAAAGACATGTTTAGTTTCATCTACTAATATAAGTTGTCTTTTCGTATTATGATTCGACCAGGTAATACCGATTAGTATTAGTTAATCATTAGATAACCAGTGAATCAATATTTACTTCTTTTTTGCTCTGCGTGCAAAAACCATTAAGGACAATATTAATGTAATTTATGGATAATTTTATTGTTCGAAAAATACAAGTGTACATAAACAAAAATACTACACTTCGAGCACCAGATTCAACACCTTATACATATAAAAAAGTTTTGTTCTCAAAAGATATAGTTTAGCTACTAACTGGAGGCATTTAAGAAATAATTCTGCTAAACCATTTTATATGTATAAACAACAAGCTTTTGTGATAGTTACTTGCTCCGGCAATCTGCATACAATAATCATTGCCAACCTGAGTAATAAACGAAACAACATTAGTAAGATTGTCTCGATTTTATAATCTAAAAGTTATATAGTTAAACAAATTATTAAACTAGTAATCTTGCAAATGGTAGGTTATGATTTGATAACTCACATTTGATTTTCTTATAGATGCATCTATCAAAATATCAAAACATTCATTTTCTAGATAAATGGGCCCATATTTCTTTCAGCAATGCAATAGATTCAATAATAACTTTTGCTAGTGATAATCTAATAAATTACTTTCTTTGAAAATAATCAACACATGACAATTCCTTAAAATGCTGAATCTTTAGGTTCTTTAATAAATATCTATATAAATTCTCATTTATCACATCATTATTTATCAGGATGGTCTAACCAGTCATGCCAACTAATTAATATATTTGGACTAGTCAACTTTAAGTTTATTATGCACGTGATTCAACAATACTAAGGTAAACTTTAGGTTTACAGTTGCATGTGATTTAACCATACAAACAGATATACTACCATTGCATTGAAGAAAACACCAAATTAATAAGTCTGGAGGTAGTTATAGATTTCATCTTTGAAGCATCCAAATATAAAACATTAAACTCAATACAATAAAATCATAGCCTAAACTACATGCATTGTTGCAAATAAAATCTATCAATTTTTAAAATTCACTCAAACAAATATTTCATTTGTATAGATATATGTGCAAATTTAAGTAAAGCAAATAAGTATACCTTAAATGCATAACACTTAAAAGTTGGAACATGGGATGGAACTATTAAACTGAATTTCAACACCAATTTTATTATCACTCCCCGCATTATCTTTATTTTTTCCACTCTGGTGGTGAGAAAAATTATTATGACCATCCCTTTTATGATTTTTATAAAGTCACTTACTACGTCCACGTCAAAGATTATATCTTTATATATTGTTACATTCGCTTCAGAAAAAAAAAGCAGATCTAATACCATAAGTTTTATGGTTTTTCATTTAATATCTCGTTATTTTATTCAACCTTAAGTAAACATGATATTAACTTAGAATATCTCTTAAAACCTTTTTCAGAAAATTGTTATTGTAGGAGCACGTTTGAAGCATGAAAAGTTGAAAAAGTTCTCTAACAAATTCTCATTAATAATATTCTCTTCACATGATTTTAAATAAGAACTTTATCCTAAATATTGCAAAGTTCTACTCACTCACAGTTTTAAAGTTGCAATTTTTAATTGAGAACTTTATCCTAAATACTGCATACTTCTACTCATAGTTTTAAAATCTTGCAACTTCAGGTGCATCCAATCATAACAAGTTTTCGATAAAATTATCATATTTCAAAGGTCATATATTTCTTTTAAATTGTTTCACAATACAAGTGGATATTTCAAAATCAAATATTATTGTTTCAACCCTTCATAAGGAAGATAGTAAGGGAAGATCACATAGATAATCACAATAAATTCAATTTAATAACAAGAATAATAAATATAATTCAATAACCGAATCTTTCTTTGTCAAAAGAGGTAGATATTCATAACAAGAGTGATTCATACTAAATATAATCTTTTCCTCATTCACAATCTCAATATGATATTCTTTACAATGAATATATTTTAAGACTAATGTATTAACCATCACAAATTTTGTTATTTCAAATATTGATATATTAGTTCCTCTAGAGCTTTCAACTAATTTTGTAGTACCAAATATTATCTTAATATTGGTTTGTTTCAGTATTGAGATTGACTAGAACATAATGCAGTGATTATCACAAATTTTGTTCCCTCAAATGTTCATATATTAGATCTTATAGAGTTTTCAACTAATTTTGTACAACCAAATATTGCAATAATGTTGGTTTATTTCTTTACTAAATAATTGCATATATTAGATCTTCTAGAGTTTTCAACTTCTGTATATATATACACACACACACTGCCAATGGTAGTTTTTTGGTAACTACTTTTTAATAACCTTAGGAGGTTCAGAACTGAATAAATCAAATATTTCCAACAAAAAATACAAAAAGATAATTGTTAGAATTGAGTGACCCGAATCCTTGTTAAAATAAAACACAATGGTAAAATAAAATAAAAGTAAAATCCATATAGAACTACACTTCTTTTATTTTATTTTAGAATAAGGTTTTTTAACCTTATTACACTTCATCTATTTGATATTGATTAGAATAAGGTGTTTTAACCTTACTAGACTCTTTCTATTACAATATGGTTTTTCAAGTATATAAATAAACATAGTCTACTCCTCTTGTATTCTTTCAAATTTGACATAGTGAATTTTTTTCTTTTCTGCCCGTGGTTTTTTTCTCAAAAGGGTTTCCACGTAAAAATCTGTGTTCTTTGTTTTTCTTTCTCTTTTTTGTGATACATTGTCATTATCGACATTCTATTTTCAACAAATTGGTATCCGAGCTTTTGGGTTGTTCATTTCAATCACGGTAATGACATCTTTAAAGTATGAAATTCCACTGTTGGATTGCAACACCAAATTCGCGTTGTGGCAGATAAAGATGTAGGCAATTCTTGCATAGATGGACTTAGAGGATGCCCTTCTAGAGATAGATAAGATGCCTTCGACATTGATGGAGGAAGAGAAAAGGCGTAAAGATCGAAAGGTGTTAACACAATTACATATGCATTTTTTAACGAAATTTTACAGGATGTGATGAAGGAGAAGACCGTTGCTGCATTATAGAAGAGGTTGGAACAAATATGTATGCCAAAAACTCTAACCAGTAAATTGCATATGAAGCAGCGTCTTTATGCTCATCGTTTGGAGAAAGGTACATCTATGCACGAACACTTAACAGTGCTTCAAGAAATTCTCTCAAACTTGGAAGCCATAGAGGTTCAGTATGATAAGGAAGATCTAGGGTTGATTCCACTTTGTTCGTTGCCTCCATCTTATTCAACCTTTAGAGATACGATTTTATATAGCCGCGAGTCTATAATACCCCAAACCCGGCCTAGACGTTATGGTCGGATCTGGCGTGTCATATTGAAGTGTCTTTCGAAAATTGGACTCGTTGGTAAAAATATTTGTTTTTAAGTTTTAAAACCCCTTTGTTATTATTTAACAAATCAACTAGTCAAAATGTTTGTCTTGTTATCTCCTATTGTCATAATAAGTTGATCTTAAAACGCGGAAGTTTTTAAACTCCAATGCCTAGATTTTGTGTCTTGGAAAACAGTAATTATTTTGAAAATACATCTTTTCCTAGACTAGCGGTTTAAAATAAGTAAGCAAAAGCCCAATTAAAACTTTAACAAACATAAATGACCTTATTAAAAAAAACATAACCCAACACAACTGTTAATTTAAATTAAAGCAAGTGAAGAACAGTTGCAATAGTTTGGCCACCTCGGAGTCCCTCGCACCACCAAATCACTTAAGGTTGAGGATTACCTACACAGTTACAAGAAAAGAGTGAGTTTACGAAAACTCAGTGTGTTCAGACAGTCAGTAAACAATATGCAGTAATAGTCTGGGCCTGAGCCCTATTCAGTAACAGTACAATGTGGGCCTTAGCCCAATACAGTAACAGTGTGGGCCTTAGCCCAATACAAAATCAGTATTGTGCAATAATGCAACCAATCCCAAACCAGCCAACACACCTCTCCGTACCACCAACACACCATGTGGGGATAAAATCGATCCACCCAGCTAACACACCAATACTGTAGCAAAGCTACCAGTAATAGTATCGCAGCAAAGCTGCCAATAACAGTATCGCAACAAAGCTGCCAGTAACAATATACTTCCTCCATAATAGTATCCCAACCCCATGCAGTATGTCATGTCATAAATCATACGTGTATGTAGAATGTCATACTCAATCATAGTCATACATATCATAGCAAATCAATTATACATAATGTAAGGCCATATCAGTCATTTCATCTCCTAGGGGTATATCAGTCATTTTACCCTATAGGGGTATTTCGGTTATTTTACCCTATAATGGTATTTCAGTCATTTTACCCTATGAAGGTATTTCGATTATTTTACCCTATGAGGGTATTTCGATCATTTTACCCATTAAGGGTATTTCAGTCATTTTACCCTATGGGGTTTTTTTTATCATTTATTGACCTCTCGAAAGGTCCGCAGTCACCTCGAGCGACTCAGGTAACCTAAATGGTCAAAATAGTGTCAATGAGCCCAAGTGGGCCCACACATTTGTGCGACCCATTCAGCCTAAAATTCACCACGGCTATGGGATCTATATCGCCCAGTCCAATACTTGCCACAATTCGTGGATTTCATCCATGTGGGGCCCACAAGCCCATTGAGACCACACGGCCCATTTTGACCCAACGTGGCCCATTACGGCCTAAGCCCATAAAAATGCTCATGGAGGCCTCTATAGTCCAACACCATGTTTCGTGGGCTCAGACTACCACACGAGCATTTGTACGCTCATATGGCCCCGAACGCCATCATTTCCAACTTTTCGACTTTTACCGATTTACAGCTAAGGGGGTGTGATTACACACCTAGATTTTATTTGCTGAAAGAACCTCCTACGCCTTTGAAACCTACACTTAACCAACAATCTCCAATTAATCACTTACGCAGTTAAACAATCGAATAAACATAAGTTATCACAATCGTTACTTACCACAACTTTTGATTGAGTGAAGAGGGAAGTTCGTCTATCCAAATGTAATCACAACCCTTCAACCGTTTGAAAAGTTCCTAGGCACCAACCAAAACTGGGTAAGCATTTAATCAACAGGTAATAAGGCAACACTAAACTATTACCCTTACCAATAACGCGAGAGAGGGAAACAAACTACGAAATGCAAGACACACGGTTTGCCCCTAAAAGAAAGGAAAGATTCGGCAACTAGAAAATAAAAGGGAAAGATGAAAGAAGGGAAAGCCAGAAGAGCAAATCGGCAGTAGTGAAGCAAGACAAGTAACGGTAGGGAAGATAGATTTAAAAGGACGGAAGGGGAGGAAGGTGTATTCGGCAATCAAAGAGGAGGGGGAAAAAAGAAAGTGTATTCGACCAATGGTAGAATTAGTAGAGAAAAGAAACGAGAAGAGGGAATTTATAAGAGACAGAGTTCGGCTAAAGAATGGTTATCGAAAAGAAAACGAACAAGGTGAAATAGAACCCTTACCACTTTCGGCCTTTCAATCAACAGAGGGAAGAGGAAATTCGAAGCAACACCGAACATGTGCAATATACCCCTCTGGCCGAATTTCTTCAGTGCCAAAGTCCCAAATTCGACACAACACTCCCTCTCAAACAACTCCTTGATTTCCTCCTCGTATCACTCCCCTTATCCCTCATTGAATCACTCCATTGATTTCTCCTCAACTCCCCCAGGAACTCCATTCAAACTCCCCCTTAGCTGTGTTTCAGTCCAACTCCACTACCTACACAGCTCAAGCAGCAAAATAAATACTCCATTGCGTAACCTAGGGCTTGAACCTCAGACCTCACAGTTACACAACATGCCACCTTGCCACTTGACCACAAGTTCTTTTTGTGTCATAAAACAAGCACTAATATTTATAAGGCCTATATGCCAGTGTCCAGATTCATTTAAGAGCAAAACTACAAATTCTACAAAAGCCAAAACTTGAACCCAAGGTTCTCAAACACTCTCCTACACACCCAAATCACTTAGCCATTAAAGCAAACAAGTAATTTGTGTCAAATCATGCAAAAATTAAAGACTTAAATTTTCGGGGCATTATAGAGTCTTTCACAGTTGATGAGGTTTATGACTCTTTGACCTTGTATGATAAGATAAAGCATCTTGTGGTTAAACACGACTTTTAGGGAGAGAGTCTCATTGTTCGTGGAAGACAAGATCGAAATCTTGATGATGATCGTGGAAGGACACAAGAACAGAATCCTCGCGGTAAATCTAAGGGTAGATCGAAGTCTTCAAACAGAGGTAAAACTTGTAACTTCTGCAAGAAGAAGGGGCACATTAAATCTGAGTGCTATAAGCTGCAAAACAAGATCAAAAGGGAGGTTGCGAATCAAAAGGGAAAACAACCAGAAAATTTTGGTCAAGCTGATGTTGTAGAAGACTACAACAATGGTGAACTCGTAGTCGCTTCTATCAAAAAATTTAAAGTGAGCGAAGAGTGGATCATTGATTCGGGCTACACCTATCATATGAGTCCTAATCGGGGTTAGTTTACAACTTACGAAATAATGTCTGAAAGTGTTGTTTTGATGGGAAATAATACTTCGTGTAAAATCGCAGGTGTTGGAAAAATTAAAGTTAAGATGTTTGATGGAGTTGTCAGAACCCTTAGTGACGTGCGACATGTTCCAGAATTGAAGAGAAATTTGATTTCGTTGAGTACTCTTGATTCAAAAGGGTACAAATACACAGCTAAAAGTGGGGTTTTTGAAGATTTCCAAAGGTTCCCTCGTTGTGATGAAAGGCTAGAGAAAGACTGCCAAGTTAAATGTTTTGTAGGGTTCTACTATTACTGGTGATGCATTTGTCGCTTCCTCTTCCTTTTCAGATGATGGTGTTACTAGAATTTGACATATGCGCCTAAGGCATATGAGTGAGAATGGCATGGCAGAAATGAGCAAAAGAGGACTTCTTAATGGGTAAGGAATTTACAAACTGAAGTTTTGTGAGCATTGTGTTTTTGGAAAGTAAAAGAGAGTTCGACTCATCAAAGGAATCCATAACACGAAGGGAACATTAGAGTATTTCATTCTGATCTGTGGGGGTCATCTAGAGTGCCTTCGAGAGGTGGAGCTAATTATATGCTAACTTTTATTAATGATTTTTCCAGAAAAGTTTGGGTGTTCTTATTGAAGTAGAAAAGTGATGTGTTTTTCGCATTCAAGTCTTGGAAAACTATAATTGAAAAACAGACGGGAAAACAAATAAAACACCTCCGCACAGACAATGACATAGAGTTCTATTCAGATGAGTTTAATGAACTGTTCAAGTCAGAAAGGATCATGAGACACTTGATAGTTTATCATACTCCACAGCAAAATGGCGTCGTAAAACGAATGAACAGAATGATCGTGGAGAAGGTTCGATGTATATTGTCGAATGTCAACTTACCAATGTCATTTTGGGCCAAAGCAGCCTCTACTGCATGTTTTTTGATCAACCGATCTCTATCCATTGCCATTGAGAAAAAGACTCCACAAGAGTTATGGTCCAGTAATCCTACTGATTTTTCTGATTTAAAGATCATTAAGTGTCCTACATATACTCATGTTGATAATAGAAAATTGGAACCGAGATCCATTAAATGTGTTTTTCTTGATTTTAAAGCTGGTGTAAAAGGGTATAAGTTATGGTGCCCTGAAAATAGAAAAGTTGTGATTAGCAGAGATGTTGTTTTTGATGAAACTACTATGCTACTTAACTTATTTCTTAAAGACCCTTCCAATAAAAAATATCAAAATTAGGTGGAGCATTAGATTAATCTAGAATCTACAACAGAGTCAACTCCTCAAGCTAGTACAGAAATTCAGAATAGAGTTGCTTCTTCACCATAATACTCTATTGCCAAAAACGAAACTAGAAGATAGATTAAACCTCCAAAGAAGTATGCTGAGGCTGATCTAATTGCTTATGCTTTAAATGTGGCTGAAGAATAGATGCAAACCAAGAGTCATCTAATTATTCTGAGGCGATTAGTTGTGAAGACTCAGAAAAGTGGATGTTTGCTATGTAAGAGGAGATGAAATCACTCCACAAAAACAGAACATAGGATCTTGTGAAACTTCCTAAAGACAAAAAGATTGTTCGTTGTAAATGGATGTTTAAAAAGAAAGAAGGTACTCTAGAAGTTGAACAACCTAGATATAAAGCAAGGCTTGTTACAAAAGGTTATAGTGAAATTCCAAGAGTGGACTTCACAGATGTGTTCTCCCCAGTTGTGAATTATAGTTCGATTTGAGCTTTGCTTGGTATTGTGGCCATGCATGATTTGGAGCTTGAGCAGTAAAAACTGTATTTTTGTATGGAGAACTTGAGGAGGATATTTACATGCAACAACCAGAGGGTTTTACAGTATCAGAAAAAGAGTTTTATGTTTGCTTGTTGAAAAAGTCTCTTTACAGTTTGAAACAATCACCAAGACAGTGGTACAAGAGGTTTGATTCCTTTATGACTTCTCATGATTTCAAAATAAGTAACTTTGATAGTTGTGTTTACTTTAAGAAAAACAGTGATGGTTCTTTTGTGTATCTACTCCTTTATATTGATGACATGTTGATAGCAGCGAAAGATAAATGAGAGATAAGAAAGGTCAAAGCCCAACTAAGTGAAGAATTTGAGATGAAAGATTTAGGGCCAGCAAAGAAGATACTTGGTATGGAGATTCTCAGAGATAGAAAAGCAAGTAAATTGTATCTAAGCCAGAAGGGATACATTGAGAAAGTTCTTTACAGGTTCAATATGTAGAGTACTAAGCCTGTTAGTACTCCTTTAGTAGCCCATTTCAAAATTTCATAGGTTTTGAGTCCACAATCAGATGATGAGAATGAGTACATGTCACATGTTTCATATTCTAGTGCAGTGGGATCTCTCATGTATGCTATGGTTTTTTCACGTCTAGATTTATCATATGCAGTCAGTGCAGTTAGCAGATACATGGCAAATCCTGGTAAATAAAATTGAAAAGTAGTTAAGTGGATTTTAAGATACTTACGAGCTACTACTGATGTTTGCTTACAGTTTGGAAGAGCTAGAGATGGAGTCATTGGGTATGTTGATGCTAATTTTGCTAGAGACCTTGATAGAAGATCTCTCACATGTTATGTCTTTACAGTCAGAGGTTGTGCAATCAGTTGGAAAGCCACTTTGCAAACTACAGTCACTTTTTCTACCACTGAAGCTGAGCATATGGCGATACTGAGGCTTGTAAAGAAGCCATTTGATTGAAGGGACTCTTTAGTGAACTCAATGAAGACCTTCAAATCAGTATAGTATTTTGTGACAGTCAAAGTGTCATATTTCTTACAAAAGATCAAATGTTTCATGAGAGAACAAAGCACATTGATGTTCAGTATCATTTTGTTCGTGATATTATTGTTCGTGCTGATATTGTTGTGAGAAAAATCAATACTCATGAAAATCCTGTAGATATGATGACTGAGTCACTTCCCATCACCAAGTTTGAGTATTGCTTAGACTTGGTTGATGTTCATTGTTGAAGTTAAACCCTTAAGTAGTTTTTATGGAAGAGGTGGAGAACTTGTTCATAGAGAGTTCGCGATGAAGAAATTGTTTGTTTAAGAATTCGAGTCAAGGTGGATATTGTTAGAATTGAGTTACCCAAATCCTTATTAAAATAAAACACAGTGGTAAAATAAAATAAAAGTAAAATCCATATAGAACTACACTTCTTTTATTTTATTTTAGAATAAGGTTTTTCAACCTTACTACACTTCATTTATTTGATATTTGATTAGAATAAGGTGTTTTAACCTTACTACACTCCTTTTATTAGAATATATTTTGTCAAGCCTATAAATAGACATAGTCTATTCCTCTTGTATTCATTCGAATTCGACATAGTGAATTTTCTTCTCCTCTGCCTGTGATTTTTTCCCCGAAAGGGTTTCCACGTAAAAATATGTGTTCTTTATTTTTCTCTCTTTTCTTTATAATATATTGTCATTACCGACGTTCTATTTTTTAACAATAATTTTAATAAAATTAAAAATATACTTGATATGAATCAAATTAATATAATACTCATACAATGTAAAAGTATATATAAAAAATTGATGTGAATAAATGGTTGAAGCCTCGTACCTATTTAAATTTTGAAAATATAAAAATAAAATAAGTTAATAAAATAAATGATAAATAATCATGAATTAACTAAAAAATTAATAAAATATAAAGCATTAACTAAAAAACTTCTTGAAAAAGTTTACATCTTGTTATCTATGATTTCGAAGAATAAATTTGATCTTCAATTCTCAATTAAATAAATTTGATTAGATACGACTAAAATGTTTTTATAAATTTTGTGGCACATATATAGCCTAAACGTTGAAATAGATGAGTGGTTTAAATGCAATGTTGGTTTTTAGGGGGTAGATGTTTGATTCTTGCTTTTGGTAATTTTAACCTTCTTTTCATTGGTGAGAATTTGTTTTATAAAGTTTTTGACGAAAAGTGTCAATTGTCTTTGACTTGTTGAGCGGTTTTATAAAGTTTCTGACAAATTCAGAAATTCTTTGTACGGGTTTTCAGATAAAGAATTTTGATAAGAGCATCTGATAACGTTTTATGGATTAAAATAATAGAGTAAAAACAAGAGAAATAGAAGAGTAAAAATTAGGTAATAAAAAAATTCATTTTTCTTGTTAAACGAAAATCGATCCTTACAAAATGTTTCTTCTCCATTAACATTTTCCCCCTTCTGAAGGAACTTTTAAAGAATGTTAAAACAGAAAACAACTTAAAACTCAGAAACATCTGAGATCGGTAAAAGGAGTTAATCATGCTTTGATTGCTGAGTGGGTTTGGAACGCCTCTCTGCAAGTAGTCGTTTCGTGCTTTCGAGGACGCCAAAAAAGATTGAACCGCCAATACCGATCCACAACACTCTTGGCTGAATGCCCTGCAGTTGAAATATATAAGTATTCATGTATGTATGTATGTATGTATGTATGTATGTGCTTATGTATGTATAAACTTATCCTGAAGATGTGAGGTAGTAAATTCTTCAGGAGGAGACTCCTACCTTAAGAAGAGCAGAGGGGCCTTCCTCCCTAATAATAGTTTGAACACAATCAAAGATTCCCTTGTACTGGTTTGCTGATCCCTATGGAAACCCACAGATAATCAACTCTCATCTTATTATGCCCTATTATACAACCATAAGGGTATATAAGTATCTTCAAGATAATACTATACCTGAACCATTAACCTCGTTTTAATAACATCC
Source organism: Gossypium hirsutum (assembly GCF_007990345.1). NCBI lineage: Eukaryota > Viridiplantae > Streptophyta > Magnoliopsida > Malvales > Malvaceae > Gossypium > Gossypium hirsutum. Next base: position 33,978,208 of record NC_053448.1, on the reverse strand, counting down.
AGGGGAGTTGTTATTGCTCCAGTCAACGCACCTGTGATAAGGTCATATTAAGCAAGTATGGCATTTGATTCAAGCATCAGTCTATATTACTCGGACTCGAACATGAGTATCAGATAAGGTTGTGTGTTAAAGACGGTTATGCTAAATTCTTTTTAAAGTTTGTCCAAATATGTATTGGACATTGGTGGGACACGGGTGCATTAGGAAAAAAAAAAAAAGAAGAGTCCGGGTAACATAGATTATGGGATTGGGTACGTTACAAGAATCTCATGATACCAGCAAAAGCACCAATAATAGCATTCTCAGGATCATTTAAATCTCTTCGAGCCTGCAAAATAAAAAAGAAAACCCATAAAGTTATAAAGAATGCAATTATAAGTACGTTTATCTCATCGCATATGCAGAAAACATTTTTACATCAACAACAATCCTGCCCTCTCTGATGTCTTGATGATAAATCAATAGATGAGCAAATTTATGCAGCCAAATAAACTTAAACAACCTCCCCCGGGCTTCACTTGTAGTATTATCAAATACCTTGTAATGAAAATTTTAATTTATGTACTATGTTCCTCCTGATATTCTCTTTTGCTTAAAATTTTATGGACAAGTTGTGTTTAAGTATCCAACATGCCATATATTAAAACTTGCAGTTTATAGCTTATTGGACCAATGCCCTTAAGCTTCAAGTATATAATTTACCATAGATGTGGACCAACTTAAAACACAAAAACATATACGGAGGCTTTAGATTTATTCCTCAAGCTTTCAGCAAAATTGCAAGATCAGCATGCCTTTCTTAATGTCTTGGGAGTTTTCTTTGCTGCCACTAATTCTTTAATGCACAAAGAAGGAACTCATACACCATAGACGTAGAATGCATTAAAAAATAAAATAAATCATATAAAGTAGCTTTTGAATGCCATAGATTGCAAGATGGGGAGAAGAGGGGGCAATAACAATCAAGTAATTAGAAAAACGAGTGAATCCATCAGTTTAATGTGCCATACTACCAGCAATGGCATTGGAAAAGATCATATAGATGAGAGCTTACCGCTGCCTTGTAACCAATTCTAATTTGCTCGTAGATGCAGAATTGAATGGCATCAAATGGCAAATCTCGTAATAAAAAAGATCCATAACCCTACAACTTATAAACAAGGGTTAGGTGATGTACAAAATAATTCACAACTCGCAATAGCTTAAGGATTTTCATTCATGAAAAAAGCAACAGACTGATTCTCTCTCAAAAAAAAAAACACCCTCAACCTCCATATGGGACAGAAATAAGATTAGATGCCTAAATTTGACGGTCCAGAATATTATTAAAAACGAACAGATGTTTGAGGATTCATCATGGTAGGAGAGAGGGAAAAAGGAGGGCATCTCATACCGCATAGAGGCCCTTAAATCCCTCCTTTGATGCAATAACATGAACAGCATTAGATGCAGAAGTAAACTGCCCAGTCTGCATCCTCTGCTTTACAACCTGAGTTGTTAGCAAAAACAAAACACAATGAGAAAAGGACTAGTAACTCAATTTTCAATAAAAGAATATGCATAATCAAACATATCTACCTCAGTTGGAACACGAATAAGTGAAGCGGCAATTCCTCCTATGGCTCCTGCAGTCTGCACAGGATTCAATCATGTTAATAAGATAGTATAGCCAAACCATCAGTCAAAGTCTAACTAAACTTTTAATGATTGGGATGAGAAATCAAGGAGGTTATTCAACCAAATTTAGGTTAAGCTGGATGTTTCAAGTCACGGAAAAGGTTTATCCTCTATAGTAGATGTAGATCATTATAAGGATATATTAGCTCGTAGTTAGTTTATCATGAATGAAATATATCCATATCAAGAAGAAATAGAGGAATCCCTCACCAAGTGAGCAACGGCACTAAGATTTTCTGGGAAGAGCTTCAATAGTTTCTGCTTAGTAGGTTCATACACACCTACAAATAAAGCAGAAGCCCTGTGCATAGAAAAGTTATTACCAAGTTGGAACCCACAAGTAAGAAATAATAACTGTGGAAATCAAGGATGTTAACTAGCATTTGGTAAAAGGATTTTAGAAATAGTCATATTGATTGAGGTTTGGTAGAGAAAATCTATGAGTAATAATTGCATTTTGTAATAATGCCCATTATTAGGGCTTAATATCATGCTTTGTGATAGTTTCATGTTTATAAGATTTTAGCAAGTATAAATAGAGGATATTGTAACAAGCAAAAAGCATGAAAAAGAATAAAGTTTCCTTTTCTCTAAAAATTTCCTTTTTTCTTATCTTTCTCAACAAACTCTTTTTCTTCCAAAATTTCTCTTTCTCAACATTGTATCAGAGTAGGTTCTAAAAGATTCCTAAAAAAGAAGGGGAAACAAAACCTCCCAAATCAGCCATGGCAAGCAGCAGAGAAAAGTCATTTTAGAGGTATAATCTTACCTGGGAAATTAGATAACTCAAAAAGGTAATTATATGAGTACTCTAATTGTTAGACAAGAGAAAACCGGCATTCGGATTGTGGATTGAGGGGCATTTAACCATATGAAAGGTGATGTTGTCTAGATGAGCTGTAAATAGCTTAGGAAGATTAGCTTGAAATCCCTTAAATTGAGAGGATTCATTAGGATATTCTATTTTATTACGATTTAATTTTCTTTTTTTCCCTTTGTAATCATCCAAAAAACAGTGTATTCTAAAGGTAGATGAATAAGAATTTTAAAATTATTTTCACCTTATATTCCCTAACATTGTATCAAAGCATTAGGGATTTTTATCTGGGATTTATTACTCTTGAGCAACCTTTATTGCTGCATTCTCTTTCTGGTTTCTCCTACTATTTCGACCTTCATCACTGTCACTACTGCATAATTTTTTTTCCTTCTTCTTCTAAAGTTGTTTCAACCATCATCGCTACCATTGCCATGTGTTTTTCTTTTCTTTTTCTTTGCTACGTATTTCACTCCTTTACCTTGTCAACCTCTGGTACCAAATCAAATAGAACAATTCTGCCCATAAAATTGAAGATCTGCAGATTATTCAGATGGTCAACAATGAAGAAATTGAGACGTAAAGAAAGCCTTGTATGGGTTGAAATAGTCTCCAAGAGCATGGTTTGACAAAGTTAACAAAGCCATGGTGTTACAACATAGTTATATGTTGACAAAGGATAAGATCACCCTCCTTATAATATATGTTGATGACATAGTTATAACAAGACATGACAAAGAAGAGATGACTCATCTCAAGAAGCGATTGGCTCGGAAAGTTGAAATCAATGACTGGGAAAATTGCAATATTTCCTAGGAATTGAAGTTGCCAGATCGAGGAATCTTTATCTCCCAGAGAAAATACATTTTGCACCTCTTGACGGAAACAAGTATGATAGGTTACAAACTAGCAAAATTGCCTCTTGGGAGCAATCATAAGCTGCAAGCAGGGATGGCAGAGTCTGTGAATAAGGAAAGATATTAGAGACTGGTTGGATAAATTATTTATCTATTTCACACTAAACCAGATACAGTATATGCAGTTAGTTTGGTAAGTCAATTCATGCCTGATTCTCAAAAATCTCACATGCAGACAATTTTTCACATTCTACACTATCTAAAATCAGCTCTAGGAAAGGATCTCCTTTTCTCCAAGCATGGTCACCTCCCGATTGAGGCCTTTGCAAATGCAGATTATGCTGGTACTCCAGATGATAGTAGGTCTACCTCTGGATATCACACATTTGTGGGAGGAAACCGAATCACTTGCAAAAGCAAGAAGCAAGAAGCAAAAAGCAAACTGTAATTGCTCGATCAAGTGCGGAAGCAGAGTATAGAGCTATGGCTCAGGGTGTCTATGAGCTATTGTGGTTGCAAAAAATATTCGAAGAACTAAATTTGTTAGAAGAAGAAGGATTACCCTTATACTGTGACAATAAGGCTACCATCAATATAGCCCAAAACTAGTGCAACATGATTAAACCAAACACATTGAGATTGATCAACACTTCAACAAAGAAACTAGGTTCAAACTTCTTGTTGCAACCAAGCATAAAATGCACATGAAAATTCTTCAATCGCATATTACATCACAACCAATTCTGGTTCCTAAACTTGATTTCCTCATTCTCAACCTCTATCGCATCCAACCATGACTTAAAAGCAAACCTTAATATAAACTCTAGATTCTACTTAAGGTTTGTGATAAGGACGCTTTTATTACAATAAGAGTTTTAGTTTTATTTATTTATTATATCAAGTTTTATTAAGAGTTTTAGTTTTACTTATTTTTCTCTATTATATTAGGTTTTTATTTCATTCATAAACTCTAAGTTAAGAATTCTATTTTATGTCAATTAGGACTCTTTCTTTTGTTATTAACAATCTATAAAATGCTGCCAATATGAAATAAAGAGGTAAGCAATTATTCTATAAAAAAGAAACGTTATTTTCGGAGGGGGTTTAGTCAATGACGAATCTGCCTCTTTGAGTAACCATAGGTCAAAGCAAGAATTCTTCCTCGTCTAGACCCATGACTAGATCCTACACCAAGGCGCATATCAACTTGGTATCGGAGCCTTTTGTCACGGGTGATGAAGAGAATTTGGTAGCCAAACTGGAGGCTTTCATGGCACAAATGGCTACAAGGCAACAAGCATTAGAGGAGAAGATGGCGGTGTTATCTCTTTTGGTCCAAAAGACAACAAAAGGGTATTCAGAGAAAAATAGTGAGGAACAGGGCAGCAGCGAAGGCAGAAAAAGGAATTCAGACTTGCAACAAGGTGGGTGCATGGTGCCACGATACTCTAAGATGGAATTTCCCAGTTATGATGGTGTTGGAGATCCTTTAAGGTGGCTGAAAAGATGCGAAAATTTTTTGATAATCAACGGACTATCGAAGAAGACAAAGTAGGCTTAGCTTCATTCCATATCTTAGGAGAGGCACAATTGTGGTTTGATCAAATGGAAGAAGATGAGGCAAATCTTGATTGGGGGCGCTTCAAAGAGTGTTGTCATGTAAGGTTTGGGCCAGCTTTAAGTAATAACCCCTTGGGGGAACTTGCCAACTTGAGACACACTGGGACTGTAAAGGAATATCAACGCCAATTTCAATCACTACTTGCTAGGACTGCTAATCTTAAACCTCGACAACAAGTAAACTTCTTTACTGTTGGGTTGGTAGAGGAACTTCGAATTGATATTGAGACGCAACAATCAGAAAACCTTGGAGTTGCAATGAATATGGCTCGAACATTGGAACGTAAACAAAATGTCTCTTCCAAACTGTCGTCTCAAGCCATCCTGAACTGGCCAACTTCCCAAAGCACTGGCAACAATCCAATCATTCCATCAACTAAGAGCATTGCAAAGGGAGGGGGACAAACAATGGAACCAACAAGGAACAACCGCAAAATAGGTTCTTCTACACCATCTATTAAGAGATTGACATAAGCAGAAATGGTGGAAAGAAGGGCTAAGGGGCTGTGTTATAATTGTGATGAATCCTATTCTATGGGACACAAATGTAAAAGGTTATTTTGGATAGAAGTACCAGATGTTGAAGGCAAGCAAGATGAAGATGAGATAGATGATTTTGGATAAGTTTTGAAGCTTATTCTAAATTTGAGCTTGAGGACAAGCTCAACTCCGAGAAGGGGAGTAATGATATGGACACTTTTATCGCAATAAAAGTTTTAGTTTTATTTATTATATCAGGTTTTATTAAGAGTTTTAGTTTTACTTATTTTCTCTATTATATTAGGTTTTTGTTTCCTTCATAAACTCTAAGTTAGGAATTATGTTTTATGTCAATTAGGACTCTTTCCTTTGTTATTAACAGTTTATAAAAGGCTGCCAATATGAAATAAAGAGATGAGTAATTATTCTACAAAAAAGGAACGTTATTTTCAAAGGGGGTTTAGTCAAGGACAAATCTGCCTCTTTGAGTAACCATAGGTCGGAGCAAGAATTCTTCCTCGTCTAGACCTGTGACTAGATCCTACGTCAAGGCGCATATTAGTTTGATGCCAATATTGGTGCAGTTTAAGGGGAAACAACAATGTCAATAAAATTAAGACTGAACACTCGAGTAGGAAAGACTGAACTTAAGAAAAAGTTGGGTTAAAGAAAACCTCTAGTTAATGTATTAATTCAAAGAAAATAATAAGAATGTTGTGGTTGAAAATATTTACAGCTTATTTATACTAGGATTACAAATAATGTTTTAATCCTAGCCCAGGATTTAAATCATATATATTTTATGATACTAGCCTTAGATTTAAACCTTAAAGATAACCAATAATCCTAGCCCTTGTTGTCCATAATATGTCTAATAGTTAATAAACATTATTAAAAAATATATAAAATCATTAAAAGGCCTATGTTGTTGTTGCATTTCTTAATAATGATCATTATTAGGGCCTAATATCGTGCTTTGTACTAGACTTTTGTTTTTAATATTTTAGCAAGAATAAATGAAGGCTATTGTAACTAAAAAAGATCATGGAAAAGAAAAGAGTCATTTTTCTCTAAAAATTCCCTTTCTCAACAAACTCTTTTTCTCCCAAAATTTCTCTTTCTCAACAATAACATATATCAGTATATAATCACTACATGCAGTGATGTCTATTGCCTAAAAATATTTTGCCAACTATCCAAAAATGTTTCAAGCCTATAGACATGTTCCTGGAAACATGAATGACCACTAGTAAGATATTTTCTTCTTCCAAATGCCATGCAAAGTTACTTAGAATAGTAAAAAAGAGAGGGGGAGAGCGATTGAAGTAGAAGAAACATCTTAAAAGTTCAACTATAAACTCCTTGATTAAACAAATTGAAGAAACTTCAATTTGGTTTATAAAGGCAAATAAGAAGTTAAATAATTTAGTACCATACAAACAGAAGTTGCTTGAGGTCGGTTAAGAAATACATATTCATGATAAACAAATATTTCAAGGCAATTAACAACCAGCAATGAGCATATAAATTACACTTCAAACAACCAAACTTAGTACTACTATTTTGCATGAGCATAAAGATATGAGTCAAGCTAAACCTTAGCAACATGTTGAGTTTATTTTGAACAAAAAACCTAAGACCAGTCTCCGTTGAAGTTCGCATATAGCATATAAGTTGGCACAAAGGAAGGCTTTATACGGAAGGAAGTTGCTTCTACAGAAGTTCAAAGCATGGCATGATAAAGCCTATGTAGGTCAAATGCCAAAAGCTAAATGGCAATTGAGAGTTTCAACTGCCAATTGGTGCCCAATAGGTAGGCTTTTAGAAAGTCTATGAATGCATAAATGTTTCAATTTGAGTGAGAGCCCAAATGGTTCCATAGGTGCCCAACAGGTAGGCTATTAGATTGAGTAGAAAGTCTAGCAATGCATAAAGGTTCCAATTCGAGGGAGAGCCCAAATGGGGCAGGCAAGAACAAGAAGCACTCATCGTCTGATGGATGGCAGCTCTAATAAGCGAACAGGTCGCTGTCTTTTTGTGCAGGTATCACTGTCTATGATTAATAGTAGCCACAACGACAAACTAAGACACTGATATCCTTGTGTAACTGCTGCCCAATAATGATCTTTTAGTCATCATCATTATCTCCACAAAAGAAGACATGGTGACATTTGTTCCCCTGAAAACTTTCTGCTAGGGCTGTTTTACTTTTCAGTTACTTGCAGTGTTTGCATTAAAAATCACAGAGTTACACCTTAATTATAAAGCCAAAAAAGGGGAAATCAAATCAACCACCCTGTGAACTGATTTTCACATCTCAATAGTAATTTGTACATGTTCTAATAAAAAAGAACCATCTTTAGTAAATATGACTACTGAATCACAAAACAATTATCACATACTAATATGCTTGTGAAATAAGAAAGTTCTGCAATTCAAAGGTACTTACGGTAGGACACCAGCAAGATTACCAGCTAATCCTGAATAAAGCCCCTTCAAAACTATTTTACCTCCACCACGAGCTGCCTAGAAGAAAGAAGGTAAACTTCAAAAGGTTTTGATCAAAAAGCTAAAGATAAAACCAAAACAAGCACTAAATGAAATCTTCTTGAGTTCCTTGTCCATATTGAATCCACAATAAGAAGCATTTCTATCTCATAACTATGACAGGTTAATTTATTTACAAAGAGATTTACACAGATTTTGCACTTGGACCAAATGTGGTTCATTTTGCAGGAAAAGGAAAAATCATTAGCAGATGGCCACCTAGCACCAGTCATGCAAATTAGGCAGAAAAACCTGTGATAAACAGGAATGTAAAAATGCAAAACAAAAAAAAAAAAGAGAGAGAGAAGATGATCTATTAGCCTAACACTTCTTCTGGTAGAAAGAACAAAATTGGAAGTAAAATTCAAAGTGATAGAACCAATTTCATCTTTTGTCCAAAGGAAATTACATGGATTTACATCTTTTCACTCACAAGATTAAATCCATTCAGTAATGGAAGAAAATGGCAGAAAGAATCATCCCACAACATTGAGTTATTTTCATCCCTAATCCTATTCCTTCATTGCGTACAACCAAACAACTAAAATATACAAGATGATTTTCTCTTTTTTCCTCAGCATTCCATTTTACTTTCCCCTTTCCTTTCCCCATGTCCCTCATAAAAAACCTAATGTGTAAAAGTCCAGGTAAAGACTTGGACTGCTGGACTAGACATTAGGTGGAAGTAAAATCCATGACCACCATTATAGCATTTATTTCAAGTACTCAAGAAACACCTGCCTGCAGCCGTGTCTTTATTGTATCAATTGGGTATAAAGCAGTTTCAACCACAACACCAGCTGTACCTCCGGCTATGATTCCCTCTGCAAAATTTTCCATACAAGTAATACATTAACATATTGGCAAACATTACCAAACTAGCCACACTGATAAACAGTGAAGGCAGTTTTGATAAAAGAAAAAAAAATTACCACTGAATCCTTTTTTCTCATGTTTGAACAGGCAAGCAAAAGTGTCTCCACATACACATATGACATAAAGACTCACGCTCATACGACAAACCTTTTCATAGCTGAGTTTATTCTGTAGTTCGAATAGGATTTTTTTCTTCTTTTTTTTTTTTTTCAAGTACATTATCTATCCAATTTCAATGATAGTCTGTTTTCCAAAATGGCAGCTCAAGCAATTTGTTATACATACCAAATAAAATACGAAGAAAATCAAAAGGCTTTTCCTCTTCCATGCTGACTGATGCAAAGCACTTCTTTGTTTGCAGCTGTAAGTTTTTAATCTTCCTATTTGATACATCTGCAAAACATGCCAACTGTTCAAACAATAAAAGGCAACCAAAAAGAATTATTTTTTTTATACAAGGATGCTTTGGTCACTGGATAGGGCAATGAGTTATACATGCTCTGGATTCAAATCCTGAGACTACTCTATGTCACTGGTAACTCCATGAACCAGCAAAGCTAAACTCCGGGATCAAATGTACACGTACACATACATATATCTAGTAAAGTTAATCCATGGATCCTGGCTAACTATGTCTGAAATCAAAATTCTTAAAGAAAAACTGATTGTAACAGTTAAACCCACAAGAAAGAAAAGAAAATTAAACCCATAAATTTAAATATAAAATAAATCAAAGTATGCCAAAAACTTATATAAATATAATTAAAGTGGGTTAATTACCAGAAGATACTAGAGAAGAGCTCTTGGTGTCAACAGCCAGTGTAAATGGACCCATGTTAAGATAACCAAACCAAACACTTTTCGACTCTCCACTATAATACTATCACTGGACTGAAGAAGAATTTCCTGAAAGATTAAAAACATAAAATGCAGAAAAAGAAAATCAAACACTGAAAATAATTTCACCCCTAGAATCTAGTGAGAGAAAAAAAAGGCAAACGGTTGCTTCAATTCAAACTTTTAACTTATGTTTATGAAGAATATATCATATTGAGACATAGAGAAGGAAAGAAGATACCTTATTGGGAGAGTGGTAAATTGTTCCGTTTGGCAGACAGCAATACAAAGAGAAAGAGATAGGAAAATTCTCGTCTGGTTTTTCAGTTTTTTGTTTTATTTTTAGGAATTGTTTTATTATGTTATTTTTTATCCAAACAATAACCCAATTTTAAATTTATTTCAGCCTTCAAAATATTCTAATTATATATGTAAACTAGATTTCTATATGGGTTAAGCTACCTACTCAAGCCCAAATGTTCATATGAAAAATTGGGTTAAGCTACCTACTCAAGCCCAAATGTTCATATGAAAAATTGGCTTAAGCAAAAAAAATTAGTCGATTTAAAATATGGATCAAGCTCGAGTGTGAACGTTCAAGTCTCATGTCACGGGTCGTAGATCAAAATTCGTGACGAATGCACACAAGACGTCTCATGGATGTTAATAATTAAGGCTCATTTAACCCACTTGAACTAGCCGATTCATAGAATACATAGAGAAACCTATTTATTTGAAGTCTTGGTGGCCCAATAGAATGCTCCAGTAAAACTAGAGTTATTATAGTTAATATTTGTAATATTAAGGGATAATATTGTGTAGAGTTTAAATCATTAGGACTTTCATCTTGTAGATAGACTTTAATCTCTTCCATTGATGTAAATTAAACTATACCGTTGAATCTAGAGGAACTTAACTATAAATAGAGGCATTCCCCCTCATCATCTCATTACATCTCATTCAAAGTTATTGAATATATTTGAGAGCATTTACTCAAACACTTGGCGTGCTTAGTTTTTTTTTTTGTGGCTTTTCTATTCAATTTGAGTTTCTTTGTCTTTTTTAGTTTGCTCTCGTTTTATTCTAGTGCCTTAGAGAATTTCCTTTATAAATTTTCACTTTTTAAGAGTTAGGCTAACTTAGGTAGATTTGAAGTAAAGAAATCGCCTAAGGGTGCATGGTTTAATAGTCTAAAGTTCTAGCTCCGTGATACGTGAACATTCAAGACTTAAGCTTGGCCCAGCCTATTTTTAAGTTTATAATATTTTATATTATGCTATTTTGGTAAAAGTAATAGGAAAACCCCTGTACTTAGGGCTAGATTGCATTCCAATCCCTATACTAAAATAAAAAGGCCAATTAGCCATTTTAATTCTTAGACTAACTTGAACTTTTTGCGTTTTTAGCCTCTGTCAAATTCCAAGTTTCCTTCATTCATCTAAAGTCTTATATTGGACTTAGTGCCCTTAGTGTATTCATTTGTACACTTATAATTTTTTTCGAACAGATTGGTTTATAAAATTATTCATGAATTACATTAATATCCTTCGTATAATGTCCTCATTTAGTTTTTGTATGCAAAGCCAAATAAAAGCAAATCTTAGCTCACTGGTTGTCTAATATTTAACTAATACTAAATGGTATTACATGGTTGGATCATAATACGAAAAGATAGCTTATATTAGTATACAAACCTAAACATGTCCTTAATCTAATCGAAAATGAGCAAACTTATTGAAAGACTAATATATCGTCTATTAAGTCCAATTGGGAGATGCCTTGTCTTGGGCATCGGAACGGATGTCTCCCAGAAGATAGAGACATAGCTGTGATTGAATGGACCGACAGTACACCGGACTGGACCCAAGTAGAATAGATCCTGAACCCGTTTATGGATTTATTCACTTGTGACGTTCATAGTGTGGCATACCTTAATCCTGAGTAAATGATGGACTATGTATGCGTGACTCGTATACTTTGATTTAAGCTGTAACCTCCCAAACCCGACCTAGACATTATGACTAGATTGAGAATACTACATGAGCCACCGAAATGGCTAAGCTAACTTACATTACATTTGAAGACCTTAAATAAACTCATTTTAGAGAGAATTGTAGTTGAACTTTGAGTTATCTTAAAAGCATTCATTCATTAGGTCGTGTATACTTAGGATTCATTTTATTGTTGATAGTATTGTTTTAGAAAAATCGTTTGCTTGACGCTCTTCTTTAAATAAACCTCGATGTTAAACTAATACAGTAGAAAAAACCATTTTTCAAGTCATTTTGGAAACTTAGTTGCTTTATCGATTTATTTTTCAAAAACGGTTCCTTTGCAATGCAGTAGAAACTAGGGAACAATATCAAATTTACTTAAGCCCGATATCATGCATTATCCGATTATTATGCTTGAGTAATCCATGCATGCAAAAATCCCAGAAGAAAAGTTAGTAAGCCACAAACAATAAGTCATTAAAAATTACAAACCAAAACCAATATTTATTGATTAATACTTATAAAAATAATAATCTGAGTTCCAAGGAGATTTTCAGTGTGCTGGGTCTGGTCCTAGTTTTTAGGTTTACTTGAAAAGTTAAACACTATTGGGGGTGAGCTCATGAAAGCTCAGTGTGGTGGGTCTAGTCCTAGTTTTGAGGTTTACTTGAAAAGTTAAACACTATTAGGGGTGAGCTTATGAAAGCTCAGTGTGAGTCGAATAGTTTTTTAAATACATATAAATATAAATATCAAATGCAATGAAACATATTAGCTTTAACAGAAGAACACAGAACCATTATTGGAATTTCATATAATTACATAGTCATTATCAAATTATGTCAAATGGTGTATGAGCATGAGACATCATTCATTCGAGTATTAATCATTAATTCTGATACCATTCAATACAACACATATCATAAATCAATAACGTTCGAATATGTCGTGAGCATGATGCAATACAAAAAGATTCTTACCTATACTATTCGCTACACACCACGAGTTCCCCAGAAATCGTCATCCGAACTCTAAAAAATTATGGGCTTAAGCCTGTTGTGGTTAAAACCACCGATAACAATATGCAGAAAATTCTGCCAATAAACATGCGATAAATCGTTATTCCCCTCGGTACTCCAGGTGCAGTGCACTCACTACGAATAATGCAGACTTAATATGTCGTCGGTACCCCACAGAACTACTCCGTCATCCACAAAATCCCAACCTAATGCATATGCAATATGTCACATAATCTCATACATAATCATATCTCAATACTTTTCACATTCATTTGACATGTTCAACATGTCCTCAATAATCACATACTTTCAGTAAATGAAAATAGTGTTCCAATCTTTCAAATTACCATTGTGTTGGTATAAATCAATATCGTTCAATTTCACATACTTTACGGATTTTCATTGTGCATAAATAACACTCTTTTCAGTACACAATATAACAAATATCTCATGTGTTTAAATCATACATAAGCTTAATATCTCAACACATTATGTCATTCAGTCAAACATTCTCATATCTCATAACTAAAATATGCAATTATAAAGTCAATCAAACATTCATACTATCAAACTAGCAATTTTGCCAACATGTCAATCTTTTAAGGCTCAAAACATACTTGGTTCGGCCACTCACAAAATCAATAATTTGGCTATTAAGTCAATCCAATCAGCAATCTAATTTATCATATGTAACATGATATTTAACATTTTCAAAAAAATTTATGAGTTTAGGACCCACGCCTTATTTTTCACTTCCTCGCAACACACTAGCTAATCTTACAATTTTCCTTAATAATTCCTTAAACTAACCTAAACCAAAATTCAGTATAAATTCAATCAATTCACCATTAAGCTAACCCCCAAACACCCACTTATGAGTTTAAACCAATTGTTGAAGTTATAGCTATTTTATGAATCCAAACTAGTTAGACTCCTTACATTATATCGATGCGAACCATACATACAATCGTTCTTCGCCTTTACGGATGATTTGGAGCATTTGAGTCAGCACCTAATTCAATAATATACTGAACAATCAGTAGCTAATTAATGATTAAATTCCTTTATTTAATCAACTCATAACCTTTACCCAACAACTATGTCAAAGTAACAAACTAGTTATCCTTAAATGCACTTACGCTTTACGATTTGTGGGATCCGATTGGCTAATTGATCAAGAACGTCTCTCCCTAATTAACATGTGATTAAAGGCTGATTGTAGGGTTAAAGAACACAATTTAATGCTGGAAAAATATGGACAAGACCCAAGAAACCAAACAACCTCCTTTCTTGCACATAAGCGCATGCACCACCACCCATGGTGGTCAAAATTGGGATTGAATTTTAAAATGGTTTGAGATATCATTAAAATCTGGAAAAATACCTTTGAAATCATTTAAAACCCAAAAATTTCCAGATCTGGAAAATTTGGTTTTTAATTAATAAGATTAATCAAGAAATTGAAGAGAAAAGAGATCTTACCCAAGCTAGTTGAGAGAAACAACAATGGTACTTTCTTAGCAATGTTCAAGATTGATCTTGGGATTCAAGATTCCAAATTTAGGGCTGATTTATATGAGGATAAATAGAAGTAATAGAGTAAAGGAGATGGTGCACAATCTTGATGGAAAAAGAATAAAGAGATGGTAAAATGGGAGGTGTAGACAACAACAACAATGGGAGAAAGAAAGAAAATTGAAGAGAAAAGAGGAGAGGAAGAGGGTGAACGACTAGGGTAGGGAAAAATTGAATTAAAAGCTAAAAAATACAATAAAAAGTTGTAACCTCCCAAACCCAGCCTAGACGTTATGGTTAGATTGAGAAGGCTACATTAGCCACCGAAATGGCTAAGCTAACTTACGTTACTTTTTAAGACTTTAAATAAACTTATTTTAGAGAAAATCGGAGTTGTAGTTTGAGTTAGCTTAAAAGAATTCATTCATTAGGTTGTGTATGCTTAGGATTCATTTTATTGTTGAGAGTGTTATTTTAGAAAAACCATTTGTTTATCACTCTTCTTTAAAAAAAACTTGAAGTTAAACTAATGCAGTGGAAAAACCATTTGTCAAGTCATTTTGGAAAATTAGTTGCCTTATCGATTTGTTTTTCAAAAACACTTCCTTTGCAATGTAGTGGAAACTAGGGAACAATATCAAATTTTACTTAAGTCCGATATCATGCATTATCCGGTTATTATGCTTGAGTAATTCATGCATGCAAAAATCCCCAAAAGAAAAGTTACCAAGCCATTGACCAGAAATAATTAAAAATTATAGGCCAAAACTAATAAAGACTTAATAATACTTAATTAAATAATAATCTGAGGTCCAAGTTGATTCTCTGAATGCCGAGTTCAGTCTTAATTTTGAGGTTTACCTAAAAAGTTAAACACTATTGGGGTGAGCTTATGAAAAGCTCAGTGTGAGTTGAATAATTATTTAAACGGGCAAAAACATCAAATACATTGAAACATATTAGCATTAATAGAAGAAAACAAAACCATCATAAGAATTTCATGTCATTACATAGCCATTATCAAATTGATGTCAAACGATGTATGAGCATAGGCCATCATTCATTCGAGTAACAATCATTAATTTCGATAACATTCAATACAACAAAATACAATACGTGGCATAAATCAATAACATTCGAATATGTAACATGATGCAATGCAAAAAGATTCCTACCCATACCATCTGCTACACACCACGAGTTTCCCAGAACTCGTCTGCCAAACTCCAAAACATTATGAGCATAGCTCGATAAAACCATCGAATAATCAATAATGCAGAAAATCTGTAGGATATCAAATAGTGTGATACAATTGCCAATAACATATAATATGCGAATCCCCTTGGTAATCCAGGTGCAATGCACTAACTATGAATAATGTGGACTTAATATGCCGTTGGTACTCTATGGAACTCCTCCATCAACCACAAAATCCCAACCCAATGCATATGCAATATGTCACATAATCTCATACATAATCATATTTCAATACTTTTCATATTCATTTAACATGCTCAGCATGTCCTCAATAATCACATACTTTCAGTAAATGGAAACAGTGTTCGAATATTTCAAATTACCATTGTGTTGGTATCAATCAATATCGTTCAATTTCACATACTTTATGGATTTTCATTATGCATAAATAGCACCATTTTCAGTACATAATATAAAAAATATCTCATGCGTTTAAATTATACATAAGTTTAATATCTCAACACATTATGTCATTCAGTCAAACATTATCATATCTCATAACTCAAATATGCAATTACAAACTCAATCAAACATCCATACTATCAAACTAGCAATTTTGCCAACATGTCAATCTTTTAAGGCTCGAAACATACCTGGTTCGGCCACTCACAAAATCAATAATTTGGCTATTAAGACAATCCAATCAGCAAGCTAATTTATTATATATAACATGATATTTAACCTTGTCAAACAATTTTATGAGTTTAGGACCCACACCTTATTTTTCGCTTCCTCGCAGCAAACTAGTGAATCTTTCAATTTTCCTTAATAATTCCTTAAACAAACCTAAACCAAAATTCAGTATAAATTCAATAAATTCACCATTAAAGCAGCCCCCAAACACCCAATTATGATTTCAAACCAATCTTTGAACTTATAACTATTTTATGAATCCAAACTAGTTAGATTCCTTACACTGTATCTATGCAAACCGTACGTACAATCGTTCTTCGCCTTTACGAATGATTTCGGACATTTGGGTCAACACCTAATTCAATAATATACTGGAAAATAAGTAGCTAATTAATATTAAATTTCTTCATTTAATAAATTCATAACCTTTACCAAACAACTATGTCGAAATAACAAACTAGTTACCCTTAATTGCACTTACGCTTCACGATTTGTGGGACCCGAATGGCCAATCGATCAAGAACGTTTTTCCCTAATTGAAATGGGTTTAAAATCTGATTAGGAGGGTTCAAGAACTCAAACTAATACTAGAAAAATATTGGCAAGAACCAAGAAACAAAATAGCCCCTTTCTTGCACATAGGCGCACGCACCACCACCCATGGTGGCCAAAATTGGGGCTGAATTTTAAAAAGTTTGAGATCTCATTAAATTCTGCAAAAATACCTTTTAAATCATTTAAAATCCCCTAAATTCCATATCTATAAATTTTGGTTTTTAATTCACTAGATTAATCAAGAAAACAGAAAAGAGATCTTACCCAAGCTAGTTGAGAGAGATGACAATGACACTTTCTTGGCAATGTTCGGGATCGATCTTAGGATTCAATATTTCAGATTTTGGGATGATTTAGATGATAATAAATTAAAATAAAATAGTAAAGGAGATGGTGTATAACCTTGATGAAAAAAAAAGAAGAAAGAGAGGGTAAAAAGGGAGGTGTAGGTGACGACAACAATAAGAGAAAAAAAAGAAAAGAGGAGAGGAAGAGGGTGAGCGGCTAGGGTAGGGAAAATTTGAATTAAAGCCTGAAAAATAAAATAAAAATTTGTATTTATACTTAGGGTTCAAGAGTATGGATGACACACATATTAAAAAAACAAAAGGGTTTTGCAAAATTTAATTATTTTGCAAGGGAAAAGATTCAAACTTGGGACCTCATTTAATTTCCATACTTTCTCATATTTCTTTTAACCATTAGGATTTTTCCTCATTCTTGAAATAATTTTTCAATATTTATTTTAAAGATAATACATGTCACATACTAGGGTTTAAGACAAAATTTGCAAAATAATAAAAATCATGCGAGAGAAGGGATTTGAACTTGGGTTTTAAGAAACGTTTCACTAACACTTAACCAAAAAACCAATACCTCTTTTATTTCTTAAAAATGCATAGATAATCTAAAAAATTAACGCATGACAACTCTTTCTCGATTCACAAACCTGATTCTACTGACCCCCAATTTTTGGAATGTTACAAAGTTGTATTTATACTTAGGTTTCAAGGGTATGGATGACACACAAATTAAAAACAAGGGATTTTGCAAAATTTAATTATTTCACAAAGGAAAGGATTCATACTTGGGACCTCATTTAATTTCCATGCTTTCTCATATTTCTTTTAACCATTATGCTTTTTCCTCATTCTTGAAATAATTTTGCAATATTTATTTTAAAAATAAGGCATGTCACATACTAGGCTTTAAGGAAAAATTTTCAAAATAATAAAAATGACGCGAGACAAGGGATTTGAACTTGGGTTTCAAGAAACATTTTACTAATACTTAACCAACAAACCAACCTCATTTATTTCCTAAAAATCCATAAATAATCTAAAAAATTAAGGCATGACCACTCTCTCTTGATTCACAAACCCGATTCTACTAACCCCTGATATTTTTGGATGTTACATAAGTAAAAGCTTGAGTTCAAATAGATAAGAAATCGAAAGCTGGTGCTTTGGGTATACAACTCCTGCAGTATGTAGCATCATTCACAATAGTGGAATTCATAGCCCAAGAATGGGTAAATGATATCCTCTTAGATGAAAAGTAAATGTGGCCACATGTCGTTTGTCTTTGTGATGAATGACTGAATTACTATTTAATAGTAATTGATTTTTAATGAAGGAAGAGCACATTGGACGAGCACTGATTGAGTAACTTTTGTAATAGTATGTAATTGAGGAAAGTAGATTCACGATACTATAGTAGAATGACTTTGTGACTAAATGAGTTTATAATTAATAGGCGAAAAGTCGGAACTTAATTATAAATCATTTGAATCCTAATCACATATGTCCAATCGATTCCTCTGCTAAATCATTGAAACTAGAAATGAATTGCATGATGAATTAAATGAACAGAAATTGATAGAAATGATAAAATTAGAGAAATGAGTTACATTCAAAAATGAATTTGGTTTCTCACTAAGTATGGAAATAACCTGAGAATTAATTTAAGTTTTTTGAATTATTATTGAATTAATTGAAGTTCAAAAATGGAATTACATTAATTGGTCATTATGAATCCGTGAATGTAGAAATTAAATATATTTTCTCATAGATTCATTTACAATAAAGTTGTCATGGATTTAACGAAATTAGAATCGGGTTGAGAAAATTATTTAATTGGGAAAATTAAATAATTTAATAAATAATGTCTCATTTGAGAAAATAGAAAAACATGTACTGGGTTGGATTAAATTATAAAGTGTTGGGTTAAAAATTCAGGAAACACATATAATTTGACCAAATACAAGATAGGCTCGAATCCCCGTCATAATACATATGAGGGGAGGCACACCCTCCTTTCTCTTAGTTCAACTAGGGAATTTTTTTCTATTAAATAGACATTAAATGCATTCTACTAATTCAACTAGGGTTTCATTTCCTCTCTCTATAAATAGATGACACTGGTAGGCTAAAAATACAATAAGTTATACACAACTTTGAAATATTGTTATTCTGCTTGAAAATAGTGAAAATTTATTTCTAAATATAAAATTTATTTTTTGGGAATAATAATTCTACCGGTTTCTATATGAGAGAGATTTACTTTCCTACTGAAAGTAGAGAAAATAATTTATAGTTCTATGTTTGATTCGAAAGTGTTCAAGCCCACACTCGAAGTAGTTCGTGGTACGAAAATAGTGGAGAAGGTTATTCGATTGTAAGTCTGGAACAAAAATGACCTGTCTCGCTCAAAGCACAGGTATATTTTTGAAAAATTTTATTGATATAAATATCACAAACCGACTCGGTTTTCAAAATTTCATTTTTCTGCTGTGCAAGAAAACCTTTTTTGAACCAAAATTTCCCAACACCCTGGGCGAAATCCATGACTTGGACAAACTTGCGATCCTATTTTGAACGCGTTCCTATTATTTGGTATCACTTTGTTAGGCATTTTGGGTGTTCTTTATGCTTAATTGATTCCTATTAATATAGACTCAAAACAAATTTTTACCTATAATTTTTTTTTTGAATTTTTTTCAGTGGGTACACATTTTCCAAATGATTTGAAAATTAACATACTTTTTTTGGCTTCCTATTAGAATATAAAAATTATTTCCCACAAAAAAAGTGATCAAAAGTTGGAAAAATAGAAAATACGAAAATGAAAGTAAAATTAAAAAAATTTTGTGGGTTGAATTTCAAGTTGAAGCTTGCTAGATCAAATCTAAATTATTTAAGGAGGCTCTAGTTTAAATTTTGTGATTTTTGGAAATCGGGAACATCTCGTACAAAGTTCGTCAAGTTGCTCCACAATTTTTCAAGTTTTTAATTTTTAGCAATTTTCATTAATTCTTAGCCTTAGGTTATCACTTTCATTTTTTCTTTTTCCTTTATGCATTCTAACATTTTATTGTTTCTTGTGTTAATAGGTTAAAGTACGTTGCACATTATTTCCTCCGTGCAACACAATTCTTTGTTGTCTAGTAGATTTTGGACTCCTAATGCTACTAGGTTTCTTTTCTAATACACTTTGATTAGTTGGTATAAACACTTTTAAAAGACTCACAAAATTAATTTTTACCTTATTGAGAATTTAATTTTATTTTGAATGTATAATAGTGAGGTTTGCTTAATCTTTCTTTCTTTAAGTGTTGTGTTTATTTCAGGCTTTCATAATGAGTCGTGATACTTGTAGTAGCAAAGGGAGTGATAATGTGAGTGAAAATCCACCGATTACCCTAGAGAACCTTGCGAGTTTTGAGAAGAAGTTGCAACAATACCTTTTTGAGGTCAATGATAAGGTCAAGAACATGATTAGTAATATAAAATGAAATCAAAAAGCTTGAGATGCTAAAGATGCACAACGAGATAATATTCTCGAATCAATCAACAACAATTTGGAATGCCTAAGTACCCAATATTCACATCAAAATCATAATTGGGGAGATGATGATGATGGGTTTGAGGTTGAACAACCTTTTTCTCATGGAAATAATGCTAGATATTTCCATCGTGCAAATGATGAGACTTTGGTAAATAATGACTATGGGTAGCCTTCTTTGGCTAAACCAAAGTTCTCAATTCCACAATTTTATGGAAAGAATGATCCCAAGGCATACTGCGAATGAGAGTAAAAAATAAAACTTATGTTCCGTTACTATAAATATCTGGAAGAGGAAAATGTCTCATTGGCAACCCTTGAATTTTTGGATTATATGTTAAGTTGGTGGACTCAACTTGAAATCAGTCATCAATGAAATTATGAAAGGGAAATTGAAACTTGGGATGAATTGAAGCAAGTGGTGTGAAAGCGCTTCGCTCTTCCTTATTACTATACAAAAGTCAAAGTGAAACTTCGTCGCCTTGTTCAAGGAAGCCGATTAGTTGATGAGTACTTCAAGGAGATAGAGATGCTCATGCAATAAGCAAAGGTGGATGAGGATGATGAGACCACTATGATACATTTTGTTGATGGTTTGAAGAAGGCTATAGCTAACACTTTGGACTTAAAGACTTACATAGATCTTGATGAGGCAATTCACAAGGCCATTGAGATTGAGCAACAACTAAAGGAACAAGGTCCTCGTTCATTTACCACTTCACAATATTATAAAGGTAACAGTTCTAATTTTACCTTTAAGAATTTGAAACTACCTTTTACAGCTAATAAGTTCTCTAAAATTTGTGACACTAAGAAAATAGATTGGAAAATTGGGGCTCTTATAAAAACACAAATATCTCCTAAATAGCCAAGTTCGAGTGGTTCGAACATGAAGTGGACTCATGAGATTGAGTGCTTCAAATGCAAAGGGCATAGGCACTATAGTAGAGATTTCCCTAACATAAGGCTTCTTCTCATAAAAAAGAATGGTGACTATACTTTTTGTTTGGATAATCCAAATATGAAAAAGCTTATGGAGAATGTGATCCATGGTAGTGGCATCTATGAGGAGGAGTTTAACACCCTATACCTGACCTGGGCACTAGGTCTGAGTTACAGGATGCCACATCTATTGTCGGAGCAACTACGATAAATTATATACACAATGCAACCATTATACATACAAATAAGTATATTACACGTTCATAATATTTTACATAATCATTTCTAGATCTTATACGAGCTTATAAAAGCTCGTATGCTAACTTGAGGTCAAATTAGGACCAAATTGAAAAGTTTGCAAATTATCAGGTTGACATCATGACTTTGGGGGTTCCTTATCGCGATACAACTCACTAACTATTTCTTGTCGTGATGTTAAAAGCCTGACATCAGGACGTGACCTCTTGATGCTAAAAGGGGTCCATTTGATACCTATTCAATTCACCTAAATACATACCCAATTCTTCCATTTAGCCATTTAACCAAAAATGCCACACTCATATGCTCAATTCTAACCATTAATCAACATTTGTATAAATACATTATAGAAAAAGTCATTCAATACTTTGATACCTATAACAACTACTACATTTTTAACCAATTGACCATTTGATACCAGTTCATTTCATTTAACATAACATATTCATACTAAGTTCAATTCAATTTCAAAACATGACATTTAAATACCTTTTGACCATATCAAGTTAACCATTTCTACTTAAATATCAACTTATCCATATATGATATAAAAACTGACTCAACCTTAGGTATATTGATACGAGTCTGAAGGCCCAATTTCAGGCCCATGGATGTGATTGACTTACACTACCTCAGGGCCCAACAACAAGGTCAAATGTCAAGCAAATCAAACCAAGATTCAACCAAAGCCAGTATGTGAGGATGAATGTTTTTGAAGAAATGAGGAATGATACATGCACGGAATGGGTGGAATGTATTAAAGTCAATTCAATCAAGCTGTCAATTTTTAAGCTAAAAAAATTAGTCAACTTGCGACAAATAGTTGGATGGGATCTAGGCATTTTTGGATTAAGATGTCTGTAAAACGTTTGAAGATCTATCTCTTATCTTCGAAAGAAACTTTGAATCACTCAATTTCAAGTTCAGGAACTCAATTTATGATTGTTTTAGTGAATGCTATGCAAGCATAATTTCAGGATGAGATTATTACGGAAATTATGAGTTTTGGGCTTTTAATTCAAGTTTAAATCATATTGGGTTTGAGTTTTAGGCTTAATTTTTATTATATATGAGCCAAATATTATATTTATAAGCTCTTATTATTTTATTATTTTATTATTCCAAGTTTTTTATAATTATTAAGTATTTTAAGTTTTTTAGGAGTTTTATATCAATAAGAAAGGTTAGTTTAAAACTGCTTCTTGTTTTGGTTAATTAGAGTTTTAGTATGCTTAAGAATTTTATTTTGATTCATTTAGCTAGACTATATAAAAGCCTTTTCATTGTACACAATTGAATGAATTCATTATTATTCAACAATTTCTCTTTTAAGTTAATAAATTCTCTTTGAGTTTTTCTTTTTAAGAATTTCTCTTAAGTTTTCTTTTAGAAGAGTTTTAGCAATCTTTTCAGATTGTGGGGATCATCTTCAAACTTTTTTTTGCCAAGTTTTCTTTCTTGGAGGGGAAATTAACGCCGCTTGAAGTGGTTTGTGGGTCTTTCTTGTTTCCAAGGCTTCTTAAGACTTCTACACGCCACGTTCTATCTTTTCCATCTATCTTTTTTACTTTCTTCTTTACTATTCTAATATTTGATTTATTATTCTATTTTATCTTAGTTAGTTATTTTAATTGTTTTATCTTACTTGGATTCGATTATATTTCAGTTTGTGTCAAAATCTAATTTTCTTTTCAAACGTTTAGAGCCCTAAGTCAAATCTGTGACTTTGACAAACTTTACGATACTGTTTTTCACTCATCTGTATCATACTTGCCATATATTAAAGTGAAAGAGACTATACAAACACTGCTGAGTTGAGGATCACTTTCTGGATGCTGGAATCACTTTCCATAACCACAGGATTCAACTATTCTTGTGCATGGAACAACAAATTGTACGTTGTGCGATAAAGCTCAATGGTACTTTTATGATTCAAGTCCATGTAACATTAACATTAGCAAGTGAACACAATCAATTCATGTCTAATATTTAGCTAATTCATATATCATTTCTGCCAATAGTTTCTATTAACATATATTATGAACATATATAGTAAATTTTCACACCAGTTAACTAAACATTTGCACTTAAGCTTACTATATCATACCATTCAACATTAGGATATCAATACTTTCTAATACTTACCTATTCATTTTCCATTTATTTCACATCCTACTTATTCATTTCATACAATCATTTATGTGCATATACTTATACATAATTATTCATCAAATTGAATGCACAATTTCATTTTAACATCTTAATGACTTTCAAGCCTATTAGCTCATTCATACTCAAATCAGCCCCAGTGCTCGTCTAAACCGATTTGCATGGTCTTTCACATGCTGTCATTTCCCACATATCACATGTATACAAGCATACTAATTCAATCACACTCACCTCATTAACATGTTACCATTTCATGTTTTTATAACCCTATGAACTAGACACGGACTTAGAATGTATACACGAATTTAATACTCTATCACCCCAGGTTGCCGACAATGATGAATACTGAAACATGTACATACTACCACCCTAGGTTGCCCGACAACAATGGTTTCAAATCATTAAAAGTGACCCTACGACATGCCAACTATATCCGGTCCAGTCCAAGCAACTAATAAGGTAATCATTGTTCCGATTACATTATATAACCAATTTGTATATCATCATTATCATTTCATTTCATTATAAATTCATATTTATATAACTAATACCACATAACGTAGTTTAAACCATTTTCATACCACATATCATGCATAAATTTAATCTTGCTACTTTCTATTTTATTTAGTTCAGTCCACTATCTCGATATTCAATATCAATCACAACAAATCAATTGATAAATCATTATGTACTCACCTCGATACTCAACCATGCAATTAACATGAATATGCAAACAATTAAATTGGTCTTGAATCATACAAGTACAAACCAAATCCTTGCGTCACTTGTCGACAACTCTCACTTTTCCTTTCCCTCTCGACATCCCGACATCGTCGTTGTTTACGTGCGATAGTAAATAAATAAAAAATATCAACTTTCATCCAATTCTCATTCAAATACAAAGCTAAGCATATTTTTTTATTTTATTTAATTTTGACCCTAAACTCAAGATATCCGTATCTTTCGGTATTTAGCATCATATTAAAATCTGATTTCACATTTTTTTCATTAGGGACCCTATAATTTCTTTTCCTAGTATAATTTCATAACAAATTTTCAATTTATTCAAATTGGTCCCTAATATTACAAAGATAATGACTAAGCTTATTAAACTTTATAATTTAGTCATTATCATGATCTAAGCTTAATTTCCATCAATTTCAAGCCTAATTCATCAACTTCTTAACAATGGCAACTTGCTAAAAATTTAACAATTGAACAAATTCATACATGCACTAGCTAAATCAAGCTCTCAGAATCATAAATATATAAAATTATCATGAAAACAACATGATTACCTTGAAAAATTTTATAGTTGAATGCCTAGATGAACATAAGCTTTCTCCGTTTTGTTTTTATTCATTTGGATGGTTGGAGAATATGAAAATTCATCTCTCATTCAACTTATTTTAGTTTATATACTAATTTTAATGGTTAATTAACTATAATTAATCTTCATTAGTCTTAATAAATTCTTTAGTTAATTTGTTTTTAATTGTTAATTTAGTTTAAATGAAAATAATCATTAAAACCAACTATTATCCATTTAAAATTAGTTTATGAATCCTTTTATTCCTTTGGATAATTTCTATCTAGGTCCCCAAACCTTTTCTTAATTAAAACTCAATAGCGATTTGACTTTTACAATTTAGTCTATGAGCCTTAATTAACTACTTTTTTTTCTACATTAATTAGTTGAACTTCAATATATTTTTATACTCCTATTTTATATTTACAAGATCGTTTTATGGAAATGGGGTTCTAAAACTACATTTTCCAAACACCACTAGAATTTGGGTTATTATAGTTCTCTCCTTTTAAGAAATTTTGTCCTTGAAATTTACCTAGAAAGAAGTGGGGATATTAAGATCTTATTGTATCTTTCGGTTCCCAAGTAGCTTCTTTCGTGCTATGAATGCGCCATAGGACTTTCACCAGTGGCATGTACTTATTTCTCAACAATTTTACTTCTCGAGCTAAGATCTTTATAGGCTCTTCTTCATATGATAAATCAGGCTGAACTTCAATTGTTTCCATCGGTATAATATGAGAAGGAAAGGATCGATACTGTCGGAGCTGACTGCCACCAGACTTGCAAACGTCTGCACTGGAAATACTGCAACAAATAGATGATAAAATTAAGTAGCAGTGTTTGCAAGTATACAATTCAAATTGTAATATAGAAAAATGTTATAATGAAACACTCTGGGAAGTATTCCGAAGATCATACTCAAGGGAGGTTGAATTAAACTAAAATTAATTTTATACACTAACAGGGCCAAATAGTAATAATCTAAAATTATATTATGAAAAACCAAGATAAAAGAAATTAACTGAAATAACATAAATTAACTAACAATCAAAGACAACCAAATAACAATACGAATTAATCCAATAAACTAGGCAGAAGATTAACTCACTTTAGTGTTCCTAATTAACTTCAGAACATGGGTTTTATCGAGTTAGCTATTAATTAACCAGTTATTACCTCTCGGCCTTTAACTAATTAACTCATCAACCAATACATGTTTATCTCTCGATCTCGTTTATTCTAAATTACTTCCAAGGGTCGTCAATCCTAGGATTTAATGGCACATAATTTAAACCAACTAACTCGGACTCAAACCCTAATTATTCCGTTAATTATTCCTACATTCACCCGTTAATCTCCCTAAGGAAACTAGCCACTCATGGATCTAGATGTAAGTATCCCTAATTTCATATTTAACAGGCAAATCAAAAAATTAAAGAGAAAAAAGAAATAAGAGAACAAATTCATTTCAATGTTGAATTGTGCGCGAAAGCCGGATTTCCTTTGATATTCACGGAGACAATCCTTAATGCAATTGAAAACCAAAGAGAAATAAATAAAAACTAATTAATTAAATTCTTGGATCGAAATTAAATCCAAGTTTAACAAAGAAAAAAAATCTTTTTATAACAATAAAAGGTCTAAATTGGAATAAAATAAAGGGTAATTTACTCCAACAGTCACTCAACTTTGGTGCAACTGACAAAACAATCACTCTAGTTTTAATTCAGTCTCAGCTTTTGAAAAATGACAAATCGGTCACTAGTTTCATTGAAAAGTTACAAAGTAGTCACCCACTAACATTTTCCGTTACGAACCTAACGGGATAGGTGACGTGACCAGTTAACTAGTTGACGTGGGTAGTTAACTTGCCACGTTGGATATATCCACGGTGGATACCCACCCAATTTAAGAAGAAATTGAAAAAAACACTAATAACTAAAGAAGAAGATGAAGATAAAGAAGAAGAAGAAGAAGAATAGAGAAGATAAGAGACTGTAAAATCCACAAACAAATCAACAACACCGACAACAAGTGCTCCAGGGACCTCCACTTGCACTGCCATTACATTGGGTTAGGGTTTTCCCCCATATTCATCATCATCTTCTTCCTTTAGTTGCTGCAGTTGTGGATAAATTTCAACCTCCCCCAACAATTCATCCCTTCGACACACAATCGATTTGTACATACTCATTCCCAAATTCAAATTCTCTTAAAAATTTCTCATCAAATTTATCAAAACAAAAAGTTTTACAAAATTATTTTTCGATCTATTCGATTCTCTTTAGATTTGACCATAATTTTTTGCTAATTGCAAGCTCAATTGAAGGACCAAAGGAGAAATTTAAGGTTTCTCATTATATTTTTGGATCTGATTTGTTTGCATAGATCCGTGCTCTTTTAGGGTAGTATTTGATCTCAAAAAATTTTGAAAAAAAATCCCTAAATAACATATCTCTTTCTTCTTCGCTTGATTGCTTTGTTTACTTCCAATTTTGTATTTCAAGTTTTCCCCAAAAAAATTACAAAAAATGACTTTCTTATGGGTTTTTTTTCGGTGATCTAGAAAAAGGAAATGATTAGCAGAGGGAAAGGGATGGTGGGGGAGAAGGAGAGGGTCAAATTCTGTTTTGGCAAAGCAAGAACATGGGTTCCATTTTTTTATTTAGTTTTCTTTGTTATTCTTCTTCTACTATTGCAAGTTAATGGGGGACAGTGTAGAGGTCGTCGTTTCCACGTGGGATGATAGCATGGTAAGTTAATGGGCCACCTGAGCTTTTTGTTACATCTATAACGGTAATGACCGGTTTGTCATTTTCTAAAAGTTGACTGATTGAATTGAAACCATAGTGACTTTTTTTTTTCAGTTGCATCAAAATTGAGTGACTATTGGTGTAATCTACCCTAAAATAAAAACTAAAAATAGAAACCTAAAACTAAACTAATTGGATCACTTAGCCAAGCTCCTAAAATGAGGCTAAACACACCTATTTATAACCAAAATATTCCGACCTAGTTAGCTTAATTAATAGCCTTAAACTAATAAGTGTTTATTTTGTAGACTAAAACACCCTTGGCTTAATTATGTTTGTTTGTTGCCCGGTGTCGCAACACTACCTTTTGAGTCTGAATTCTTTGGCTTTGAAGTCCAACATCACGACACTGCCGTCATCCTTCGTGTTCTTATCCTAAAATTAGTGTCCTATACACTTGAGTAGCTTGTTAGTTCAACCCTAGGCCTATATTGGCCCATTAGGTTGTCTCATGGCTAAAATTTGAGTAAAAACACTTATTTTGCAGAAATTGAACATAAGCTAATAAAAACTGAAAACATAATAAAAAGCATATAAAAGAGCTAGAAAAATAAGCTAATTAAGTGTCAAAAGACTCTAATTTGCCACAACGAGTTGTGGTAGACAAAACTATCTCACACTTAAGTATTGCTTGTCCTCAAGCAGCAAAAGAAAAACACACAAGAATATGAAAATAAAATAACTAAACAGTGCTTGAGCATGCTGAATACATGAGATTGACTCGTAACAATATAAACAAGACTATATGGCTAAACGTTAAACTGTAGTACAATATATAATTGACTTCCGATTTTCAATATCAAACACGTTAGTTCACTCAGTTACAAAGTAAACAAATTCAAGGATATTATGCATTTTACTCCATTGAAACAAATACATAAAATTTACTTTTATGTTCGAAGAATACAAGTAGTCAAAAATGGCAATATTCAGATTAATTTTCATCCATGAGTTGTATCACTTAGGTCATATAGGAAAATAATTTACGTACAAAATTTAAGAACTGACTCTACAAAATGGTTTAAGCATAAAAATAGTTTGACACATTATATTGACCTCGATACTACCCCAATTATATCCCTTAGCTTACCACCTTATATCCACTTGTGTCGCATTCCTCTTCTCTCCATTTACTAAGGTACAATTATGAGTACAATAATCTTAGCGAGTCTTTTGTGCAACAATGAGCATTTTTATTTCTTTTTTTTTTCCGTTTCTACTCACTTTTCTTTTGTTTGTTCGAGATTTTCTATCTTGGCTTTGGCCTTTAAAAATTTCTTCTACACTTGATTTTTCTTCGTTCGTGTACAACTTTGCAAGAATCTTATACTCACTATACTATACTATCCCTTAGTTTTCACACTCGATTATTTTGAAACCTCTGTGATGTATCTACCTAACCTTTAATATTAATGACCCGACGTCTAAGTTCATGTTAGGACTAAAAAGAAAAAAGGATCAATATATTATGCATTAGGCTCATGTTTCATTTGAGGTTCATTAAGAAAATGGAATTAGTCTAAAAAATAGGTACTAGGGAATTCACATATAGGGTTGGCTTTTTGGCACTAGTGGTGACCAAATAATGCCTTAGGTCATCCTTAAGTGTATCAATTCATGGAATGAATTAACTAAATTTTAACATGCTAACAACTTATCATTGAAATAAACATTTATGCTTTTTATGCACTCATTTTTCATTTGGGATACCTAACACACTTTTACCTATTTACAGTGTAACCAAGTGAACTAATTAGTTTAATACTAAATAACCTAAAATCAATTACTATCGAACTAAATTTTTTGTTTAAACAAAAAATCATATTTACATGCTCCTAACCAATCACTTGTATTTCAAGCTCACGTACAAACAAGCACTCAAAATTAAAACTAAAGTACTAAAAAAATTACAAATAGGTAAAAATTTTGAAATTTTGAAATATTCTATGTTACTCCCATACTTTATTTGGCACATTGTCCCTAATGTGCACCCAAAAGATAGGAGAAGAGGCTACCCAGTTTAAGCATTGAAATTCCTCGAAAGTAGTCGGGTGATCCTCCTTGTGCCAGTTTAGCACCAATTTTTTGTGCCGTATAATGTATGAGATTCCTACATAGAACAAACACACATTAAAAAAAACTAAATTAACTAAGAGATAAACAAAATTGTTCAACCCAAAATTAATTATAGTCTTAAAATAAACTAAAATAAAACGCATAAGGTACTAAGCTAGGAATTGAAGCCCAAAATACAATGGTGGTTTCCTCCTCTTCGTCTTTTTTTAGCTCCTCCTCCTCATTGTTTGTTAAGTCCATCCAAAATAGAGGTGGCCATGGCCACCAAAATGACTCGATGCCAAAGTGTTTGCCAAAACAGATCATTATTTTCTTAAGTTCTAAGTTGCATCTTGTATGGTACTCAATATGTGTCAATATGTGCATGAGTAAGCCCTTATCTATCGGGTCATCTAGGGTGGTGTTTTGTTGATGTACCCTAGGTGGTACTAATTGTGGTTCCTCCGATGGTTCTAACCCTTGATGATTTTGGTTGAATTGACTAGGTGCCACTGAATTTGATATTCAAAAAAGAGCTTTCTGAATGTGTCGAAGATTTCAGTGTCACCCGTAAAACTTACCAAATAAACGAAACACAAAGAAGCAGAATAATGGAGTAGTGCAAGTGAGAAAATGATGGTGAGTAATGGTTGATTTCTTGTAAATAAAGGGGTAACAATAGCACAAGGGGTTGTGCAGCTGGTGTGAAGAAGTTAGGTTGGCTACTTAATGTGTTTGAATGTGAGTATCTAAGGTTAAAATGGGTTAGGGTTATATATAAGGGTTGATCGAGTTGCATTAAAAATGGGTCGAAAAAGTTTAAACACTACATTGGTATCACGGCATGAAGTATGGTTCTCACGACACTAGACTTTGAATGCTCCAAGTTTTTGATTTGTAATTCCATGTTGCGACACGGGGATACGGTGTTGTGACACTAACCCTTATTTTCAAAATAATTTTGGTTCAAAATGCAACTTCGCAACATCGAGGTTCGGTGTCACAACACGGGTTTGGAATTTTAAAATTTTAAGCTACGAAGTATCGTGTCGTGTCCCTAAGAAGCGATGTCGTGACACGACCCTAATTTTTAAAATAATAGAGTGTTTGAAGTTCCATGTCACAACACCAAGGTTCAGTGTCGCGACATGATCCCCATTTTCCCAATTCTCACGTTTTTGGGCGTCTTAATCCCTTCCATTTACTCCTAATTTGAAAATACGTCAAAATTAGCCACCCTTTGGCTTCCTAAGGCCTTAATCCTATCCTAACTAAAATTACAAACCCTAATTAAAGTTCAAAAATACAAAAAGAAAATTTAAATTACACTAATTTACAACATGGATTAAATATTTCAATGATTAATTAGGTGTGTCTACTAGACTCATTCGACAGCCCATGTATTTCCTTCATCAAATTCTTGTTATGTTGCCGATCATCGCAATCTATCCAACATATGCCCTTCCATTCGAGGTTTTTCCATTTGTAGCGCTCTCTCGACCTGTTCATTCCTACACACATCGAACCACGATCATAACTTCGATCCATGTTGTTAGAGGTAATATAGAAAATTGCGTATCAATTCTCCCCTAGTTTATTTTCTAATTCCTCATTATGGGAATTGTGACCACATTTGAGCACTTCTATTTCACCATCGATTTACATAATTAGTTTATTTTCTCACGATTGATATTCGATTTAAAATTTAAATCTATTTCACCATCGATACAAAACATTTAACAGAAACAATTTAAAATTTTTCATTTATTTTAAACCTGTTATCCGAAATCCCAAAGAAAGACTTAACATTTGGAAATTTAAAATGATTTATATATGATAAAGCAAATTATTACATCAAATATGTTACAAACCATTACAAGGTAGAAAATTAGTTTAAAATAGACTTGAAGGGCGTATTCAAGACCGCACCACATATCCACTATATGCATAATAGCCCATTCCACCAACAACTTGGCATACTCCTGGCATTGTCCCTCATGCGAAGTCTCTTCTACAACAACCCTGAAAAGAAACAATAAACCTTGTAAGTACGAGTACTTAGTTAGCTCATGTTATAAGTCAATATTGTTTGAATTGTTATAAGTCAACCATATACTACACCATTTACTTTGGCTAATATTATCGTAGTGTTATCATTCCATTATCGTGCTTAATCTTTCATATCTTGTTAACTGAGGAATCCTTCCAATAATTTCATAAATCTCTTGTCCCATATTATTTACTTAACAGAACATTCCCTTAGAAACCACTTCCAACAATCCATACCTTAATCTATACTTTTATTTCAAACAATTTCTCGCTGACATTATCTTGGGCGGATACATATGTATATGGTGGATACTTGCGTAGAATTTCATACCATTGGTTTACACTCAAACATACCCTGACCCAGTTCTGTACACATACACATACTGGTAATTCATTGTATAACATCTAGATGAAATCCGTATCATGCAATATTAGAATATCATAATTCAAAATAAAATTTACTCAGATTCAGAATAATTTTAGAAGTAGATGCAATACCTCTTATTTTTCATATTTACATTTCATTACGACGGACACCCTTCTCAACAAACAAATCTACATTTCTTTTCCTTAAAGCCTTTATGACTTTATTCAACCCTTATTCCAGAGCATATCAATACCTTATCTTGGTCATACTTATTACAGAACTACTATAATTTACTCATCTTTTACCATAGACACAAACATTCAGATTCATAGCTTAACAGATATTCTTGACAATTCACGCCACATAGACTTAGCAGAAACACCATACAGTCAATCAGATAGAGTATGCCACTAAGGCAATCCATTCATAATTTGCCACAAAGGCATCCCTTTCAGAGTTTGCCACTAAGGTTATTCTTTCAGAGTTCACCACAAAGGTTATTCTTTCATAATTTGCCACAAAGGCTATTCTTCACTGTCGTGTTTACGGTATGGATTTTCATAAACTAAGATTACGTGAGGTTTTCCCATCATCGTTTTGGGACACCTAGAGAACCGTATTGGGTAATCACTATTCCTTAGTTATTTTCAGAGGGTGCC
Organism: Gossypium hirsutum; assembly: GCF_007990345.1. Taxonomy (NCBI): domain Eukaryota; kingdom Viridiplantae; phylum Streptophyta; class Magnoliopsida; order Malvales; family Malvaceae; genus Gossypium; species Gossypium hirsutum. The sequence goes on along the minus strand of NC_053448.1, from coordinate 33,945,057 downwards.
ATAGTTGTGGACTTTTCCTTCAGAGTTCATATAAGAGTTTGTGTTTTCAGTCCCGACAGACTCCATCAGACACCAGTCCGGTAAATAGACACAGACTCTCTTGACAGACTCTTCATGCATTGACACAATCTAACTTCAACGTTTTACTTCACTGACATACACCTAATCAGATCACAGATATCATAGTATACATTTCAGACATATAAATACTCAGTCATACTTCAATATTTCAATACCCATACACCAATCATCACATACTATACTTTTCATGACTTCAGATCTAGAATCCAATCAATTTCTTGTAGATGAATCTCAATATAAATAAATACATGCAAGAGTTAGCATAGAACTCAGTTGCTATCCACGAGCCACAGCGTGAACTACCAACTCAATCATCCATTATGAAACTACAACAACCTCTACTTAAAGAAGATAGGAACATCATTAAGACTCATTTGTGTATAATTTACTATTAATTTGGGCACTGAAAACTCCTATGCAAAGCCTCATACTTATATCTTACTGTTCATGCACTTCTTACAGACTTACTTTTTCAGAATTTAGCATGCATAATAGTAATACTTACCCTTGAATGGGATAACCGATGATCATAACATCACATTGGCTTTTATATTATTAGTAAAGAGATACATCCAAACTTAAAGAAAGCATCAGAAATTTCCACTCAAGCAAGAGGAAAAAGAAGAAAGAAGAACCCTTTTCAAAACATACTGTAACATATAAATATGAATCATCTTACCTAGTAGATTTTAACGAGTTTCATACGTATCAGAACTTGCCTTCTTATTGGCCTACAATTTCTGAGAAAAGTATAAATGAGTTCCCTTCATCAAACTTATCAGGCTAAACTACACAGTTTGTTTCTAACTAGATTACTTAAAGCCTAACTAACACAATATTCCATACAAACCAGGCGTACTATACCTTTGGCAAACAATCTTCCAATATTTCCCTTTTATCCCTTCATACGAACACCTCCATAATATAGCAGAATATCATCAAATAAAATTCTTACTAACTCAAGTGGTGGTTATAATACGCCCACATGTATGTGTCAAAACGATCATTTGGGTGGATAACACCACACTAGACAATTTTATACACCCAAAACTTTAGATCCGACAAAATTGAGATTTTATAACTCTCATCCTCTTAACATAATTTTATCTTCAAAATTTCTAACTTTGAAAATAATTCCCAGTATATCTGAAAACTAACTGATCACGTCAGGCACGTACCATGAGTTGGACGAATTCAGGATTTCGTGACTACCCGCGTAAATGTAAACATTACACGTTTTCTTAATTTTGACAAATGTCTTGATTATATTGGAGAACCTAAATAGTTTCCCCGAAATAAACTTCTTGTACAAGTTTGCTTCAAAAAAATAGAGGCTCAAACACTTCATCAACACTTTTACTGTATCATTTAAATCCCTAACTTTGTTTCTGCTCAGTCCTTCTATCTTCGTCATCATCAATCTCAGTTTTCTTAAAGTAATATTATTCTTCTCTTTATTTCCTTTCTTCTTCTCCATTTGCAACCAAAATTTCAAGAAAAAATACTTGTGGTAAAGGTTGAAATTAGAGTAAGCAAAACTTAACCCTCTTGAAAACCTTTCACCTTCGTACCCCAAGAACTTGAAAATACTCTTTCATGTGTTACCACTCCCTTATATGAATGTTGTACCACACAAAAAGAAGCACATATTTTTGGCAGTTCGAGGCTTTCGCCATCCAAACTTTGCTTATGAAGTCAAACAACCACCAAGGTGTCGTTTAAGTGACAACACCTAAGGTTTCATTCTTCCATTAATCTTATTAGAAGTAGGTTTTCATTTACCTTTGCATCCATTATTCTGCTCAGTTTTAGTCGAGTCTGGCATCGCACCAAGAAAACTATCAGCCTTGTCTTGGTGAACCCTAGTAGCCTACTTCATTGATTACTGCATGCACAATGAACCACTACTTTTAGGGGTTTTCCAAAATTTCTATCAGTTAAAGATCATAAGACAAGGGGCTGGTGCTAGATTTGCCGATTTTAGTGCTATGATCCAATCATTCAGAATGGTCTTTCCAATTTGCATTAGAAAAAGGAGAAGTTCATAAGGGTCATTTGCAAACTTGAGAATGGATTTGGTTTTCCCACCTATTGATCATTTCCCCAAGAACACATTTGTTCTTATAATCAGCCAATTAATTTGAAAGTTGCCAATAAGTAGTTCAAACGTCTAAACTAGAGGTGTCCTCTAGAGTTGGGAGATTTAGTTACAGTCAAGAATGCTTTCCTGTACTGGTTGCAAAACTAGAGCCTAAATGATCGTTGTGCCACTAATCCTATTAACTGGTTAGATAACTTCAACTTGCCTTTGGCTTTAGAGGCCTGGCCATATGGTGACACCAGTTTTCTAGCTCAAATCTCAACTGGATGAGCAAGACAACCTCTTTCTTATTTCTATGATATTTGTGGGATTCGTTCTCGAAACTAGCTTATTTCTCCTAGTATCCATCTTCTGACTACCTCTTCTTCAACTGAGGCCAACACTCGTTTTGATGGTGCAAGGTCAATTCCAAAATCTACACTTTTCCCAATCAAGCTTCTAATATGGACATCAATGCTCTTTTACGTTATTCACGTGCTAAGGAGAAAAGCACCACTGACATTTCAAATAAACCATCCATAAAGAAATGCCAAAAAAGGCCTAGAATAAGGGAGGACACTCAAGAATTAGATGAGAGTGAACGCCCACAACTTAAGCTACACAGGTTTAGAAAAGGACTCCCAACTTCAAAAGTCCTTTCTTTTGAAATCCTATTTGGAAACACAAAAATATATAGACTTTTTCAACACCTTTTCAACATGAATTCATGTAAATTTTAAGTGATTTCTATCGAATTTTATGATTTTATAATAAAATAATTAAATTGAGCTTAAATTATAATTTGTTCTAAATTTTAGTTATTTTTATATTAAATTTGCATAATTTGGCCATTTTTTACAGTTTTGTACAAATAGTGAAAAATCAGCTCGGAAGTCAGCTTGAACGATTCAAGTATCGAAGCTCCTTGGGAGCTCAAGATGATAAATTATTAGCCTTGGAGGACTCAAGTTCATGTTCTTGGACTTATTTAAATCAATTGGTCCAAGTGAATTTTATCGAGAAAAATCAGACAACTTGAGATGAACAAAAAGGGCATGAATTGAGTAACTGAAGAAGGAAGAGGGAAGAGACCAAAAGAGCAGCCCAATACCAACCCAATTTATTCCCAAATTAGCTAAGTAAACTGCTTATAATAATTTCAAAACAATCCTCAAACTTCTCTTAGAATCCATTCTCACCCCTCCACTTTTTGTGCATTTAATTTCTAGCCACAAGCTAAAAATAGCAAAACCAATTCAACCCCTTTCCCTACTATCAAGGGACAGCCAAGGGAAGGGTGATTGGCTAATATTTTTTTCTAATTTGAGCTGCCAATTTAAAGTAAAAATATCCCATTTCACTTCTTCAAAAATAATCCTTCACCACACACATCTCTCTCACACACATTTTCTCTCTTTTTCCCTTTCTGTTGCCTTTCAATTCCTTTCTTCCCTTGCTAATTTCCCCTCTTGAAGAGCTTGCACGCCCCTTGGAGTAGAATCAATCAAGTGTTCATGAAGGCCTTGGATTAGTAGAATGAGCAAAGAAGAGAGGAGCACACTAGTCTGGCTTCAAAAAACCACCGAGATTTATTTTTCTAGTTCCCTTCTCTTAATCTTTGTTTTTAGTTTTTATCATGAACATGAATATTTGTGTTGTTGTTCTTAAATTAATTAAAATGACTTAAATTCCTTTCGTGTTAGATTAATTACATTTTGTCTGCTTAGATTATTAAAAATGTATTTGTGTTGTTATTAGGTCTCAGTAAATTATTCAATTAAATAAAACCATGCTTATGTTATGCTTGCATTTTAATTGTGAGGTAACAACTGAATTAATTATTTAAATTGATTGAAATTGTAATTAATGGGCACAATATTTTTTTGGTGAATGCTTAATCTTCTAAAGTAGCTGAAGATTAAATTAGCGACGGTATTAAACAATATATCAGCCTTGCATAACTTGCAAGATTATTGTGATTAAATTATTTCAATATAGAGCTATATTTTTACCTCACGTAATCTTTTATTTGCTTATTAAAATTTGATTAGTCGATTGAATTGACATAGAGATATGGTCAAGAGATTAATAGGTTCTAATAGGTAAGTATGCGCATTAGTTAGCAATTTTTCGAGTTGCCGTGAAATTATTCATAACAACATGAATACAACTTAATTATTCTAAGTTAAAGAACAAAATTAATTTGGCACATTTATCTCATATTGATTAAACTCATATTTAGAAATCGTGCATTGGAATTTTACTTTTTATTTTATTAGTTAGCACGTACTTAATTTTTTTAGTCACCAAAATGTTTAAATTTGCATTTCTTAAATATTCTCTTTCATAGTCCTTGTGAGTACGATAACTCGACACTACTTGTTACTTTATTACTTGTTGCGATTGTGTACACTTTCACATTTCCATTGTTCCAAGTTTTTGGCGCCATCGCTGGGGATTGTTATTTTAGTTAATTATTTATGGAATTAATTATCTTTCAATTTAGTTCAATTTTCTTTCTCCTTTAATAGTTTTCGTTAGTATTCAGGAAATCATGGATCTTCTATAACATGCTCAAGGAGGAGCGTTTGCTTATAATGCTTGCAATTTGATCATTGTTGCCGAAGATAGAACCCGTGCTATTCGATAATATGTCCTTCCTCACTTAAATTAACTCAATCTAAGTATTGTGAGACTCGAAATTGAGGCACCGTAATTCAAACTGAAGCCTGTGATGTTCCAAATGCTTCAAACAATAGGCCAATTTAGTGGGATGCCTACTAAGGATTTGCATCTTCATCCTTCGACTATTCATGGAAGTAAGTGACTCATTCAAGTTAGCTGGGGTGACCTAGGACTCCTTAAGACTGAGATTATTTTCATACTCCTTAAGAGATAGAACATGAGCGTGGTTGAACTCTCTACCGTCTGATTTTGTAACTACATGGAAAAAGTTGGTGGAACGTTTCTTAATGAAATACTTCCCTCTATCTCTGACTACCAAGTTCTGAAATGAAATCACTTCATTTCAGCAACTTGACGAAGAATCTTTACATGAGGCATGGGAGCGATTCAAGGAGTTATTATGAAAGTTCCTTGATCATGGCATTCCTTATTGCATTCAAATGGAGACTTTCTATATTGGTCTCAATGCTCATACTTGAATGATGGTGGATGCTTCGGCAAACAAATACCTTTTTTCTAAGTCTTACAATGAGGCTTTTGAGACTATTGAAAGGATTACCAAAAATAACTGTCAGTGGCCAACCAACCAGCAGCCTCAGGAAGATGAGTAGCAAGAGTACATAAAGTTGATGCGCTTACTTCTTTGGCAGAGCAGCTATCTTCTATGTCTTTTATGCTTGAGAACATTACTACTAATGGTTTCAATGATAATATGATAGGTCAACAGGCGAACCAGTTTGAGAATATTTCTTGTGAATACTATGGAGATGAGCATTTCTTTGAAAATTGTCCATCGAATCTAGAGTCAAAATATTACATTGGAAATCAGAATTGGAATGGTCTACAATTGAATTCTTTCAACTCTTCATGGAAGAATCATCTAAATTTTCCATGGAGTAACCAATGTGTGGGCCCTAACAACTTTTTATTCCATCTCAACCAAATTATCTGTCAGAATATTCTAAGAGCAACAACCCCCACGAATTGAATCTTCTAGTAATCTTGAGAATCTACTGAAGGCGTACATAGCAAAAAATGATGCACTTATCCAAAGCCAAGAAGCAACGTTGAATAATTTAGGGAACCAAGTAGACTTTAAGGAGCTTTGCCCAGCGACACTAAAAATCAAAGAATTTCGGGCAAGGAGCATTGCAAAATGGTTACTTTGCAAAGTGGAAAAACATTGGATCTTAAGGTAGTCAAGGTTAAAGATGGGCCTGTTAACAAGGAGGAAGTTCAACCGAGAGTTGAAACTCTTGCTCCACAAAAGCTGAATGCTGAAAAATCTTATTGTTCACACGGCCCAGTACATGGGCGTGTGGTCTAGCCATGTGTCCTCTGCATCCTTAAATTTGAGAAAACAAAATGTCCAGGTATTTTCACACGGCCTGGCACATGGGCGTGTGGCTTGGCCGTGTGACCTCTGCACCTTAATTTCATAAATTAATATGTTCACACGACCTAGCAGACGGGCGTGTGGCTTGGCCGTGTACCCAAGTCAGAGAGTTACACGGGTATGGACACGAGCAGGGACACACCCGTGTGCCTTACATTGAATGCCCACACGGCCTAAGACACAGGCGTGTCTCTTGGTCGTGTGATCCACACGGCTTGGCCACACGAGTGTGTGTCCCCTGCACTTAAGGAAAATTTTAAAATTTTCTAAAAAATTCTCTGAGTTCTAGTTTAGTCCCGACTTGTTTCTAATGTATGTTTTGGGCCTCGTAGGCTCATATAATGGACTTTATAAATAATATTTGACATGAATGTTAAATAATTTGAAATGTTTGTATTTGATATGTTTATTCCGGTAATGCTCCATAACCTTGTTCTGGCTACGGATACGGGTTAGATTTGTTACACTGAAGGCAAAGAGTGGGAAGAATTTCAATCTAAATGGAAGCATCCTGATGGTTTCTTCACCCCTATCATGCCTGACAAAGAAAATTCTGAAGGGTCTATTGACTTAGAATAGGCTCTAGAGGCTGTTGAACAAACTGAAGGAGTTCCTACCATAGAAAAGGTCCCTACAGCACCAACTGTTCCACACACCAAGGAGGAGAACTAGAATTTCTTTGTTGTATCTTTCATTTTGATATTCTAAGGGACATGTAATATCTTCTATTTTTCTTAATGAATCAATCATTTATCCTTCTCTATTGTCTTATTATTTTGCAATGACAACTATCTTCTACATACTTAGAGACTAAGCCAGGTTTGGTGTATTATGCATACAGGGCACCTTCTACAAGAGTTTTCCGAGAATCGACTGAATTAGGCTCTAATACTAAATTTGTAATGCGCTTAAATCGACCCAATTTACCAAGTCCAAATCTCGGGTGTCACTAAATGATACAAAACATTTATCAAAAACAATTTGCAAATATTCATTTATTTTAGACATGATATTTGAAGTCCCAAAAGAAAGACTTAACATTTGGAAATTTAAAATGATATACATATGATAAGTAACTTATTACATCAGATTTGTTACAGACCATTAAAAGATAGAAAATTTTTTAAGACAGGCTCGAAGGGCATATTCAAGATTGTGCCACATATCCATAGCCCCGAATCAAAGATTGATTGCCTTGGTGTACTCTTTTCCTTCTCTCTTCAGATTAGGTTTCGTATCACTGGGTATGTTAGAGTCGAAATTATTTTGCAATAGTTGCAAAACTTGATCCAATTGGATACGAATTTGGCAGGTTACTCATCCTAATTGACAATGGTGGTTTACTACTATAAGTTGGTTTCCTCTCTTAGTCTTGGGGTGCTCTAAAAGGGAATGGAGGTTGGAATTATGTGTTGGGCTTTAAAGGGTTAGTGTTTTGGTTCCCTCGGTTTGACGGTCTTGCTTGGTTCCTTGCCCACCTAAGGTTAGGATGGTCATGCCACTCGGGGTTATAGGTGTTAGAGTAAGGGTTATATCCTCTATTCCCTACATAATTCACCTCCATATGGCTGCTTTCCTCGTCGTGTCTTGCACTAAAATTAGTTAGATTGGACTGGTTTTGGACTTGCGCCTTAGTCGCGCTCATCTCCATTTGGTTTAGCCTTTCTAGGACTTGTTGATATTCATCCTCGCCAGTAACAACTTTTGCTGCCGCTTATTTGGCTAGATATGTGAACTGCTCAACCGACCACATGTAAGAGTTCATTGCCATATCCTCAATTAATTGACAGGCTTCGACGTAGGTCTTGGACATGAATGCTTCAACGGATACTCCATCAAGACTAGAGCATATCCGGTCAAGTCCATTATAGAAGACTTCAAGTTGTAGCCAATTTTGCAAACCATGGTATGGACACTTGCCCAACATCAATTTGAAGTGCTCCCAAGCCTCCTATAATGACTCTCCTTCCAATTATCGAAAATTTGTAATGTTTATTCGAAGTTTCATGGTCTTTCTTGGTGGAAAATATTTTGCCAAAAAATTTCTCTCTAGCTCATCCCAAATGTTAATTGAATCTACCGCCTACGAATCTAACCACAAACGCATCGTTAATAAGAGATAAAGGGAATAGTCGAAGACAGATAGCGTCATAGGATACCCCAATATACTTGAAAGTATCACAAATTGTTAGAAACCGCTTAAGGTGATGATTTGTATCCTCATTCATTAACCCTCAAAATTGAAGGTTCGATTGTATCATTTGGATTATTGCAAGTTTAATTTCGAAGTTGTTAGCATTCATCACTGGGCGATTAATGCTACCTCAAACAACATTTAGGTTGGGCATCGCATAGTCGTGCAAAATTCTTTGCTCCATGGGTGGTTGTGGTGGTTGTCGGATATCTTCTTGTGGATTTTCAAAAGGTTTCTCTCTCGGTGGAGATGGCATGTCTCTCGAATGTTGCACCCTTTTTGCATGTGTGATGATACGTTCCGATTTCGACTCAAATGGCAGGGCACCGTTACCAATTCGAGTCATACAATGTTCTTACAAGCATGAGAGATTGAAGAAAGTCAATTAACTCTAAAAAACACTACAAAAAATAAGGTCTTATGTATAAATCCTATTTTGGCTACTTATCTCTACATAAAAGTGTACACTAAAAATTACTCAATCTTACACCATCTTAACCAAAAACGACGCTAATAACTTGACCGACTGTGCACGTGCGCATTAAAACATTAAATTTATATAATAATTTTTAAAATAGATTCTAAGTGGCTACTAATATGATTTTATAGTACCGCAGTCCATAAAATACAATTTTTGCAAGAAAATTAAATATTCTACCCTAAGGACTAAATTGTAAGAAATTTAAACTAGAGGGACTATCTAGTAAATAAAAATTGGGAGTTAGTTAACTTAGATGTGGTTCACCAAATCTCAAACTCGGGACATAAATCACTTAAATTACTAAGAAGCTCTATTTTATCTTCTGATCTCAATTTTATCGACTTAGATGAATTAGGTATGGCCTATCTTTCGACCTCACCAGTTAATCCGAAACTAACGAATGGGTGCACGACAAGATTACTTTCCGATCTCACTTTATCTTAATTTTCCCTTAGGGGCGTCACTGCTTAAGTTATTAGTTCTATTCAAATTAGTCCAATTTGTTATGATTTAGTCCTTTGTCCAAAGATTTTAGTTTATCCACATCTCCATCAACCAACCTCCTTAAAGGTTTCACTACACATTCTCAAAGTAAAGAAAATAAACATAGTAATGGAAAACACGTTAGGCCTCCAAATGGCACTAGCGGCCAATTTGGTTAAAAAAGTAGACAAAATTGAGACATTTTCACTTATTATCCGAAAATATGAAAATAATGAAAATGATGAAAAACTATGCTAAAAACTCTATTTTGCTCGAGAAAAAGCTCCTTAAATATGTTGAAAAGCCTAAGTTTCCACGTCGATTTGTAGCAGATCAATCCCGTTATAGACTTAGTAGTCTTTTGACTATTTTTTAGCTTAGTTATGTGGCATGTACATAAGTGTTAATATATGTGTTTACTTTGGAAGGATAGTTTTGTTATAACTTGATTAATTTTTGAATTATAGAATGCTAATGATCTTACATGTAAATGTATGTTTTGGTGACTTGTGTGACATTGTATATGGCAATAAAATGGAAAATCATGTATGGAATAGTATGTTTAATAAAGGTATGTAATGATTAAGTGTATGGTTGAATAGTTGAGTTGGTATAAGTTGAATTGATATGGTTTGGTGCCAAATTGAGATGTATTGAATTGGAAATGGTTATATCTTATGCTTGGTATGCATTTTGGCATGTTTTTGTGTAGGTTATGTTATGCTTTTATTGATCAAACTTAGTGTTTGGTAGTTTGGCTCGAAATAGGTACCAAATGTCCTAATTTTTACCAAAAATAGAGTCCTCGTCCTATTGACCACATTTCATTATCGCAACACCGACTGACTCTATATGACATTGTGGTGTCGAGTGGCCTGACATTGTGACGTGACAAACTATTTGGCGATGTCACGATGTGGAGAGGGTGAGACATCATGCCATCAACCCTGAATTGTACTGAGCATGAATTGGTTGAACCTACACGATATTGTGGTAAACTATAGCCAAACATGAATTGTACTCAGATGTCAGAATGGTGAAACAATTAATATTGAGGCTGACAAAATTGATTGTGCGACTAATATCATATCAGCAATATCGACCCAACAATTGATTAGAAATTGTTGTGAAGTGTGTCTAGCTTACATCTTAGGTACTACAGTGTTAAAATAAAAAATTAAATACTTACTGATACTTAAGAATTTAAAGACGTGTTTCTAGAAGAATTGTTAGGATTACCACCTAAGAGAGAATTTGAGTTTGTAATTGAAGTGACACTCGAAACAACTCATATTTTGACCGCTCTGTACATAATAGCTCTAACTAAGCTAAAAGAGTTAAAAAACAGTTGAAAGAATTATTAAACTGAGGATTCATTCGATTGAGCATATCACCTTGGGGTGCTCAGGTTTTGTTTTGTGAAAGAGGTCATATAGTTCTAGAGTATGTTGACACTTTGCATCAATTAGCTAATATTTTTACAGTACCTTTCAACAATGAAATATTTTGGACACTTAGGAGAGAACTAGGTTTAACCACATTACCTTGACTTTTTGTTGAATCTTTTCTATGCTTTATGAATAAGTTTTAAACTTGCATATATTTTAAAATTTATTGAAAAGGCATGCATGTATGGTTTGCATGGCTCTTGTTTGAAAAAAGATAGGGGAGTTTAAAATGTTTGATTAATCTATTTTGACCTTATTCGTCTAGCATGATTTATTTTTATGCCCTTAAACTTGTTAAAATGAACTTATTGTCATTTATGAATGATATGCATCATGTTTATTTTATTCATTTTCATGCATATGAAATCATTAGAATTTATCTAAGATTCATTTTAGGACCTTTAAAGTACATTAGGACTTCAAAAATAAGGCTTTTGGAAAATTTCTGCATTTGGAAAATAAATTCGTGATTTGGTATCGATACCATTTTAAGAATACATCACCGAAAGTTTCAAATACAGTTCCAAAAAAACCTAAAGTTATTTTCCTCTCCATCCAAACACTATTTCAAATCTCACTCAATTTCTTCACAAATCCTACGATTTTTTCAATAAATCTTAACTCTAAAATGTCTTCTAACTCCATTAGATCAAGCTTTTTACTCAAACACCAAACTCAAACATGATAAGTTCGGCGATACAGTCATTGCTATAAAAAAATTTTAATGAACACCCTGACTTGCCTTCCTTTAGAAGATTTTAGAAATTTTTTTCATTTGTCTTCTAGAGGCGACTCTAATGAAAAAGAAGCCTACAACCCCACTCTTTATATTAAGTCCAGACACACATCCGAACTCAATCTCCACGATCGTGTTCTCTATCTTATCGTCACTTGGATTTATTTCCCTATAAAAAAACATGTCATGCTTTGCTCCACCGATTATTGGTGGATCGATTCCATACAATCCATTGGCATCCCAACCTCGCTCTTATAATATTCAATGACATAACTAAGGGTATCGAGAAGGCGACCTCTACAAACATTACCCTTTCCCATGGCACTTATTTGTCATACATTTTTAAGAAATTAGGGATTAATACCAATGGAGACAACCCTATCACTTCAAATCAACCTATTACTTATGGGGCCCTTCACCATTTCGATGCTAACTCTAGGGAATGGATAAAGAGTGGACTACTGGCAGTACATGGAAACGAGATACCGAAGGCGCTTTCGAGGATGTTCTGGCACCGAAGGATGTTCCTCCTTCCGAGCATGTTCCTCCAAGTCACGTGTGAAAATAGTATGTGAAATGTGCAAGTATACACGTCGAATCAAGTGTATGAATTATGTTGTGGAAAAACAGTGACAGAAATGTAATGATAACTAAAATGATGTTGATGTATGCAAAATGTAAACAAACAAATATATAAAAAAATACTATTGCAAAGATATCAGGGCAAGAATGAGAGGATCAAATCTGTTGAATGGGAAGGTTGGGATGGCTAGGAATCTACCCTTATAAAACATAAATCCTCAGCAAAATCTTAACCATTTTACCACTCAGAATGGCTCTAAGATAGCCTGCTTCTTCCGAGAGCAGGACCTCAGGTTACCCTACCTAAAGCAATATATGTCTATAGGCCTCAGATGTGATTCCCAACATTGATTTCTCTTTGTTCTGTATAAGCACTACTCTATGTCTAGAAGCTGATATGGGTATTTTGTCGAACAACCACTTGTATCATTTAATTTCAATCCAATTAATCTAACCTTTTCTGAATTAGATTATGTTTATAAGCATACTAAACATTCATCTATGTCTAGAGTCTGCATGCGAGCAATTCAAGAAGAACAAATTGAATGAAACAGAAAAATAGATCATATCAAAGCTTCAACATTAATAGAAAATTAGAGTACCATCTAGTAAACCCAACCTACTGAGATTTAGCTCATGTGTTGATTAATCAAATCCAAACTCTAAATACCATTCAACATCTTAAACATTTAGTCGTACAAAAAAGCAATGTAAAAGAAAATAAGGAAGAACTTCAATAAGCATGCTTTCGTTGATCTAGCGTTCAACTGCGGCATTGCAATGTTTCGCAAAGACCTAGTTGACTGCCTTCATCCTCTTCCTCGGTTCTGTTATGCTTTTCAGCTATTATTGCTACCCTCAATTTCTGCCTAAAAATCATTCCTTTAAGAAAGGCTTGTTTTCTCTTTTTCGGATCTTCCTGACTTTTTGTAGGGTAGATCCCTCTATCAACACACAAATTTTCCTCTCTCTTTTTCAGGTAGATCTTTCTAGTACAAGTATAGCTAGCTGAGAGTGGCACGAATTGAGTGCTAACTCGGTGTCTTCCTGGAATTACAATGGCATTAATGTTGGCAATCCATCCAACCATTTTTCATGAAAAAATTTCACTTCTTCATTTATTTTCCTTATTTTACACCTACCATTCAAACACAAACAAATCCTTTCCACCCACAAGTAAAAGTAACATAATAACATTTAAGCACAATCCAAGCTTCATGATGCAATGTTCTAAAAATAATAATATAATACCTAAAATGCAAATACATGTACTTAAGTACAAACAATTGACCAATTTTAGAGGCCTAAAATATAATTCTTTTCAGGAGTTATCACTCCACCGGTTGCTCCATCTTAGGCTGTTACAGCTTATTCTGACGTCACCGTTGCCATCCTTGATGCTCTTCACTCATTGAGTAATGACCTTCGAGGATTTAGAAATGAGTTTAGCACTAGGCTTTCATCGTTAGAAATTCAAATGGCATTTACTTCTAGCTCATCATCCTTCAGCCCCTCCATTTTCTCCTAGAAATGATTATTAGGATAGTTCTAGCACTTTCATACCATTTTTTCATGACATTTGCACTATTATTTTTTCCTGTTTCCTATAACTATGGTATGTTGCACTTTAATGTTTAATTGGTATGTTAAGATACTTTGATGATTATTTTGAACATGTTAGTTCAATTCTTTTTTTAACTTCTATTCTTAAACTAACCATCTCTTTCCCCTAAGTTTTATTTGATTTTTGATATAACAAAAAGGGGGAGAAAGCAAAGGTAAATTGTTGATAGGCAAAGGTAAATTATCAAAGATAATTTGATTGATTAAAATTTCATATTGTGCTTAATTAACATTTTGTAAATTTTGTAAATTTAGTGACCATTCTTTTCTAAGTAAAAATGAATGCCAAATTTTTTCATGAAATTTTACTAAGCCTTAAATTGAAACTGACTTTTATAAAGGGGGAGCAACTTAATAAATTTATCAAATGTTTTGTTGTATCGAAAAAGGGAAAATTGTTATACCAAGCTTTATTTGATAATATGTTTTGATATAACAATTTGAAATATTTTTCAATAAAATTTAAAATTGAACAAAATTGGCAAATTTGTATATTGAAATAAAATCTAAGAGATATAATTTTGAACCTACTACTTCGACCTCTTAGAAAACTTTTTGAATCAACCTTTAAATCAAGTTAAAATGGTTCCAATCAAGTTAGACTTTTTTAATCAAAGATAAATTGTTTTAAAACAAGTTAGTCACCATGCCAAAAAGCATGGCCAAGTATCGATAGTTTCTAAAATATGGATACCCCTCCAAAAATTGGTACCAAATTGACATTCTGTTTCTCAAACATTTCAGCTAAGTATCAATCCAGTATCAATATTTTTTATATGCTATCGATAAAATTTCACTCCTATTGATATTTTTGGCTCCAATGGTCATTGAATTTTGCATTAACTGCTGAAAATATCAATACCTTAATAGCAAGTATCGATACTCGTGGTTGCAGGTAAATTAAATGTACTTGTTATTTTATCCTCAATGGCTCTACTCATTTCTCCAACAACCACAACAGTTAGAAATCAATTAGGCGGTACAAATACCATCTTTCAAAGACCTTACAATAACAAGAGAGATTATCAAGCTTAAAGATTAATCAAAGACAACCTTGTGCTTACAATTCTCAACCATTTTCTTTAGACACAATTCAGAGATTTCACTATATTCATTTAGCTCAAGTGTTTCTCTTTGTATTCGAGCTTAATTTGCAAACAGTTTGGTCTTTTAAGGGTTTTTTCCTAGTTTGCTTATTTGTTATTCTCTTTGAGAGGGTTTTTTTCTTAAGGTTTGAGTAAAAACCTTAAGTGAGTTTATAAGGTTAAACACTATCCTCAAAGGTTGCCAAATTAGTGAATTTTAGAAAATACTTAATTGTGGAAAGCAATGATAGTAGAGTAGGCAATTGGGGTTTAACCACTATATATCGAAGTGTTCATTGTCTCTACCTATTTTCATTGAAACCACAAATTTTTAAAAGGCCAATTCACCCCCTCTTGGCAATTTTGAGTTGATTAATCAAGCTAACATAGTGTAAATTTATTTACTTAAAATAAATTACATTTTTTGGGATTTAAAATCTTTACCAGTTTTTATAGAGAGAAATTACTTCCCTACTAAAAGTAATTAATTCATTTTTGTAACACCCCTAACCCGTCTCCATCGTTAGATTAGGATTACGAAGCATTATCGTACAACCAAAAACATTTAAACATCATAAAATTCAATAATTTAAATATATCATAAACATTTCATTCTCATACATTTCGTCCCAAAATTGAGCCTTCGATTCCCTAGAAATAGCTTAGAAATAATTCAAGACTAACTTGAAACAAAACAGCAAGTTTAGGAAAAAATTGAAAAAAATTAGAAACATGGGTCACACGGCCGTGTAGCCAGGCCCTGTGAAACCACCCCAAGTTGTGTAACTTTAAAACTAGGGACAAACAGCCAAGTCCTAACTCGTGTCCTCACCACTATAACTCACTGAGTAGGGTCACACAGTTGTGTCACATGCCCGTGTGCCAGGCCAAGTAACTCTCTGAGTTGTCCCACATGCCTATGTGCCAAGCCGTGTGTTGAGCAGTGTAACTCACTGACTTGAACCCCAAGAAATCTTTAGATGACACACGACTGAGTCACACACCCGTGTCCTAAGCCGTGTGAACCCAAAATTTACAAAAAATCAAACCATTTCAAAACAATTTCATGCATAAACATTCAATCCAATTGTGCACACTTTCAAAGGACCAAAACATAATCAAATCACACATATAATTTCCATTTCCAATACCCTAATTCAACTAACCAATGTGCCATTCCAAGGCACCACAATTAGCATCCAAACATCACTTACCTAAACATGTTCACATGTCTCATTTCATGCATACAAACCTAGACCATTTTGAGACAAAAACATAACATGTTTAATCATTTCCAAACCATTCAAATCATACCATAAGAGCCTTATTCACAAGCCTTAACAAGTAACAAAAAATGACAACATTTGGTAAACATAATAGTGCACCAACCAACCATAATCTTTAAGAGAAAAACATATCAAAGCTCCATTACACAACATCCTATACATGCCATTATAAACCTTGGCCAAAATGCTCAAAAACTACCGAATTGTCTATTGGATACTGTGATAGATCTCCGACGAGCTTCCAACCAAATTGAGCTTCTGATAATCTATTAAACATAGGAAAGAAACAATGTAAGCAACGAATGCTTAGTAAGCTCGTATAAACCAAAACATAACTTATCATTTCATTTGTATAATATAAAGCATAAGTATAATATCAACCAAAAACCATAAGCTTGGAAAATTCCTAAACAATATCATCAAATTCATAAGTTAGTACACTTGTACATGATCCAAATGAATTTAACCATAAGACAAGTAGATTTCCATATGAAATACATCATTGAATTCATAAGTCCTTTCCATAATATTGTACTTAATTCCATTTGAATACTTACCAATTCATTCTATTTTCTTTCCCGTTGAACCATCTAGAATTACATCGAATACACGGGAAAGCTCAAACGAAGTGTGCCTTTACATATAACCGTAACCTTTACTTTACATTATTGCTCACACGAGTTGTGAAATGAGCTTGCTCACACAAGCTATGGGTCAGAATGTAAGTTACACGATGTTGCTCACATGAGCTGTAGAGAATTCGCAGCAAATGCAAGACCTCAGCCATCGATATGGCATTCAAGACCAGCACCCGAAACATGAAATCCCTAATGACATTTCATTCGTATCCTAAGAATTCCTAAGATTCAATCGGGACTTGATATCCGTCAATTAATCATAGCATTGATACATTTGTATATTGATTCATTATTATCAAAACAACATATTAATCATTCAATTTAAACAGGATTCAAACTATTATAGTTCATACAAAGTTATCTCGATGACTAGAGCGTAGAAGTTAGATCAACTCATTCGAAGCTGTAGCTTTTCCTCGATCTAAGTTCGAATGTGGTTTATCCTTATCTAAATAGATAATTTTAATCAATTAACTACTTATAGTATTCAATTTAATCCACATTTCATATTTATTCAAAATTACCAATTTGCCCCTAACATTTTAACTTTTCATAATTTAGTCCTTAAGCTTACAACTTAAAATCTAACTATTTCAATATAAATCCATATTAACCATAGATTCAAGGGACTTTAAAACAACCCATACCAACCATCATTTCACAATAAAACCCTAGAATTTACACCTTTAACAATTTAATCCCTATTTCCATAATTCATCAAAAATCATTTAACAAAACATGTTTATTTTCCAAAAAAGATTCATAATCTATCAACTAACATCAAAAATCATTCAAAAGAATTCATGGTAAGTCCCTCAACCTTTAAAAATTTTACAAATTAGCCCCCAGGCTAGTTAAATTATGCTATAGTTAAATTATGCTAAAATAAACTCAAAAACATAAAAATCATTAAAAACGGGATGAAAAACACTTACCATGCACCAATTTATGCTTAGCCGAACCAAGCTACCAACAATCGAGGTTTTCTTCTCTTAAAATTGGTTTGGGATGAAGAAATAAAGATGAAACATTGTTTAATTTCATTTAGTTTTAAATTTATTTACTTATTTACCATATTAACCTTATTACTTATTAAAAATCACTACAAAACCTTGTCCATAAATATCCATTATCTGACTAATGGATATAATTACCATTCAAGTCCATTAGTTTAAGATTTCATAGCCATTAGACCCCTTTAACTAATAGAACTCAACTTTTACTCATTTCGCGATTTAGTCCTTTTTACTTAATTAATCATGCAAACATAAAAATTTCTTAACGAAATTTTAATACGAGCTTAATAAAATAATAACTCAGTCGTCGAAATTGTGGTCCTGAAACCACTGTTTTCGACATCACTGTAAACGAGTTGTTACAAGTCTCCCCCTAAAGGAATTTTCGTCCCCAAACATCTTACCAGAAAATAGGTTCGGGTATTGCACTTTCATAGCTTCTTCCAATTCCCAAGTAGCTTCTTTGATTGCATGACCCAGAGAACTTTAACTAAAGGTATTCTTTTGTTTCTTAACTATTTACCTTCCCAAGCTAAAATTCTGATCGATTCTTCATTGTACGACATATCTAGCTAAATCTCAACATTTATAGGTGGAATTACGTTTGAAGGGTCTGACCGATATTGTCATAACATCGATACATGAAACATGTAATGAATTTTCTCTAACTCTGATGGTAAAGCCAATCAGTAAGCCATTGGTCCAACTCTCTCAATGATCTCATAAGGTCCAATGAATCGCGGACTCAATTTCCCTTTTCGACCAAACCGGAGAAATTTTCTCCAAGGTAATACTTTTAGAAATACATTGTCGTCGACTTGGAATTCTATATCTTTTCTTATCAAATCTGCCTAGGATTTCTAACGATCAGAAGCAGCTTTCAAACTGTCATGTATCACTTTAACCTTTTCTCCGATTTCTTGAATCAAATCAACACTGAATAACTTTTTCTCGCTCAGCTCAGTCCAGTATAACAGAGTTTGACATTTTCGACCATACAAAGCTTCATATAGTGCCATTTTAATACTCGTCTGATAATTATTATTGTATGCAAATTCAACCAATGGAAGAAATCCGGTTACCTTCAACTCTAAAACACAGAACCAGAGCATATCCTTGAGTACCTGAATTACTCGCTCAGACTGACCATCGGTCTATGGATGAAACACTGTACTAAAATTCAATCGAGTACCCAAA
The DNA here is from genome assembly GCF_007990345.1 of Gossypium hirsutum. Classification (NCBI taxonomy): domain Eukaryota; kingdom Viridiplantae; phylum Streptophyta; class Magnoliopsida; order Malvales; family Malvaceae; genus Gossypium; species Gossypium hirsutum. The sequence goes on along the minus strand of NC_053448.1, from coordinate 33,926,046 downwards.
GCTTCATGTAATTTACTCCAGAATCGAGAAGTAAAGCGTGACTCCCTATCAGAGATAATAGAAACTGGTACATCGTGTAGTCTAATAATCTCATAAACATACAATTCTTCCAATTTCTCCAGTCAGTAATCAGTATGTACCGGAATGAAATGTGTGGATTTCATCAAACGGTCTACAATGACCCATAAAACATCTTTCTTCCTTAGAGATAAAGGTAATCCCGATGCAACATCCATTGTAACACGTTACCATTTCCACTCTAGAATTATCACAGGTTGTAACAAACCAGAAGGTACCTGATGCTTGACTTTAACTTGCTGACAGATCAAACATTTTGATACGAACTCTAAGATCTCTCGCTTCATACCTGGCCATAAGTACATCTGTTTAAAATCTCCGTACATTTTATTGCTACCAGAATGTATTGATAAGCTATTGTTGTGAGCTTTCTGTAAAATATTTTGAATGAGATCAGATTTCTTCATAACACAAATCTTGTTTCTAAAGTACAAACTGCCATCTGAATTAACATGAAAGTCTGAATCAGGTGTGGACTCAATTTGTTTCCGTTCTGCTATCATTTTGGCGTCACTTTTCTGAGCCTTACAAACCTATTGCAAAAACATCGATCTAGCTTTTAATTTAGATAATATCGAACCATCATCAATCAACGTCAATCGTGTGTTCAAAGTTTACAAAGAAAAAAAAGATTTTCTACTTAGAGCATCAACAACTATAGTAGCTTTTCCGAGTGATAGTCAATGATCAAATCATAATCTTTCCACAACCTAAGCCATCTACGTTGTCTCAAATTTAGATCTTTCTGTGACATTAAATACTTCAGACTTTTATGATCCATGAAGATATGACATTTTTCTCCGTACAAATGGTGTCGCCAAATTTTTTAAAGCAAATACAATAGCTGCAACCTTTAAATCATGAGTTAGGTAATTCTTTTCTTGCGATTTCAACAGTCGAGGTGCATAAGCTACCACTTTGCCTTTTTGCATCAAAACACAGCCTAAATCATTCAATAAAGCATCATTGTAAATCACGAATTCTTTACTAGACTCTAGCTAAACCAACACATAGGCTTCGATCAACAACGCTTTCAACTGATTAAAACTTTGCTAGGACTTTTCAGACCATTCAAACTTGACATCTTTCTAAAGTAGTTTTGTCAACGGTGTAGCAATCATCAAAAATCTTTTAACAAATCTCCGATAATATCCGGCTAAACCCAAAAAACTTCTAACTTTTGAAGAATTTCTTGGAGGCTTCCAATCCACTATACCCGATATTTTACTCAGGTCAACTCTAATATCGTCTGTGGATACTACATGTCCCAAAAATCCAACTTGTCAGAGCCAGAACTCACATTTTCTAAATTTAGAAAACAATAATTTTTCGCGTAAAGTCTGCAAAACAATTCTCAAATGCTGGGCATGCTTTATTTCATCTCAAGAATAAATCAACATGACATTAATGAACACAACCACAAATCTATCTAAATATGGCCTAAATATTTTATTCATCAAATCTATAAACACTATAGGTGCATTGGTCAAACCAAATGGCATAACAAGAAATTCATAATGTCCATACCTCATTCTGAAAGCAGTCGTCGACACATCTGAGTCTTTAACCCGTAACTGATAATATCAAGAACGGAGATCAATTTTCAAAAACGCCGTAAAAAATCTAAGCACAACGGCATCATTTTTGACCTTTTGGGGCTTTAGCGGCGTTTTTGAAAAAGCGCCGCTAATTCTCAGGCTTTTAGCGGTGTTTTTGAAAAAGCGCCGCTAATGCTCAAGGCTTTAGCGGCGTTTTTGAAAAAGAGCCGCTAATGCTCAGGCTTTTAATTTGTCTATTTACTATTTAATTTGTTTTTATAGCGCTGATGATGTGTGGCCAGGCCGTGTGAAACCACCCCAAGCCGTCTGAACCCAAAATTTACCAAAAATCAAACCATTTCATGCATAAACATTCAATCCAATTGTGCACACTTTCAAGGGACCAAAACATCATCCAAGCACACATATAATTGCCATTTCCAATACCCTAATTCAACTAACTAATATGCCATTCAAAGGCACCACAATTACCATCCAAACATCACTTACCCAAACATGTTCACATGTCTCATTTCATGCATACAAATCTAGTCCATTTTGATACTAAAACATACCACATTTAATCATTTCCGAACAATTCAAATCATACCATAAGAGCCTTATTCACCAGTCTTAACAAGTTACCAAAAATGACAACATTTGGTAAACATAATAGTGCACCAACCAAACATAATCTTTAAGACCAAAACATATCAAAACACCATTACATAACATCCTATACATGCCATTATACACACAAAAACTACCGAATTGTCTACTGGATAATCTATTAAACATATGAAAGAAACCACGTAAGCAACGATATGCTTAGTAAGCTTGTATAAACCAAAACATAACTTACCGTTTCATTTGCATAATATAAAGCATAAGTATAATATCAACCAAAAATCATAAGTTTGGAAATTTCCTAAACAAAATCATCAAATTCATAAGTTAGTACACTTGTACATGATCCAAATGAATTTAACCATAAGACAAGTAAATTTCCATATGAAATACATCATTGAATTCATAAATCCTTTCTATAAGATTGTACTTAATTCCATTTGAATACTTACCATTTCATTCCCTTTTCTTGCCTGTTGAACCATCTAGAATTACATTGGATACACATGAAACCTCACACGAAGCATGCCTTTACATATAACTGCAATCTTTCTTTTAAATCATTGCTCACACGAGTTGTAAAATGGGTTTGCTTACACAAGCTGTGGGTTGGAATGTAAGCTACATGATGCTGTTCACACGAGCTGTAGAGAATCCACAAAAAATGTAGGACCTCAGCCATCGATAGGACATTCAAGACCAGTAGCCAAAACATGAAATCCTTAATGACATTTCATTCGTATCCTAAGAATTCCTAAGGTTCAACTAGGACTTGATATCTGTCAATTAATCATAGCATTGATACATTTGTATATTGATTCATTATTATCAAAAAACCATATTAATCATTCAATTTAAATAGGATTAAAGCTATTATAGTTCATACGAACTTACCTCGATGACTAGAGCGTAGAAGTTAGATTAATTAATCTAAAGCTTTAACTTTTCCTCAATCTAAGTCCGGACGTGGTTTATCTTCATCTAAATAGATAATTTCAATCAATTAACTACTTCTAGTATTTAATTTAATCCATATTTCATATTTATGTAAAATTACCAATTTGCCCCTAACATTTTAACTTTTTACAATTTAGTCATTAAGCTTACAAATTAAAATCTAACCATTTCAATCTAAATCCATATTAACCATAGATGCAAGGGACTTTAAAACAACCCATACCAAACATCATTTCACAATAAAACCCTAGAATTTACACCTTTAACAATTTAATCCTTATTTCCAAAATTCATCAAAAATCATTTAACAAAACTTGTTTATTTTCCAAAAAAGATTCATAATCTATCAAATAAAATCAAAAATCATTTAAAAGCATTCATGTTAAGTCCCTCAACCCTTAACAATTTTACAAATTAACCCCCGGACTAGCTAAATTAAGCTAAAATCGACTCAAAAACATAAAAATCATTAAAAACACAATGAAAAAAACTTATCATGCACCAATTTATGCTTAGTCAAACCAAGCTACCAATAATTGAGGTTTTCTTCTCTTAAAATCGGTTTGGAATGAAGAAATAAAGATGATACATTGTTAAATTTCTTTTAGTTTTAAGTTTATTTACTTATTTACCATTTTAACCTTATTACTTAGTAAAAACTACCAAAAAACCTTGTCCATAAATATCCACTATCTCACTAATGGATATAATTACCATTCAAGTCCTTTAGTTTAAGATTTCATAGCCATTAGACCCACTTAATTAATCATGCAAACATCAAAATTTCTTAACAAAGTTTTAATACGAGCTTAATATAATCCCATAGAACTCAAAATAATAAAAAATAATAATAAATTGCTCATCAAAATTGTGGTCCCAAAACCACTGTTACCGACATAACTAAAAATGGGTTGTTACTGTTTTTTGTGATGTGGTTTGTGTTGCTGGAGCCCAAACTTGACACAGTTTTTGGTACGAGGATGGCAGAAAAGATCATTCTATTGAAAGCCAAGATTGATTAAATAAGTTTTTCACAAAGTACAAGTATTATTCAGCTAATGTTTAGTACTATGAATATCACGAAAGGGCTCGATTTTGAAATTTTTTAAAACTTCCACTATAATTTGTGAAACAGTTTTCTTAACCATTTTTCCAACAATTAGAATGAGAGTCAGGTTGTGTTATATTTATATTATTATAAATTGATACCAGATTTTCTCTATATTCTTCATGTTTGGTTAAATTAGACGAGATGTGGTATTCTTTTAATTATATGCATATTTTGGGTTATATATGTGGATTAATGTATTTAATTATTTTATTATCCATGATAAAGTAATTTTGCCAAAGTTATGATTCCTATAAATTAGATTGGGTGTAATTTTAAGTTTTTCATACATTATAGGATATGTAATTAGATCGTGGACTATCATCTCCATGTAGATTTTATTTAATTTTTAGAATAATTTATATGAACTGGAAATAGACTTAGGGTTTTTATAACCTAATTTTTTTGCAAACCCTGAGAACCGAGACATATCCAAAACTAATCAAGACCATGCAAACCCAATCCAATTAATCGGCAATGGGTTGACCGAAAAAAGCCACCGACGACCGATGGTGGCCGATAATGGGCTGACTGGCTGTGGTTGGCAATGGTTGGGTGATCGACGACGATAGTCTGTGGATTTGCCACAATTCGTTGTGGCAAATTAGTTTCTTTCCTACATTTAATGAGCTTGTTTTCTAGTAATTTGATTACATTTCTATTAATTTTTCATTTTACCCTTTTATGTTCAATCATAATAAAATAAACATTTTTACGCATTTTTAGGTGTTTTGATGACCCGTTAGGCCAATCAAGACCTAAGGAACAACTGATGGGTTAATGAGGTGTGTAAGAGACCATCTCAAGCCAAGGAATTTGAAGAACGGTTCTAATGTCACGACAACCATTAGTAGTGTCGTGACAACCAACTTCAAAGGTTAGAATGGGGATGCAAAGACACAGTGTTGCGACTAATCTGCCACAAATCAATGTGGCAAATTAGGCTTTTCCGACGCACTTAAGGAGCTTTTTCTTTAGCAAAATATATTTTTTAGCATAATTTTTCATTATTTTCATATTTTTGGGTAATAAGTGAAAATGTCTCATTTTTGTCTATTTTTTTACCCAAATTAGCCGATAGTGCCATTGAGAGGTCTAACGTGTGTTTAACTGATGTAAAGACGTGTCAGAGACCGAAAATGAGTAATAACAGCACCAAAGGCAGTGTTATTACAATATTCAACCCTTGGAATTACGATACCCCCGAAAATATAGAAGACCAAGGATTCCTTTCAGTGGCATCGCGATATCCCCCTTGCGTATTGTGACATCCACCTCCCAAAGAAGACCCCAAATTTCAATACTACCCCAGATATTGTGATATCCTCTTCTAGGTATCGTAATATCGCCTTCATCAAGGGGACAAACTTGGACAAAAAGGACAACCTTTTTCTACTCGGCCCACTAATCACACAATGCCCGTGTAGGGGCATTTTTTGCATCAAAAAGTCATCATAACACACTTCAAAACAACCAAAAATTGTTAAGGAGGAGAGATAGACACATTAGCTTAGTTTTAGGTTTAGTTTTCTCTAGGTTTTCTTTAGTTTTCTCTACACTTTTTCTAGGGTTTTTATTTTTCTCTTCTTCTACCTTAGATTAGAGTTTATTTTTCTACATTTCCTTCTTGTTCTTATTGTTCTTTATGTTAGTTAATTTAGTTAAGTCGATAAAATTGATATCAGAAGAAAAAATGGAGCTATTTGGCAATTTACGTGATTTATGTCCTTAGTCCAAGATTTGGTAAACCACATCAAAATCAACCAACCCCCATTAGTTATTTGCTAGATAGTCCCTCAAGTTTACATTTCTTTCAATTCAGTTTTTAAATTAAAATATTTAATTTTCATGCAAACTCATCTTTTTATGAATTGTTGTACTATAAAATTGTATTAGTAGCCACTTAGACTCTATTGTGTATGCTAGTTATTGCTCAATCGTTTCTTCCTTTGGGTTCGATCCTTGGAATACTTCGGTGTTTCATTGTAACACTATAAATATTACAATTGGCATGTACGATTGCAGTAAAGTTGGGCTTTAAAATAGTTCCATAAATTCGTTGTTTTAATGCGCACGCGCGCAGCAGATCAGCGACACCCACTTTTTCATGTCACGACCACCAACTTTGAAGGTGTGTAAAGGAATACAAGGGCCTTGATGTCGTGACACCAACACACAATGTCGCACATGAAACTTCAAAACCTCCAAGAGAAATAATTCAGTTTCGATGTCGCGACACAGTTGATGGTGTTTTCGTCTACACAACTCATTTTAACTCAGGTTATTCACTTGTAATAGACCTAATATGGACATAAAACACCAAAAACTATAAATAGCAATATTGAATGCTTGATTAGGAGTTTTTGCCCTTACTTATTTTTTAGTTTCTAGTTTTTAGGGTTTGTTTATTGGGAATTTGTTGTTAACTTTTATTTTGGATTCAATTTCAATTCTAGTTTTATTTTTCTTCAGTAATCTTTAGTTTTTTTCCTTTTGTGTTTCCTTTCAATCGACGTTTCCTCGAGAAATGTTTACGATTTTTCAACTTCCAAGCGTAACCGGCATCTAAACAAATCAAACTTCTATTTTCCTTTCTTTCTAATTTGATATTTGTTTTAATGTTTGAATTAAATTTAAGAAAAATTGTATCTAGATTAATAAGGAGCTAAACCTGTAGGAAAATTAACAATCAAAGGTGGAATTAATTAACTAAAGAATTAGGGTTTTCCTTAGAATTAGTTACATTAAATTATGCGTGCTTAAACCCTAAAATTGACAATCTTAGAAAGTTATTTAGGTAAATGAGATCAAAAGAATAGTTTCCTGAGTACGTCTTAATTTAGTTAGAAATTGAAAGGTAGTAACTAGGTTAATTATTAGCTAATTCATCAAAACCCGAAGCCTGAAGTTAATTATGAACACTGATGTGAGTTAATCTTCTATCTGTTTACTGAGTGAATTTCTATTGTTAGTTTAGTTTTATTTAATTTATGATATTTTTACTACTTAATTTTATTTCGATTTGTCGTACTATAATTTTATATTATTACTTTTTAGAATTGTTAGTGTAGAAATTAGTCTTTAATTCAATTCAGCCTCCCTTGGGTACGATACTCAGAATATTTCCCAAGTGTTTCGTTCTAAACTTTATCATATTACAACCTGACCTATATGCTCACGGACACCGCTATTATTTTATTTCTTCTTGTTTTAGTATTTTTAGCCTCGACGTTTGCATGTCAAGGTGAGCAATCAGTTATGGTGGTGGCCAATTTAAAAATTATAAAGATATAAATTATTAAAATGATAAATTTATATTTTTACTACCGTAAAAATGTACCATTTAGTTTTGACCTCTCTTAAAAACCTTTGTAATTTCACCCTTATCAATATATTTAATGGTATTTTAATATTGTTAAGCATGCTTCTAAGGTGGGACACTTGTAGATAAATCAGAGTTCCAAACAAGGAATTATATGTCGTCAGTAAAGCATACAATACATCAACAATCAAATCTTTTACGAATAAATCTAAAATATAATTTACGTACTGACCATGTGCATTATCATTGAAATAATATCACAAAACCGGATTATAAGTTAAAAGCAAGAGAAGTGAAAGGAGAGAAATATAGTGTACCGGTTCGTTTTCAGACGACCGTCATCATTGATACAGTCGGAGCTATTGTAAGGAGGGATAGCCACTAAAACGTCAAAGAGTCGGTGTTGATTCACATTGGCAGCAACGTTGTCTCCCATCTTTGCAACGTTTAAAGAGAATATAATATATATAAATGGGGATGATCAGAATGTTTAAAGAGAAATGGGGATGGACCGAATGTTTAAAGAGAAATGGGGATGGACCGAATAATATATATAAATGTTTTATTTGGTTGGGGAGTATATAAAAAGAAATTTGAGACAGTAAGGGTGAAAAATTAGTTGAAATTCAAATTAATATTAAATTTATCTGTTTGATAATGTTAACTTATCAACTTAAGGGTAAAAAAGTTTTTGATTTTTTTCAAAAAAATCAACTTAAATTTTTCGCAAAAATCACACCTAATTAAACACTTGAACTTGAAAATGGTATCAATTAAATTCATTAACCAACAGAATTTGTCATTAACTATTATATCCATTAAATGTTGATGATGTGGCGGTTAAAAGTTGTCAGATCATCTATTTTCGTTAAAGTGACAATCCAAAGTGACAGATGATATGAGAAAAAATTGTTGACATCACCAATCACTTTGGACTGTCACTTGGAAGAAAACAGATGACTTGGCAACTGATAACTGTCACATCATCAACACTTAACAGAACTAACAGTCAACAATGAATTCTGTCAGTCAAAGGGTTTACTTGATGCAATTTTTAAGTTCAACGGTTTAATTAAGTATATTTTTCGCAAAAAAAATTTAATTTTATAAAAAAGTTTAAGAATTTTTTATCCCTTAAACCCTTATTTTGTTGGGATAATTTTCGTTTAGAATACTGATAAAGTATATTGATGAAATTTTATTTAGTTTATGCGGCAAAATAGAATATTAAATATATTTAATGGATGAAGTCGCACGATATATACATAAATTGTAAAAAAAATGTTATTTATTATATTACTTGTAAATATATTTATTTTATAAGATTAAAATATATTTTCAATATACCTTGTTATTATGCCTCTCATTTGGCGATATATTGTGGCAGTAGATTATTCACGTGGAAACTATTTTAATTTATACAAGAGGCTATTTTCTAATTATATAATAAATAAATAAATAAAAATACGTCACTTATCCCAATATAAAAGTTGGTGTATCTTATTATATTATATATACGATATATGATAAAGAAAAATACTAACACATGAGAAAATTTATTGTTATTATTTAAAATTATGCTATTAGCGGCAATAAAATTTACAAATTGAATTAAGATAAGTTATTATTAAATTATACTTTTAATAAGTTATTAATAAAAATTCACAATTCTTTTTATAATTTATAAGACATGAAAACAGTTAGTAAATTTTTATTTTCTAAAATTATATGCTTTTTAACTCCATTTTATAAAACAAGTTCTTATACGAATAATTAATAATAATGTATTTTTTATATACTTGTTATACTTAATAATAACTTGTTTTATATTAACATATAATATTTATACATAAAAATTAAAATATTTGTTATTACTCCCTCGCTAGTCCCTACCGTTGGTTTTTATTTGGTAACAATATATTTTAAGGTAACTTAGATCTTCTTTTGAAAGAATATATATTTTTAAAACAGATAATGATTAATTAGCATTAATAAAAAATTGATAAATATATTAAATAAAAAATATAAAATTCAATGTAAAAAAAAAAGAGCGCCATTTGTCACAAAAGTAATGTACCTTATTATATATATATGATATATATTATTTGTTTCTCGTTATTTTTAAATTATTCATATGAATTTCAATTAAATGTATGAGAATGTTGCATTTTCTATTATTTAAATGATGTCACTAAAATAAAGTTACTTATTTTAAATAAACCACAAAATATTATTTAAATTATATTTTTTCTTAAATTAATGCCTAATTTTTTTTTTTGGTTATCGTTAGTATCTAAACTATATATATTCAGTTACCCTAACTAATACCTAAGCTATACTTTGCTGTTCAAAATACCCTAGCTGTTAAAAAAATCTCTTGAGTTAATCATTTTGTGACTTGTGACATTTTTAAATTAAAATATTTTAATTTAATTTAATGATAAAAAAATCAAATTTAATTATATTAAAACTTTTCAATTTTTTTACAGTCTCTCCCCACCACAATCCTTTCTTATCTTTTAATGCACTTTCTTTGCAATATTCTTCTTTTTTTCTACTCAACGTCTTCTCAATATCGAGGTTTCATAAGTTATCTTAATTTTTTCATTGTAGAGATTCACCTAACATTAACTATTCTATGCAAAGTATATAGAAAATAAAATTATTTTTAAGAAAAATAATACACGAGTTTTGAATTGAGGCGAGAAAAGGAATTGAAATTGAAGATTAAAAGTGGGGAAAAAACTCATTAGAATTTGCATTTTGTCACCAAAAACTGAATTTTGATGAAATTTTTGATAGATTCTTAAATTTTATGTCACCAAAGGTAGTGGGTGAAGAACACCATATATGAATATACTTATAACTTAAGAAAATAATATTTAACATTTTTTTTAGTTTTAAAAGTGTCACATGCCACAAAATGATTGGTTAAATGATTTTTTTTAACAGGTGAGGTAATTTATATAACAGAATATAGTTTATGTACCACTTGAAGCAAAAGAATAAAAATTATATACCAATTTAAGAAAAAAGTATAATTAATGTACCATTTTATTACTAATTTCTTTTTATCATCCAATAGTTACTCGAGTAGATGTAAAAAAAAATAGTAGGAATTAATGTTTCTTAAAAAAAAACCACTATTATCTAATCAAGGTAATTAAAACACGAATAAAATTATTTAACAGTACACAACAGAAAAATATAAGATTACATATACATTATATTCATGTTATAAGTGTTGGGTTTTTACCTGCTCATTTCATATTGTGTTAGTACTAGAATGAACTTTTCGCTTGTGTTATGGGTTGTTTCAACCCTTAGTGTTTAACTTGTTTTTTTAACTAAAGAGTGACATGTTTTATAAAACAACGGTGTTTACACTACACCAAAACAGGTTTTTAGCGGCGTATTTTGTGGCGTTTGGTGCTAAAATTTGAACATTAGCAGCGCATCTACAAAAACGCCGCTAAAGATCGAGAATTAGCGGCGCATTTAGGAAAACGCCGCTAATAATAAGCATTAGCGGCGATTTATAAAAAGCGTCGCAAAAAACATAAGGCCAACGACGCCATTTTCTGAGTTTTTTGGCCTCTAGCGGCGTTTTTAGAAAAACGCCGCTAATGCTCGGGGGACTTAGCGGCGATTTCTAAAAAGCGCCGCAAAAAACCTAAAGCCAACGACGCCGTTTTCTGAGTTTTTGTCCCTGTTGCGGCGTTTTTTGAAAAGCGACGCTAATGCTCTTGTCTTTAGTGGCGTTTTCTGAAAAGCGCCGCAAAAAAACCTAAGGCCAACAACGCCGTTTTCTATGTTTTTGGGCCTTTAGCGGCGTTTTGTGAAAAGCGCCGCTAATGATCCGGCCGTTAGCGGCGTTTTTGAGGAAGCGCCGCTAATAGTAATAAAAAACCATTCCAATTATCTCATGATTTGATATATTTTTTTATTATAAGATGAATATTTCGTTGTATTTATTATATATTGGTCAAATTTACATTTAAATGATAACAAATAATATTAATGTTTAATACAAAATGTTTTTATTAAAGAGAAGTCCTAACTCCTAACTATTTATTATTATTTTTCAATCACAGTTTATTTAAACTACTTTACTAGAAAAATATATATATAAAATTATGAGTAAAATAAAATATCATAAAACTTAAATTATTGTGTTGTAAAGAATAAAAAATAGAATAAATTTTGATATATAGTTCGACTAAATTAATAAATCAAAGAAAGTAATATAAAACACCAAATTAATATCGTGATTAATAATATTATATATTATTTAGTCGGGTTAGTACGGATAATGATGAATAAATATGATAATATGCATGGGACATGGTTACATATATAGCTTCCTAAAATGATGTGGAGTGGGCACCAAACTCTAATAATTTTGTAGTCCATGCCCCAGTAGAATGGGTTGAAACATCTTTTTCTCTGGATAATGATATGCAAGTGAGATGCTTAGGGGTTAGGGGTTTAGAGGTTAGACGTTAGGGTTTAAGACTTAGGGTTTAGGGTTATAGAGGTCGGGTTAGGGTTTAGGGTCTAGATTAATTTTTTTAATTTATATTTTAAATATATGTTCTTATGTACGTAATTGTAAAAGAGATAATAATAAATTTAATAAACTGAAATTATGAGTATAGTTGAAATTATGGCTTAAGAGATATATATTAATATATGTTATATTTAATTATTGAGATTCATACCATTTGATATTATAAGAATCTAAAATATTTGTTTTGTACTACAATAATATTACGATTTGGGATTTTTGGTTTTTGAGTTTGGGGTTTAGTTTTCGGGGTTAGGGGTTAGGGGTTTGGGGTTTGGGATTTGTGTTTTGAGTTTAGGGTTTACTTTTTGGGGTTAAGGGTTTAGAAATTTAGGGGCAATTTAGGGTTTAGGGTTTAAGGATAATTTATAGTTGTTTGTAGTTTCTGGGTTACGGGTATGGTGTTATGGCTAATGGGTCACGGGTCATGAGTTTTAGGGTTTAAATGTGGATATTTTACAATATAATTCGAATTAAATTAAATTTAAATTATCAATTTAATAAATATATATATGAAAAAGGATTAAATCCCAGAAGCTTACATTAAAGATGGTTTTAGGGTTTAAATTGTATTCATTGAAAACGACATCATTTCTAGTGGATTTGCATTAGAATTAGCGGCACTAAATAGGAAACGCCACAATAGATGAAATAATACCGGCGTTTAATATAAAAACGCCACAAAATACTGTAAGTTGTGAAGAAAACAGCGCCGTTTTCTTATTACATTTAGTGGCGTTTTAGATAAAACGCCGCAAGTATGTTTTCTTTGTTAAGGAAACTGCATCGTTTTCCATTATTATTAGTGGCGTTACACCCAAAACACCGTAAATATATTTTAAAATTTACAAGAGTTTGAGTTAAACGACTGCGTTTGACTTTATATTTAGTGGCGCTTATGTATAAATGCCGCAAAAATCCAAATGGTGTTACGGAAAACGACGCCGTTTACTTAGTTGCTTTTAGTGGCGCTTTCTGTAAACACCGCAAATATGCATTATAACTTAAGGGGAAACTGCATCGTTTTCCATTGTTAGTAGTGGCACTTTGCTTAAAACGCCGCAACTTTGTTTTAATTTTAATACAAACGATGCCGTTTTGTATATATTATTCGTGGCGTTTTTTCTAAAACGCCAAGAGGTTTAGTTACTTGATGGGGAAACGACTGCGTTTGGCGATATAGTTAGTGGCATTTTTTTATAAACGCCGCAAATGGGTTAAATATGTTGACGAAAACGGCTTCGTTTGTTTTCCATCATTTTGACCGAAACAAAACCAAATTAATTCCCCGATTCTCTACCCCCCAAAACTCTCATCTCCCCCAAATCCCTAAAATTTTCCCTAATCCCTAACAGTTCCCCAACGTAGTCCAGTACGGCGCCGTTTGCTTTGCTGCATCACAGCCTCCGTGCGTCTCCGGTACCACAACCATCGGTAAGTTCGGCAACTTCCTTTTTCTTATTCATGCGTGAATGTTATCTGGAGACTGGAATGCCGATTTAAATTCATTGAATTAAGTGGGGTGAGATTTATCGAGCGGAATCGATTTTCAATCCGATTCGTCTAATTTCGTCCGTATAGTACAGTAACTACACCTGCACGTAGCATATCACCCAAAACCCCCTAAAAATAAAACCCTGTCGATAGGTTTTTTTGCGGGACTCCTCTTTTCCTTATTCTCTTCTTTTTTTTCTTTTTTTCTTTTTAAATTCTCAATACAAGAAAAAAAAATGAGAAACAGAGACAAGTTTACTTTTGTAGGGAGGTAACTGAGTTTAAAGCGCTTTTTTGAATTTTCCTATTGTTTAGGAAAGTCAATGTTAGAGAATTTAGATGTATTGAAATGTTTATGGTGATTGGAAACGAAGGGACCTTTTAGTTTAATTAGTTTATTATTAGCTATTTATTTCTGATGCTAGTTTGTTAATAAAAATATTGGGAAATTAGAATTTTTGAGCTTAATGAGTGTTTATCATTTGATACATTTGTAGTGAGTTTTAATTATCTTTGTTTGTAATTTACTACATTTATTATAATTGGAGAAAATAGTATAAAATTTATTAAAATAAATAAAACAGAATAGCTGAATCTTCCTGTCCACATGCCATACTTGTTGCTTGTGTTATGGGGGGATTTGGTTCAGCTTGCAGTCCCCGTGTGCTAGTCTTTTGCTTTGACGTCAAATTGCATGCCGCCTTCTGTTATCTTTTTTAGGGTTCAACAACCAGTAGAACCCCTTCAGTGGATATTGCTTGTTAAGTTAATAGCAGAAAAAATGTTAACTTATTAAAGCACTTAGACAAATTTCAATAATTTTAAAACAAACGCCCCTTAGTTTAGATTGCTCGCTAATTTAATAAAAGAAACACAACTAGTCTCTTAAGGAACTTAGCCAAATTTCATTAGTTTTAAAGTAGGCACCCCTCAATGGATACTATACGTTATATTGTCGGCTCCTTAGGGCACTAGCAAAAAAAATTATAAAATTTAAATGCATATACTTCTCAAAAACAATGATTTGTTGTCATTTTTGATTTTTGATATGCTTGAGCTTAGGCTGATTTATTTGTTAACTTTTTAGTTCAGTGCAACTATTTACTCTGTCATTTTTTGTTCAATACTGCTTATTTATTTATTCGTTATTACTTTTTCAATGTTAAAATTTGACAGCACACATATATGCAGTAAAGGTTTAGTGTTTTAATATTTTCTAAGTATTTGAATTTTTTTAAAATCGTTTGTGCATAGATGGCATTCTTTTTTTTAACATATTGGAGATTTTAAATATTTGGTTCTCATATTGATAAAGTTTTACAAACTGAAAAAAATATTTGCTACTAACTGTTCATGGTTCATCTATTGTAGGCAAAATTAATATTTGGTGCAACTTAATACATATCTGACCATTGACATCTAGTTTGCTGCCTATGTTTTGGCCAAACTATTGTTTGGGTAGGTACATGTTAACAAAATTCATATACATTTTCCCTTATTTATATGCATTTTCCTAAATTACTTAACAAAATTCATATTTCTGACTGCAGTCTGTCTTTGCTGGTGAGAGTGAAATAGACAAAGTTGAGTGAAATATTAAGGTACGTTTTAGTTCATAACTTAAATCAGATCTAGTTTTATCATGATGATTTTTGAAAAATGTTTCTTTTGCGGCTCTGGTTTTGTATACATGTAATTGGTTTTGGTTGTTTTCCTTTAGCTTATGTTTCATTTTACTTATTTTACAATTGCCATGTACTTTTCTGACTTATGTTTTCTGTTATCATCCATCAACGATTGCTATATATGTTGAGCAAAATAGAAGCAATTTAATAAATTGTACCGGGAATTGGATTAAAATATTTTATTTTAAAATTATTCGAAATTTCGGAACTATACGTTACATTCAATAACAAATTAGTCCACTTTCTTTTCACATTTCAGTTTCATTGATATTAAATATGCTTAATTGTTGTATACATATTATTCTATATCGCAAGTAAATTATTTCGAAAATGAAGATTAATTATGTCTAAATAATATAAACATTTGGTTAAAAGCCTGTATAGTTTGCGAATATTTATATGTTTTCCTCCAAAACAAATTTTTTTTATTTGAATCATGGAAAAAAAATTCAAACTTTTAATTTATTTTTAAGTTTAATTTTAGATAACTTACAAAAATTTAGTTAAAACTTACATAACTTTAACATATTTTGTTTAATTTTAGATAACTTACAAAAATTTAGTTAAACATTTTATTTAATTCAAAGTTATTTTTTATTTGTTTTAAAATTAAAATTCACATAACATACATAAATTAAAGTTAAAATTTCTTAACTTTTGTAAATGGTATAACTTGCTTAATACAAAACTTATATAATATTAAGATCAAATTTCAAAACTTGCTAAATCTTACGATCAGATTTCATAATTTATGTATTTTATGTAACTTACATAATATATAACTTACATAGCTTAAGTAACAGTAATTTCAGATATACTTTCACAACTTACATAGCTTTTAGCAGGATACTTCATAACTTATATAATATTAAGATAAAATTTCTAATTACATAAATAATATTAAGATAAAATTTCTAATTACATAACTTATATAATATTAAGATAAGTTATATAATATTAAGATAAAATTTCGTATTACATAACTTATTTCATAATACATAACTTTGCCCTTTCCAGAACAAGACTTAAACGATAAATCCCTAGTACTAGTACACAATATCAATGGGTTCATCAGGATACGGACGAAGATATTTACGAATAATGATGTAGTAAGATTTTACGATTGTTTCATTATATGTAATATCATAATTTAAATCTTGGTCTTATTATATATTTCAACTATTTTATATGTGATGTTATTGTTGTAATTAGTTATTAAGTTTTCAACTATTTTATGTGTATTGCAGATAAAATGCCTAGAAGAAAAATTCCAATGGGAAGCATTGTTCAAAATGCTCCAAACTCGGCGAAAACAAATAGTGAATAACAGACAACAATTGGATCTTCGAATGTTCTGATTACACCTGAGGATCCTACAGAAGTTCAAAGTAATTTTACATTTAATTTACATGTGTATTGACTTATAATTGATTTATTTTTCAAATTCTTATATTATAATATACCATTTTTCAGCTGAAAAAGGTGGGACGCGTAGAGGTCGAGGACGTACGCTACTTAGAGATTTATACGAGTTAGATCCAGTTGAGCGTGTCAAGGTATGTAGAAACAGTTTTGGTCAGCCTGTTGGATCAGAAGCTCGACTTTTAGTAGGATACATGGGCATTTTACACGAAATGCGAATATGTTGCCTATCAACTACGAGTCATGGCATCAAATGTCCGATAGTAACAAAAACCAAGCCCTTGATAATATTAAGGTAACAAAATGTTAATGTCATTTGTAATACTTGGGAATTAGTTTCATTTATATTTACTTTCTTAACTGTTGATGGGTTTGTAAGCGAGGTTTGCTTTAGAGGTCTCGGATATTTATGTAAAGAAGGCATTGGGAAAAAGAAGGAGAGACCATAAAAGTACTCTGAAGAGAGATTATTATAAGACAAAAACAACCCTCGATGAGAAATTGCAAAATGTCCCGCCGGGTATGCTGAGGTACCAATGGGAAGAAGCAGTTAGATTTTGGCATTCGAAGAAAGGTGAGGTATGACGTACTTCCAAACTCTTGTAATTATTTTGGTTTATAGTATTTACTATTTACGTATTAAAATTTCATAACGTAGGATCGTGAACGAGTTGGAAAAAGCAGCAGATAGAAACAAAAATTCACTCACACAGCCAGGTCGAAAAGTTTTGCATGTGTAGCTGAGGCAGATGTATTTTTAATTTTTTAATATTGTCAAATATGTATAACTTTTCATTATATAATATTTTTACTACTATATTGTAGGAACTTTCGTCCGGTCAAAAAGTTGGACGCCTTCAACTTTTTGAAATTACACATAGGAAGAAAGATGGATCTCCTATGACTCTTGAAGCTGGTAAAATTATGGTACGTTTGCTTAATACGATTTGACTTATTTTAGTTATTTATAGTGTTTATTTTCTAATGGTTTAATTCATTGCTTGTAATGCGACTATTGTTATGTTGCATTTGCTTTTTTAATATATATTGCGTTCCTAACTATTTGATTTATTTATTAGGAAAAACTAAAGGATAAAAAGGCGGAGTACGAAGCGATTGCTTCTAGTGATAGTTCTACTCATCTTGAAGACATTGATAACCG
The DNA here is from genome assembly GCF_007990345.1 of Gossypium hirsutum. Lineage (NCBI taxonomy): Eukaryota > Viridiplantae > Streptophyta > Magnoliopsida > Malvales > Malvaceae > Gossypium > Gossypium hirsutum. The sequence goes on along the minus strand of NC_053448.1, from coordinate 33,908,086 downwards.
GATTATTACTGAAGTTTTGGGTCCTGAAAGGTATGGTCGGGTTTGATTTCAAGGATCTTTTGTTAGCCCAACCCAATATTTTGGATCCAGCTCGCAGCAATACTTGGCTTCGGGGAGTCAGGCTCAAGCTGAAGTTCAGAGGTTAAAAGACCAGATGGCTCAGATGCAAGCGACCACAGTTGAGGTTCAAAGGAAATATGAAGAACTCCAACTACAACTTAAAGCAGAGGCGGCAGCGACGGAAGCAGAGGCTGCAACGAAAGAAGTAGAGGTTCAAAAGAAATATGAAGAACTCCAGGTACAACTTAAAGCAGATGTGGCATCGAGAGAAGCAGATGCTGCAGCGAGGGAAGCAGAGCAGAGCAAAAAGTACGACGAACTCCAGCAACAGCTTTAGGCCATGATGAAGATGTTTCAGCAGTCCCAACTTCCGCCGTCATAGTGTATTGTATAAATATTTTTATTATTTTAACTTTTAACATTTTTGTGAAAATAATATGAATTATATTTTGTTTATTAATATTATTCGTTTAATTTGAAATATTATATAAATTTATTGCTTTTGGCTGATTTAGATTTGATTGCTTTTAAATTTGTTGCTACAGGAGGGCTGAAAAATATAAAATTTTATTTTACAAAATTCTCAAAATTAGTGGCGATTTTAGAAAAAAACGCCGCTAAAAGCAAACAAACAAAATAGTGGCGTTTGTGTAAAAGCTCCACTAAAGAACATGATCTTTAGCGGCGTTTGTGGAAAAAGCGCCGCTAAAGAACATGATCTTTAGAGGCGTTTGTGGAAGGAGCGCCACTAAAGGACATGATCTTTAGCGGCGTTTGAGCAAGGAGCGTCGCTAAAGAACATGATCTTTAATGGCGTTTGTGGAAAAAGCGCCGCTAAAGAACATGACCTTTAGTGGCGTTTACAAAAGTAAACGCCGCAAATGTTAGCGGCGTTGTCAATAGCGGCTTTTTACTTTTAGTGGTGCTAAAAAACGTTGCTAAAGGCCTAAAAAAATGCCGCTAAAAACTTATTTTGGTGTAGTGTTATCTTTATCCTTATTTTTAAAAAGAATTTTAAAGTTGTTGGAAGACTGATTTATAAAGGTTTTTATGTGATAAATATTTAGGATAATTAATGGGATAATTGTAACTTTTAAATTGGAGTTAAAAGTTTATCAAAACTTTATTGGATGGACTCTTGTATCAGCCTATAAATAGGTTGCTTATGGCGTCATTTGTGGTGTTGTTTTGGAGTGTCTTTGTCGGCAACTTTGTTGTGTTTTCTTGTGGTTATTTTGTGACACTCTTTTAACTATTTATTAGAGAGTTTATTGATTGTATCATGAGGTATTTAGGTAAGTGATATGTGACACTTGGGGTTGACATTGACTCTGCAATTACTTTTTTGTGCAAAGGTAAATTTGGCTTAAGCCAATAGGTGACTCAGATGATTGTTGAAAAGAATCATTCATTGGGCAGGGCTTCGTAGACATAATGCCGTTGTATCTAAACTGCATTAGCAAATATCATGTGTTGATTCTCTCTTTACTTTTGCTCATTATGTTAATTTACATTTAATCTTCTTTTTTTCAGTTCTGTTGTAGCAACAATTGAAACAAAACTTCTTTTCGACTGCAAATCGAGGTTTTTTCAATAAGTAACATAAAAAAATTGATATTATAAGGGTTCAAGACAGTTACCTTTCTCAAGTTTAATGTAAAATACACATATCTGCTATGATTTCAAAAATTACCACTTACCTCCTCAAGTTTGAAAAAAAATCCCATAAAATTTATATATTAAGTAAAATTTAAATATATTTAAAAAAATTAAATAAAAATATTATTATACTCTTGTTATTATTTATTTATGTATTTTTATTTACTTTATTAATTTCTCTTAATTACAAAATAATAATTTTTGATAGAAAAATAATAAAAAGTTAATTACATATTGTAGTGTTATAAAATTAAATGCATTTGATTTCTTTAATAAAAAATATATTTGAGTTAAATTAAAATTAAATATCTTAAATATCTATTTAATTTAGTTACATATTAACCTTAAAATATTTCATTAAACTCTTTTATTTAAATTTATTAGTTACATTATTTAGAATATTCTAATGGAAAAGAAAATGATTAAAATATAAAAGAAATATCTAAATAAAAAATTTCATTTCAAAATTAATATTATAATCAAATTAAAATCTAAATATTTAATATGTATTTGTATAAAAGATTTTTTTTAAATAAAAGAGAAGAAACAAAATATAATTACCATTTATAATATTATTTAAAAATAAATAAATTTACTGCAGCATAATGTCAAGGTAAAAGCTTTAAAAATTTTAAAATATTATTCATTCTCATTCAATTTAAATTATATATGGGCTATCACTCTATATTTATTTTAGTTTTATGGATCACAATATATGAACATTGTATATATTAATTTGATATATACGTGGATGGGGTGAAATTCAATTAAGTTCACCAAAACTATTAAATTTTAAGTTTGAAAAATCAGTTAACTTACAACACATTTTTAAATGAGATTTAAACCTTTCTAAATTTAACATATTTTTTTGAATAATCTCATTATATGTTTAATCATATATATATTTTTTATAATATCTAGAACCAACTCATAAATAGGAAGATAATATGCTTTAGTGTACTCAAACTCATATGCTCTTACATTGACAATAATACTCATATCAATCGAACTAATACTTGATCAATAAATTAAAAATGAGATTCAAGTATTTTTAAATTGATATATCTTGTGAGGTATTAAATAACTATCCCTTGAGCCTAGAAACAACATCATGGGCATACGAGGTTCATCCTCCATCATTTGATATCATATTTGAACCTTCTCGATATCCTAAACTCATGCTTCTTTAATTATCTTGGTATTCGCTAATTTTGTTGGGTGCCTTCCAAAGCTGTTTTCATACCGAAATTGGGTTGTTTTGACCTGAAATTGGGGCAAATCTATTCTTTACGACCCAAACTTTTTTCTAAGTTTATTTAGTTCTTTTTACATTGAAATAAAAAATGAAACAAATAATAAATAAATAAAATTCAAGTGTGTGAACTTAATGCGCAAACTTCCAAAGTTATCATTATTTGTTGAGGTACCCTACAAAGTTTCGTGATTTAGTATAACGTCAACATCGATAATTAAAATTTTAAATTGGTTGCAATTTCTCGGAGTTTGGGTACATTTGACTTTTAGTCTTAAGATTTTATTTGTTTTAACTTTACATTTACTTTTATTACGAACTCATACAATAAGGCTATGTTTGTTTAATTATAAAAATGATTTATGAAAAATATTTTTTGAATTTTTTTTTGTTTCATAGAAAATGATTTGGTCAACAAATAATGATTTACAGGTAAACGAAAAATAAGTCCTTTTTTTGTAAAATGAGTTATCATTTTGAAAAACGTAAATCATTTTTTGGAAAAAAGTTATTCTATGAGTAATTTTATTTTTATATAAAAATTAATCTAAATAAAACTTAATATTATTATATTGATGATAAAATTTATTTTTATTTTTTAAATATTTAATATATTAATATAAAATATTATAATTTTAAATATTATTAAACATATATATTTAATTATTTATATTTAATCATATAATAAATTATTAATATAATTAACATAATTTATTGTTTTAATAAATTATTTAATATTTTAATTTTATTCTAATAATAAATTTTAAAAATAATAATTTTCACATATTATTGAAAATATTCAATATTAATATTTTAATAATAAATATTTATTACAATTATAGATATATTGACAATAAATGTTTTGTAGTATAAAGGTTAAAATGTGCCATAAGTCCATTTACTCTTCACAAATTTAGAATTTAGTCCATGTATTTTTACTTTTAAAAATTTAGTTAGTCCCTATACTTTTATTTTCAAGAATTTAGTCTCTCTACTTTTCAAATTTTAAAATCAAGTCCAATTGTTAACATTTTTAATTCTTTTGTCAATTTTATTGATGTCACATTTTTAAATAAAAAAAATACTCACTTAGTAGTCATGCAACTAAAAAATGACGTTGTAATGAACCTGAATTTAAAAAAATAATTTTAATATATGTAAAAACAATGTAAAATATAAATTTATATATATAAAATAAACTCAATTAAATAATGGAAAGATAAGAAAATCTCAAATGTATGTTTTTTTAATTGGAAACAACTTTTATGAAATATTTTCAAGAAATATGTCAAACAATAGAAAATATTTTACATAGGTTCATCCAAACACCATAAAATATTAGATTTTTTAGAAAAGTAAATCATTTTCTAAAAATCATTTTTCGAAAGTCATTTTCAGTAAAACAAATGAAGCCTAATGATGATTGAAAAAATAGTCGTTAAAATCTAACTGTCTTTGAAATAAACTTATAAAGAAATGTCTAACTTCTTAATGATATTTATAAATAATTAAAATTTTAATTTTAACTTATATATAACTGTAACACTAATTAAGTGATATTAATATAAATTAATTGTAGTTTATTATATATAATGAAAAAGATGTATCTTAAAAATATAATACCATATGAAATAAATTATTGTTCTATGAATTAATTAAATAATATTAAATGACATTAATTGAGTATTGGATTTTGATTTAAATTTTTATTAAAAATAATAAAATCAACCATATAAGTTAATTAAATAATTTTAGATGATTTGAATGAGATTGGAATAATAAAAGTCTAACAAATAATAATAATAAAATCATTAAAATTCATTTCTTGTTCAAAAATAGTTATATTTAGACTTCTTTTAGTTATATAACTTTATTTTATGTAAGAAAAAAACTATAACTACCCGTAGACTTATTTTTATTGTATAATTTATATTAAAATGGGTGTAATTATCAAGAAATTTTATGTTTAAACTTTTCATCATATAATCAGGGACTGACCCCTAAAATAGAAAATTGTTCAATAGGTCTTTTAAAAATTTTAAAATTTTAAATTAATAAAGGTAAAATTAAACTTTATCCTCTAAAATGATAAAAAAATTGATTTAATAATTTAAAATTTATAAAGATATAAGCCATTAAAAGTTAAAATTTAATTCCGGCTTCCTAAAATAAACTTCTGGCTTCATCCCTGCATATAATTCTATTTATGTGAAAAATATAGTAGATTTCTTATCATTATATATTTTATGCGAAGAATATTATAATTTTAAAATATTAATCTAGTAATATGATTGAAAATAAAAATATAAAATTAAATTATAGTTTCTACTTGTAATCAATCTAATAATTTAAAGAAAAATAAATATAAAATTAGAGTATGAAAACAATATCTCTAATCCCTAAAAAAACACTAAAAGTAAGTCATACCCTATAATAACGGGGCATACAATGACCAAAAACCCAATAATTACTACTACTAGTTAAGGAATACATTATCTTGAGGTTGATGTATAATAATCACCAGAATCTGATGGCCAAGCATGCACCGAAAAATCTCCAACACCGCCACCTTGACTTGCACTGCTGCTACCCAAGTTGAGGTTCTGACCTGACGTGTGAATCGGGAAAACGAGAGGATATGAAGTCGGTGTTGAAGAAGAAGATGAAGATTGTCCGCTAGAACCAGCTGAAGTTGACAAAACGATTTGCCGCCGCTGTTGCTGTTGTGATTGACTTTGAAAATAATTTCCGGAACCCGGAAAAAACTGAGTATAGTCGATATATTGGCCGGGGACTTGAGATGATGGAATGGAGAAAAGGGTGTTGGGAGAATCTGAAATAGGGAAGTGGGTTGTTGTTGGATTGATGGCGGGAGGCGGCGGCGGCGGCGGAAGTGATATAAGCTTGACGTTTTCAGGGAAGTTGAGCTTAGCTTTGTTGCCTCTGAAGCGAAGGGCTGCTTCATCGTAGGCTCTGGCGGCAGCCTCCGCAGTGTCGAATGTGCCTAACCAAACTCTAGCAGCTTTGAAGGGGTCTCTTATCTCAGCTGCCCATTTCCCCCATGGTCTCTGTCGTACTCCCCTGTATCTCCTCCTTGGCTCTTCTCTGTACTTCTCATTGCTCTTGTATTCATATACTGGGATCAATTTTGCCGGGTTGTTACCCTCTAGCACTGCATTTATTTAGCAGGACTCGAAGTATTGTAAGAAATTGGATTTATAATATATGAAAACAACATTTTCAAATCCCAACCATGTTGCTTACCTCGTACATCAGCAGAAAACGGGCCTAAACCCTCCACCGCCATTACTCCACCGCCTTCCTCCTGTTCTTCCCTTTCTCTCTTTTTCCCGCCAAATCCGGATGATGAAGAGGTAATACTGTTATTATCAACGATTGTAGTTGAATCAAAACCATCCAAGTTGTCATCTGGTGTCAACTCCTCAGGGATGTCGCCAGCCACGACATGAGTCAAAGCTGAAACCATGGCTGACATCTCCCTTTCCCTACTAACCTCTGGTAGCAGCATCGCTTCTTCTCTCATCATCGGCTGATACATGAACGACCATTGATTGTGTTGCTCTTGGTCGACACCTCCCCAGCTATTCTCCACGAATGCTTTCTCTTTCTTGTTCGCCACCTTTTTAACTATCTCGCACATGAAAGATTTAGGCGCACAAATCCCTTTACAGAACCTGAACCAACTTATTTATTTATTATTTTTGGTTTAGCACCAAAAACGGACTGTTATATAGGCAATAAGGCAAAGTTTGGCTGCCTCCGAACATTCTCCCAACATGGGACTTAGACAGTCGGTTAAATTTGAAAACCGGGTTTAATTATAAAAATGGGACGTTTTCAGCGGTGGATACTGATGTGGCTTGATTGGTTGGTGGAATTATCTTCACTTTTTGATCAATCGTCATCTAATTATTGTTTCAAAAAAATAATTTTTTAGTGGTGACTCTCTACATATTGGCTGTGCAAATATAGATTTTTAAAAAGTATTCGTATTTTTTGGTGTCCACGAGAGGAAAAAGTATGAAAAAGTAATAATTTTTTTTATTTGTGCAGCTTAACACATTAGCGACACCACTTTAATATTTTCTAAAAACAATTGTTGAACAGATAAAGAAAGTGGTGCAACTTGACATATTGGCAGCACCAGTGGTTTTTTTTTAAAAGCCTAATAGAAAAAAAAAGCAAAGAGAGGACAAAAAGTGTAGTTGACGTCAAATGGTGTTGTCGACATGTCAGACGGCACCGATTTGAAAAGTAAAAAAATTTTAACCGTTTAAATGAGTATTGCCCTATCAATTGATCCTAGCTCCCTATATTAACACCCTCCCCTACCCAAAAAATGATTTTTGACGGTTTAACAAAAAAAAAAGAGAGAGAAAATTGTTTAACAAAGTGGGAGAGAAGAAAAATAGTTTGTTTAACAAAACAAAAGAGAAAAAAAAGAGTTGTTAGAAATCAAAATTGAAGATCAACATATTTTCTTTTCATTTTCGATTTCAAAAACAAGTTTGAGTTGATAATATTAGTTTGTAATTATTTGTATGCAATTTTATTTTATATTAATAATTTGTAGTATGAGATGCAAGTTATATTGTTTGATCAAAAGTATTTTTGTTGCTTTAAAATTTGTATGAATTGTTTTAATATGAACTAAATTCTTTTTTTAATTTATTTTACAAATTTAGTATCGAATGTGAATAATCAATTCTTTGTATACGTTCATTTCGATGGAGTAATTTTACAAATAGCAGTTGATTGTATATTTGAATTACGTCATCAAATAGAAATGAGGTTTACCAAGAATGTAAAACTCGATGAAATGAAAGAAAAAATTAGCGCAAAAATTGCTTCACGTTGTAGGAAGAGGGTGTCCAAATTATTTTACAAATTTCCAATTTCATCAAATTCGTAAAAATATAAGGAAATGAAACTTGTAGATGATGATGACGTGGAGACTATGGCCAAATTGTATTGCTTGCCTGGGAACGTTGAACCAATTGAGTTGTTCACTGAGTTAGCGAATGTTGAGCCCATTCAAAATGTCACTCCATTAAATTAACAATGTGGAGTTGAAGACTCGTATACAAAGGTTCCAAAAGCCTTTGTCGATAGATGATCTTCTTTACATAGGTTTGACTTTGATCTAAATGTTGGTTGAGTAGAATCGTGCGATTATGGAACGGCATCGACATGGGGTGCCAATTCATATATTGACCTGATTGTGTATAGCAACCCTAATTCGAGTCCCTGTTTACAGATACATCTATTAGTGATTGGTACTGATACAGATGGTGAGGAAGGGTCCAATAATGATGGTGGTTCTGATCACCAAGGTGAAGATTTTAGTGACCCTGATCTTGATAAGGTCTCGAATGATATTGATAAGAAAGGTGAAGACGATGATGATAATATATACGCCCTTTAGCTCAGGAACTCAAATCATGGCTTTGTTATATAGAATGTGTTGGATCTAATGCCCTAAGTGTAGTATTTGTGTCTATGTACACTTGTAATTTTTTTCGAATAAATTGGTTAATAAAATAATTCATGGATTACATTTATATAGTTTGTATGATTTCCTCATGTGATTTTTGTATGCAAAGCAAAATAGAAGCAAATATTGACTCACTGGTTGTCTAATATTAAAATTAGTACTTAGAGATATTATGTGGTCAGGTCGTAATACGAAAAGACAACTTATATTAGTAGATGAACCTAAACATCCTTAGTCTAATCAGAAATGAGAAAACCAATTGAAAGACTAATATGCCATCTATCAAGTCTAATTAGGGAGATGCCTTGTCTTGGGTATCGAAGCGGATGACTCCCAGAAGATAGAGACATAGATGTGACTGACTGGACTGGCAATACATCAAATTGGACCCAAGAAAAATAGATCCTGAATTTGTTTATGGATTTATTCACTTGTGATGTTCAAAGTGTGGCATACCTTAATCTTGAGTGGATGATACGATATGTATGTGTGACTCATATACTTTGATTTAAGTAAAAGTCTAAGTTCAAATATGTATGGAACTGCAAGCTGGTTCGTGAGGTATATGACTTTTACAATATGTAGCGTCATTTACAACAATGGAATTCATAACCCAAGAGATGGGTAAATGATATTCTCTCATTAGCATTACATTATAAATGAAAAGTAAACATGGTCATGGGTCATTTGTCTTTGTGATGAATGACTTAATTACTATTTGATAGTAATTGACTTTTTATGAAGGAAGATGTAATGGTTACCTTGAGATAAAATAGGATCATATTGGGAAAGCAGATTTATCCCAAAGAGATTAAGGATGTCTTATGAAGGTAACACACTTATGACAAGGTCATTAAACGAGTATTGATCGAGTTACTTTCGTAATGGTATGTTATTAGGGAGAGCTTAGTCATGATATTAAAATGGAATGACTTCGTGTGATAAAGAATGATGTGGATGAATGCGGAAGCAGATCGTAAAGTTTGTTTAAGTTGCTGATGTATCCTAAATCTCTAGACGAACATAAAATGAAACGAGAAAAAATGAAAACAAATTAGTTATCATAGAGGAGAGTCAAACGAAATTAAAACTAAACAAAGATGAACCGACTGGTAAAAAGTCCAAAAAAGAACGAACTAGGATTTCTTAGATGGAAAGAAACTGTCCTTGGACCTCAACAAAATGCCCCAACCATATCTGAAAAAAACAAAATACAAACATATTTGTTAGAAGTGATTTTAAAGAAAAAAGTAAACTTTTTTATGCAAGAATGCTTGAAACAACAAGAAAAGATTAAAACTCCTAATTTTGATGTGCTTCCTAATAGAACAAGATAGGAGAACGTCTTTCTTGAAGCAACTTTAACATAGAATGAAAATCAATAAAATCAGCAAGCCAAAACATCAAGAACTAACTTAAATAAGCAAGAAACAATGAATTAAGGATAGAAAAGAGAAGATGACGTCCTAAGAAGCCTTGGAAACATTAAGAATCCATAACCCCTTTCAAGTGGCTCTAATTTTTCCTCCAAGAAAGAAAACTTGGCAAGAAAAAGTTTAAAGATGATTCCCACAATCTAAAAGGATTGTTAAAACTCTTCTAAAAGAAACTCAAGAGAAATTCTTTAAACAAGAAACACTCAAAGAGAATTTATAAACTCAAAAGAGAAGTTGAATAATAATGAATTGCATGAATTGTGTGCAATGAAAAGGCCTATATATAGGCTAGCTAAATAAATCTAAATAAAAATCTTAAGTATTCTAGAACTCTAATTTAATCTAAATAAGAAGTAGTTTTAAACTAAACTTTCTTGTTAACATAAAACTCTTAAATAACTTAAAATACTTAATAATTATAAAAAATTCAGAATAAAATAATAAAATAATAAGAGCAGATAAATACAATATTAGGCTCATATATAATAAAAATTAAGCCTAAAACCCGAACCCAATATGATTTAAACTCAAATTAAAATCCCGAAAGTAATAATTCTTATCATAATCCCGTTCAAAAAATTTACTCGCGCAGTCTTCACTAAAACGGTCATAACTTGAGCTCCCAAACTCAAAATCGAGTGATTAAAAATATGTTTCGAAGCTAAGAGATATATCTTTAAACTCCATGAAGACATCTCAACCCAAAAACGCGAGGATCCCATCCAAAATGTCGTCGCAAGTCTGTTGATTTCCCAAGCCTAAAAATTGGCAGCTTTGGTGATTGAAATTTAATAAATTTCACCCCAACCGTGCATGTATCATTCTCCCTTTCATCAAAAAGATTCATCCTCGAACCTTGTATTTGATCGAATCCTGATTTGATTTGCTTAGCCTTTGACATTGTTGTTGGGTCTTGAGGTAGCGTGAACCCATCACATTCATGGGTCTAAAATTGTACCTTGAGACTCACATCATCGTGACTAAATGAGTTTACAGTTAATAGGTGAAAATTTGTACCTTAATTATAAATCATTTTGCCCTAATCACATATGTCCAATCGGTCCCTCTGCTAGTTCATTAAAATCATAAATGAATTGCATATTGAATCAAATGAACAAAAATGAATAGAAATGGTAAAGTTAGAGAAATGAGAAACATTTGAAAATGAAAGTGGTTTTCTCTAAATGGAAATGACCTGGAAATGAATTTATAGTTTTTTGAATAATAATTCATATTGAATGTACAAATAGTAAATATATTTCTCATAGATTCTTTTACGGTAAAGTTGTAATGGTTCTAACGAAATTAGAATTGGGTTGAGAAAATTATTTAAATGGGAATTTAATTAATTAATTAAAATTAATTTATGATGTTTATTTTAGAAATAGAAAAAATAAGTATTGGTTTGGATTGAATTATAAAGTACTGGTTAAAGTTTAGGAAGTACTTATAATTGGACCCGATACGGGAGAGACAAAAAAGCCTTTAATGTTAATATATGGGATGACAATCCCTAGTTTATTTAACTAGGGTTGCCGCTCTGTAATCCTAGTTAGACTAGGATTTAGTTTTCTACTGAAATAGTCTTCTACTTGTAACATGCCATTTTTCAGTGGTGTTGAAAATAGTGGTACCACAATTTCGGCAAGTGAGTTAGTATTATATTATTTATTTGATATTTATAGATTTAATATTGAGTCATATTAAATTTTGGTTAAGAAATTTTAATGTTTAATTAGTTAATTTACTAAAAAGGACTAAATTGTAAAAGCTGTAGCATTTGATTCTAATAATTAAAGATGTTAAATAATTATAGACTTATAAGTGATGGGCTTAATTAGTAATTAAACCATCACTAATTATAGTAGATGGGTATGGGCTTGAAATTTGTTAAATGTTGATGATTAATAAAAGACCAAAATTGTAATTGAGTAAATAAATGAATTTTAAAGAAAACATGATGGAATTTCATCATCATCTTCTTTCTTTCACCCTTTCCAAATCGAAAAAAACCATAGATGAAGTAAAAGAACTTTCGGCCAAGCTTAGGGAGGCATGCATGGTAGGTTTTTTACTTTCGTTTTCAATAATTTTTACGTTTTTGAGATCATTACATCTAGGTCTTGCTAACCCAGGTGTTAATTCATTAAATTATTAAATGTTTTTTATTTGTATCATTGTTGAATTTATGAGATTTTTGAAGTTTTGTGATGGTTTTGCAAGCTTGATATTTAAACAATATTAATTTGTTAAGTAGTTTTGGTGGTTTTGATTATTAGGGAATTAAATGTCAAATTTATAAAAGTTCATGGAATTTTTGTAAAATTGAGAAATTTATGGGTTGTTATAGTGTTATAAGGAATTTAGTTAGTTGGGATTTTGGCTTAAGTATGTTAATTGATTATGTTTTGAAGTAAGGATTAAATTGTATAAAAGTTAATTGTTGAGGGTAAATGTGTAAAATTTAATTAAAGGTGGAATGATTTGAATTTTAGTATTGTATGGTGTTTGAATTAGTTAATTGAATTAGTTTATTACATTTATATCAAGAAATGAGTGGATCGGTTATAAATTGAGGAAAGAAAAGGTCGTGGAGTAATCATCTTCGGTTCTAGGTAGCTATCGCAATTCAATAAGTTTTTATAGTTAGTTTGGTTATAATTAGTTAATAAATGTTGTTATTGATGTATATATATATATTTGAAGATTGTTGAAACAAAGTGATCTATATAATTTATATTGAATTTTTGAAATAAATTTCGATGGATAGAGTAAAAGTTTCTTACATGAGATTTCTGACTGAAATTCTGATATGGACCGAGTTTCTACATGTGTTGTGGACTCGAATGTACATGTGACTTGAATTTAGCTTGGATAGGTAATCCATTGTCGTTTTACATGTATATCTAGCCCTGACCAGTCTAGTTTATCCGTGCTGTCATTGGTTTAGCCCGGACGAGTAACCTGACATATTTAATCTGTATCTGATTAGCTCTTACAAGCATTATCTGTTTCAAAACTCATTTATTTGAATACTTTTACAAAGATACAACGGATGAATAAAGACTAATAGATACGAAATTACTTCAATGAAACAAGTGAGTTACGAATTTTGATTATCCGTACATTTAAATGTCACTGACATGAAATTGTTGGGTTCTGTGTAATTACGTTGAGGATTATTTTCTATGTGCAAATAACATTTAAATGAATTTGGTAAGTTAATAAGTAATTGTGAAAACTTACTAAGTAATACATATACTTACTTTGTTATTATTTTCTGTAGATTTTGAACTTTTGGAATGGGTTGATCAGATCATTAGAGCCCACACATATCATCGACTATCATCGGTAGATTTTGAAGTCTTGGTTGGTGGTTATATATGGCATGTATATAGGATGCTTATTATGTGAATGTTTGGATATGTTTTGTATTAGCTTGTGTATGTGTAGTTAATATATGTTTTATAAGTTTGGTTCTTTTGGAAGTGTATGTTATAGGTCAAGTTGAATTAGGTTGATATATGGCATGATGTTGTAAAGATAATGTTGATGGTTCTTGATGTTTGAATGAATGGAATGTATGGTTTGATTAATGTTGAATGCAAATTTAAATGATAATTGAATTGTAGTGTCAATAAAGGTACATTGGTTAGGCACATAGGTTGTATATATTTGACATGTTTTGACTTGTTTGAAGGTGTTTTTGGTGGTATATAAAGGTTGGTTTTAGGCTTGGCTTGATACCCAAGATAGCTGTGAAAATTGTCTTGTTTTAGAAGCAAATTTTGGTGCACACGGCCTGGGACACAGGCTGTAACATGGTCGTGTGCTGCACATGGTCTCTTCACACAGTCGTGTGTTCTAAAATAGTTTGTCACATGGCCTATGACACGATCGTGTGACCCAAAATCGAATAGAACACGGGCTGACACATGGTTTGTGACATGGCCGTGCTACCTTACATCGAGTTAAGCATGGTCTAACACACGGACTGCGACACGGCCGTGTGAGAATATTTCGAATGTTACACAGTTTAGCACATGGCTTGCGACATGATAGTGTGAAATCATTTCGAAAGTTACACTATTTGTCACACGGTTGACCACACGGCCATGTCCCTGTGACACATAGCCTGGGCTTTGTCACAAGGCCGTGTGACCCCTATTTCCAAATTTTTTCATTTTTCTAAATTTTTTTGTTTTGTTACAAAGTAGTCCCTGATTGTTCCCAAACTATTTTTAGGGCCCCGTAGGCTCAGTTTAAGGCTTGTAAGTGCATTTAGGCTATAAATGAATTGTGTATTTGAATATTTTTATTTAATTCAAATAAATATTTCTGTTTAATGTCAAATGATTCAAATTGTACAATAATACTCCGTAACCTTAATATGGTGATGGAGATAGGTTAGGGATGTTACGTTTAGTGGTATCAGAGCTACAATTTAGTCTATTCTAAAACTAACATAGCATGTTTTGATTCTAGAATTATATGCCACATTAACCTGTAAACTGTGTGATGCTCATGATCTGATCTGACAATGTTTTCTTTTATAGATTTTTTAATGGAAGACAGAAATAATCTTGTCGAAAATGATGAGGTTGAAAGTCATGCTCTGGCCTCCGATGAGGGAGCAAGTTAGGATATGTCTAGATCTTAGTTACCAGGAAGTGGAGATTGTAATACTTTCTTTCAAATGATGAACGAGTGATTTGCACAATTTGTACTAAATAATCCGATGGCTTCACAAGCTCCACCCCATTCTCTATCTCCCCTAGTATCTGTTTGTCTTCAAAATATAAATCAGGTATTTGTTCATCGACCACCTACTGATAAAATTCGTAAATGCAAAGTTGAAGATTTTCATGGGTTGTATAATGAAGAACCACAAAAGACGAGTTTTGGTTAGAAAATGTTCAACGTGTTTTTGATAAATTGAACTATTCGCCTAATGATAGTCTAAAATGTGTTATTTCATTTTTGAAAGAATATGCTTATCAGTGGTGGGTTACTTTAACTTCTGTGGTTCCAAAAGATCGAGTGCCGTGAGAGTTTTTCTAAACTGGGTTTAGAAAGAAGTATGTTAGTCAAATATGTTTAGAAGACAAGAAATGTAAGTTTTTAGATTTAAAGCAGATGAGTGTAAGTTTGTGAATCTAAGTAAGCATGCTTGGGAACAACTAACTTCTAAAGTTGAAATGTGTGCTAGGTTTGAAAGAGGATTGTAACAACCCAAATTTGGGGCTAGTCGAAATAGTGGTTTTGGGACCACAAATTCAACGAGAAAAAAATTTATTTTCATTATATTTTTATGGTCTACGATTTCACAAAATGATTTTTTAAAAATTTCGTTTGAAAATTTTGACGTTTGGGCATTCAATTTAGTCAAAAGAACTAAATTGTAAAAAGTGCAAAAGTTGAGTTCTATATGTTAGAGGTGTCCAATTGTTATGAAATTTTAAATTGGAGGTCTTTATATGATAATTAGACCATTGGTTAAGTTGGTGGAAAAAAATGGGTATGGTTAGGCATGTTTTCAAAGTTTTTCATTAAGGGCATTTTGGTCATTTAGTTATTAAAATGAATTAAAAACAAAATTAAAAGTCAATTTTTGTCCATCTTCAACCCCTAGGCCGAAAATTGCATGGAGAAACCATGGATAGGGTTTTTCAAGCTTCCAAGCTCGATTGTAAGTCCGTTCTATCCCCGTTTTTAATAATTTTTACGTTTTAAAATCCTCGTAACAAGATTTACCTATTTTTACCATTTTTTTGAACTAGGGTTTATGTTTAAAAATTTACCCATGAATGATATGCATGTATTTTGATGTTTTATGGAAGAATATGAATGTTTGGAGTGTGATAAACGATTTGTACTAAGTAATTTTTGATGAAAATGCCTAAATGGATTAATTTGTAAAAGTTATAAAATATGTCACAAGTGTGTGAATAAGTGAGTATTGTGGACTGCTATAGTTATGAAAATGGTTCAGCTAGGCCTAAAATGCAAAGAAATTAAATAAAAATTATTTTACGAGCCTAGGGGTAAAATTGTAATTTTGTTAAACTTTAGGGGAAAAAATATAATTTTGCCAAAGTATGATTTTTGGACTGGAATGAATAGTATGAAGGTTATATAAGTTAAATGTATTGTTATAAATCAATAAAGACAGGAAATTGAAATTGATCGATATAAAGAAAAGTGAGAAAAAGTGAAAATTTCCCGAATGAACCTTTGGAATAAAAAGGGATACGAATGAAGTGACAGAAATGATCACATGTGTGGCACGGATTGTGTGTAGGCCACTATGTAAAAGTGAAAATGATGGTCACGTGTGTAGTACTATGTGCAGGCTACTACGTGTACCGGAATGATAGGTCGCATATGTAGTACTATGTACAGGCTACTATGTGTACGGGATAGTTTCGATCACGTGTGTAGTACTATGTGCAGGCTACTACATGTATCGGATGGTAATGGTCACATGTGTAGTACTATGTGCAAGCTACTATGTGAACCGAACATCATTGATTAGTAAGGTGGTTGCTATGTGCTGAATCCACCGAGTATCTGTTATTATTTCGAAGTGTTCATCGAGAAATTTACTAAGTGTAATTGAATAATGAATATAGGTGTGGAATTGAATTGAATATCGACTTAGAAATGGAAAAGTGAATTTTGAATTGAATTGTGATTGAAAGTGAAAAAGTGAATTTTGAATTGAATTGTGATTGAAAGTGAAAAAGTGAAATTATGAAAGAGTACATTTAGCAATAAAACAGTTTAGACAGCAACAATTGTGTGATTTTGGGAAATCACCAAAAATAATGGAGATTGAATTATAGGCTAACTAATATATGAAATTTAATCTGAATGAGTCTATTTTCACATAAAAGAAACAAAGCAAGCAAAAGAGTTATATATTTTGAGATATTTGAAGTTTACTTAGACAGAGTCAGAATGAGTTCAGAATCCCCTGTTCTGACTTTGAAAAAATTGTAAAAAATTGTAAAAAAATAATTATGGGATAAAGTTTATATTTTTAGAATCCTTGGTGAATCTTTTTTCAAGAGAAACAAACAGAAAAAATATCCAAATTCTGTACAATGAGATAATTAATTTTTAGTGAAGAGAGGTCAGAACTGTCAAGCAGTGAAACAGGGTAACCTTTAAAGAATAAACTGTACTATTTTGCTAAACCAAAAGTTCTGAAAATTTTATGGTAAGAGGATATGTGAATCTAGTTTTGGGGAAAATTTACAGATCTTAATTTGGAGTTCTGTAGCTTCAGGTAAAAATAATTTAGTAACTCTGACTCGAATAGATAGCTTTGAATATACATGTGAGTGAATAGTGAAATTGTAGTTAATGTTGTTTAAGTGTGTTATACACATTAAGGATGTGGAATGGAGAGGAGGAGGAGGAGGAAAATTGGAAGAACATATGAATGATTTGTGTATAATTGGTCATATGCTCGATTATAATCGATAAACGATTAAAGAGAAATGATGTTTATAATTGTGTATTATTAGTTATAGTTAAAGTTCATGTGAGAAAATAAAGTTTCATAGTATGTGTATGTGGTATACTTGGTATATGATTTGATATGTAGCAATGTCAGAAATGGTTTATGAATTAACTCATGTTGATAAGTTTGATACATAAATAAATGTGGTGCTTATCTATGCTTATAATGTTTATACTATATGTTTATTTGGCTAGCATGTTTGGTGTGTATGCTAAGGCTTTGGCCAAGTTGTGGTTGGATTACGCCACATTAAAATTTTAAAATTATGCATTTTAAATGTCTAGATGAAAATATGCTTGTGATCATAAAAGGGTGGTAAGGTTTAAAGTTTGTAATCTTTATTAAAATGGTTTATCATGTGGTTAGTCTTCAAAAAGGCTAGCTTGCGACTATGGTTTAGTGTAATGTTTATATCTTGTGTGATATGCGTAGGAAACGAGAGTGGAAAGGAAATGAAATACTAGGTTCTTGCTTGAAGTGTAAAATGATGCAAAAAGGGGACGTTAAGTTAAACGATAAATATGTATTAGTATTGAACTTAATGAAATTGAATTGTACGTGAATTAAATGGAAATTGCAAATGATATGATTTGAATTAAATGAATTATTGTGGTATTGAAATGTATATTGGATTGAGAAATTGAATTGAATCGTGAAAATGAGAATCGTGAATTAAATGAAATGGAAATAAAGTATTGAATTGCATGAGTATGTATTGGGTCTCAGAAGCCCTATTTGTTACAAATATAGTATTTTGAAGTTATAACGTGAAGATTTATAAAAGCATATTAAAAATTTGAAGAGTTTAAATTTGAATGAAATTTTATAACTCGGTTTAACATGTTTATAAGTGTATGTGTTCTGGTAATGCCTCGTACCCTATTCCAACGTCGAATACGGGTAAAGGGTGTTACAATGTGACATCGCTAGATTCGGTCATAACGTTTAGACTGGATTTGGGGTGTTACATTTAATATTGAATGAAAACATATGAGCAATGGTGGGAATGCTTGAATTTTAAGAATTCATAATATTATCTGAACGTGCCTAGAAAATGGAAGTAATTTGGAAAGATAAGAAATGAGCTAAAGCCAAGAAGGAAACCTCGAGCAAGTGGAACAAATTTAGAAATTCTTCTGCACCTCCACCGAAGAAACTGAGAGATTATAGTAGCCAATCTAATCCTACTGTTGGGAATACGAGAAAAAAATACGTTCAGATAGTTTCCTTTAAAGACTCAAGCTACCTCGGTGGCGAGTGCTGGTAGTGTTAGGAATACTGATATACTTGTTTGCAACCACTGTGGCAAGATTCATCTGGGTGAGTGTAGATTAAAATCAAGGGCATGTTTTCACTGTGGATCACGTGAGCATCTAATACGGGTGACACATCTCAAAAAATCAGGTTAGTAGAAATTAGGTTAATGAATCGAGAATGGTCAAGTTTGAATTTTTTTAGATGACCTTAGAACATTTGATAATAAATAAATATCAATTATGGTGATTGAGTAGTGATGGAGTTGTTATTGATGATCTGAGTTCGAATCCCTTCCCTGTCGTTAATTTCTATTTGGTGCAAATTTGTTTTAAACCCTTAGAAAAGGTCATCCCATGTTTTTAAATATTTTCTGATAAAATGATAACAAGCAAGTGAGTAGTCAAGTGATAAAGTGCTTAGTTAGTTTCCTAAAGGTCCTAGGTTTAAGTATCCTCATTAGCATCCTTTAATTAATTTTTTTTTGTAATTTTCCCCATGTGCTATACATGTTGCCGTCCAACCTAACTTGCCATAAGGGGAGGAAGATTGTTTCCTTTTCTTTTGGTCAAAATGCCTTAAGTGAGGAGGCCATGATCCCTTTTTCACTTCATTGTCCCCCTTTGTTGCCTTTTTCCTCCATTTTCCCCTTATGCAAAGCACAATGAACCTAGACTAGGTTGACTGTAACAACCCGTTTTCAGTGGTGTCGAAAATAGTGGTTTTGGGACCACAATTTTGACGAGTGAATTATTATTTTGACATTTATTTAATGTCTACAAGATTATATTAAAGTTGTATTCAAGTTTCGTTAAGAAATTTTGAATTTTAAATGGTTAATTTGGTAAAAAGGACTAAATCGTAAAATGTGTAAAAGTTGAATTCTATTAGTTAAAGGGCTCAAATGGCTATGAAATCTTTAACCAATGGAATAAGATAGCAATTATACTATTTAAGTTAGTGGACAAATCTGGACATGAATTTGTTGTTTTGTAAAGTTAGTAACCAAGGTTAAAATGGTAATTTAATAAATAAATGCTTAAACATGAGAATTAGTTATCATCTTTCTCATTTCCACCTTGCCCTTATCGAAATTCCCCTTGTTATGCTAAAGAAATATTCGACCAAGCTCTTTTTGATGCATGTAAGTGAATTCAAGCCCCATTTTTTAATGATTTTTATGTTTTTAAGTTTATTTTAGCTTAGTCTAGCTAGCCCGAGGGTTAATTTGCAAAAATGTTAATAGTTAAGGGACTTTCCATGGTTGTTTTTGAATAGGTTTTAAAGTTTTTTGATATATTATTAATATTGGTTGTAAAATAAAGATGTTTTGTTAAGTGATTTTTGATAAAATTACATTTAGGGATTTATTTGTGAAAATATTAAAATTTTATGGTAAAATTATGAAATGATGATTTAAGTGGGTTGGTATGAGTCCCTAAGAAATTCGGCTAACTTGTATGGAGGATTAAAATGGTTAAATTTTAAATTATGAGCTTAAGGACTAAATTGTGAAAAGTTAAAATGTTAGGGGTAATTTTGTATTTTATATAAACATGAAATATGGATTGAATTGAATACTTGAAGTACTTAATTGACTAAAATTATCTATTTAGATCAAGATAAACCACAATCGGACTTAAATCGAGGAAAGGCTAAAGCTTGGACTAGTTTGCAACTTTACTTTTACGACACTAGTTATCGAGGTAAGTTCATATGAACTATGATCGTATTAGTGTTAGTAAAATTGATTATTTGCTATGTTCTATTAATATAAATGGACTTGAAATTGTAAATGTATTGACATATGAATAATTAATAGATAATGAGTCCCGTTTGAACCTTAATAATTCTTAAGATACAAATGACATGTCATTAAGGATTTCATGTTTCGGGTGCTGGTCATGAATGTCCTATCGATGGCTGAGGTCCTGCATTTGTTGTAGATTCTCCACAGCTCGTGTGAGCAGCATCATGTAGCTAAAATTCTGACCCACAATTTGTGTGAGCAGACCCATTTCACAGCTCGTGTGAGCATTATTGAAAAGGAAAGCTTACGGTTATATGGAAAGACACACTATGTGTGTGAGCATTCCCGAATATCTGATGTAATTCTAGATGGTTCAACGGGTAAGTAAAGGAAATGACACGGTAAGTATAAAAATGAAACAATTCATGATTATATGAAAAGGTTGATGAGTTAAATGATGTGTATCTGAGACTTATTTACTACATGATTGAATTCATTTGTATCATGGATCAACATACTAACTTTTGAGTTTGATGGTGCTTGTATAGGCCTATAATAAACTTATGGTTTTGGTAATGAAATTATTCATATCTTATAATTTGTGCTAAAGAAATGGTAAGTTATGTTTGAATTTATACGAGTTTACTAAGCACTAGTTGCTTACATAGTTACCTTCCTTTGTTTTATAGATTATCAGAAGCTCGATCGATTGGAAGCTTGTCGGGGATCAATCATACTATCCAGCAACCATTTCGGTAGTTTTTCAGTATTTTTGCCAAGGTTATATATGGCATGTATAGGACCTTTTGTAATGGTAGTTCATGAATGTGTAAATGGTTGATTTAGTATGTTTATGCTTGTCAAGTTTATATTTAGATTTAATGAACTTTTAATGCTTGTTCAAGTTAGGTCATTTTGGCCATTCTTAAGTACTTGTATATGAGAATCTTTTGGTATTTTTGTGATGACTTGGAAATTATCATTTGTGATATGATTTGACAGATAATTGAACTAGGTTATATGCTTGAAAAGTAGCTATGTTTCTTTGGTTTGATCCATACTGTTTTGATATAATTATGGTGCCTTTGAATTACATATTGGTTAGATGAATTAGGATGTTTGAAATGACATGTTTACGTGTGTTTGAATTATGTTTAAATCTCTTGAATGTGTACTAAAATGGAATGGTTAGTTAGGTATGATTTGGCCTTGAAATGGCTTGAATTTAGGGTCAGTTTATGGATCACACGGCCTGAGACATGAGCTAGCACATGGCCGTGTGACACACACGGCTTGTTGACACAGTTGTGTGTCATTTGTAAAAATCCTAGTGTTTTAAGTTAGTGAGTTATGCAGCCTAGCACATGGCCTGCGACTCAGTCGCTTGTGGCAAGTCAGAGAGTTACACGACCTAGCACACGACCCGCAACATGACCGTTTGAACCTACTCAGTGACTTACACGGGTAAGGACACGAGCTGGGACACGGCCGTGTGACCCTTGTTCGATTGTTACACAGCCTGGGCTATGTCACCTGGCCTGGCCACACAGCCGTGTGACCCCTATTTTCCAATTTTTGTAACTTTTTCTTAAATCTTCTGTTTTGTTTTAAATTAGTCCTGAATTGGTTCTAAGCTACTTTTAGGGTCTTGAAGGCTCGATTTAGAGACAAAATGTATTTTATTGATTGGTTTTTAATAAGATCAATTTATTTAATGTTATAATGATACATGTTTTTTGATTGTACAATAATGCTTGATAACCCTAATTCGGCGATGAAAACGGGTTATGGGTGTTACATTGACCACTTTTTGACATCCTGTAACCCCCTAAACCTGACCAAGATGTTATGACCAAATCTCAAAGATCACATTGGCCATATTGATGGCGCAGAATGTAATACCCCCTACCCGTATTCGTCGCCAAAATAGGGTATGAGGTATTACTGGATTTTACCGAATAATTTTTTTGTTATTATGAGTTAAATACTATTCATTTATCGAAACATGTCATGACATCCCTTGGATGGGCCTCCGAAGCCCAAAATATACATCAGGACCAAACTGGGATTAAATCGAAACCATAAAAAAATTTTCACAAAATCCCAAAGTTTTTTTTTGAACTCAATATAACCCCTTTATAAATATCTAATCTTCCCTGCAATTTTAAACCGAGACCAATCGAACACAACCAATCCATTTCAACATATTTTCAAGATACATTTAACATATTCATAAGATAACCTCATCACATACCAAAACCAAAATTTGTTAGCCATACCAATGGCTAACCATATATTCATTTCACATTAACATTTACTTTACTAGCTTATACATGCCATTGATTTCCAAAATAAAGTTTCTTTATATACCGAGATCTTGAGGTTGATAGTGTGATACGTCTCTGACCAAATCCGACCTCCGAGCTCTTAACACTACAAAATAGGGGAAAAAGAAACAGGGTAAGCACTTTGTGCTTAGTAAGCTCATGTAACAAGAATTATACTTACCTAATATTTTCAATACAATGTAATAAACATTCATACATCCATTCAATACATTATTCCCCTAACATGCACAAACTCAACATTTAAGTTAGTTCAATAATTCCATGTATCAATAATATATATCATGATTGATGAGCTCATCAATACCATGGTTTTCATTCCCTTGTTATTTTTCCATATTTATCCCATTGAATTTCTCGAAATTTCGATGGATTTTCAGGGGTACACTGTAGTATACAAATTCGGGTCCGTCAATTCATATTAATGTGTGCACATTTCCATTTCAGAGAGCACAGTCCCGCGAACCTCATCCTTACAGCAAGATTACCAGTCCAGGTTAAATCCCCTGTAATATAAACTCATAGAGTATTGTCGGGATTACCAGTCCAGGCTAAATCCCCTGCAATGACAATTACTCTAATGAGCTTGGATCTGAATCACCAGTCCAGGCTAAATTCAGACCCTAATCCGGATTACCCGTCCGGGCTAAATCCATTTTCCACATATTCTTCGGGAGGGCTATATCAGGATAGGATCACCCGTCCGGGCTAGATTCTTTTTACCGTCAATTCCTTTTCAGAGATCCATCGAATTTTCCTTCCATTCAATCGGGATTTCTTCCCCTTTTTATCAAATATATCGATGTTTCATCAATTTTCATACAATGAACATTAAAATCATATTCACATCAATAACAAAAATTTCAAGCATTTAAGAATATAATTCAAGTTACACGAACTTACCTCGATACTTGTTTGTAAACAAAAATATACTAATCCCGAACTTTTTCTTTTCCTTGATCTAGATTCGTATTTTAATTTTCTGGATCTAAATAAATAAATTTCATCATTAATCTAATACATTTCATGTTCATATGTAACATTCTTTATAATTCCATTATTATTTATAGTGCATTCAAAGTTGTCTCACTAAGTCATAGTCACTACATTATTTATATCTTGAGCTACAAAACTACAAATTAAGATCCTATAATTTTCCCCAAAACTAGACTCAAATATCTTATTACCATAAAATTTTCAGAATTTTTGGTTTAGCCAATAAGTACAGTTTATTCTTTAAAGTTTACCCTGTTTCACTGTTCAATAGTTCCGACCCCTCTTCACTAAAAATTAATTATCTTATTACACATAATTTGGATGCTATTTTTGTTTGTTTATTTTGAAAATAGACTCATTAAGGATTTTAAAAATATAAATTTAAGCCTCTAATTATTTTTATATAATTTTTTATGATTTTCCAAAGTCAGAATAGGGGAACCCAAATTCATTCTGACCTTGTCTCACAAAATCTATTATATCTTATTACAATTCCATTGCTTATATAGTTTCTTTTATAAGAAACTAGACTAAATAAGATTTAATTTCATATTTCATTCATCCTCTAATTCGATCTCTACAATTTTTTATGATTTTTCAAAGTTAGACTACTGCTGCTGTCCAAAACTGTTTTAGTGCATGATGTTAATTACCATTTTTCCCTAAGCTTTCAATAAATGATAATTTCATCCCTGCTCAATTAACCTCTCAATTGAGCTGATTTTCCTCAATTAAC
The DNA here is from genome assembly GCF_007990345.1 of Gossypium hirsutum. NCBI lineage: Eukaryota > Viridiplantae > Streptophyta > Magnoliopsida > Malvales > Malvaceae > Gossypium > Gossypium hirsutum. Next base: position 33,883,555 of record NC_053448.1, on the reverse strand, counting down.
ACTTTATCCCATCACTTTAAACTACTTTATAACCTTGGAAATCAAAATTTTAGCACTAGACTTTAATTCCAAACCTTTTCACAATTAAGTCCTACAAATCAATTTCTATTGAAATTATCTAATAAAATCATCTCATAAACAAATTAAAGCTTCAATTTCATGCTATTTCATCATAAAATTCCAGCACATATTCATAGAAACTTTCAATTTCATTCATAAAATCAAAAACCAATGAATTTAGTAATAAGACCTAGTTGTAAAAGTCTTAGAAACACAAAAATTACAAGAAAAAGGCAAGGATTAACTCACTTGGTGCAAAAATTATGAAAAAACAGCTTTAATAAACCCTTAGGATGTTTTTGGCTTATGAGAATGCAGAAAAATAAGGAGAATTCTAGATATTCCAATTTGGTCCCATTTTTATGTTAGTAAAATTTGTTATTTTCCCATTTTACCCTTATTTCACCAATTCTCCTGATTTTTCTCAGCTTATGCCGCCCAAAATATCTCGTTTTGGGCTTATTTGAAATTTATGTCCCCCCTCATTTAACAATTGAGCTATTTAATCCTTCTAGTAACTTTTACACCATTTTTAATTTAGTCCTTTTCACTTAATTGACTACCCAAACATTAAAATTTTCTAACGAAATTTTAATACCATATTACTAAAATTTCATAAATATTTATAAAAATATTTTTGACTCAATTTTACGAGATCGAGGTCTCGATACCTTGTTTTTACCCAATTTCTTCAATAATTTCTTTTTCTAACTAACCACTAAATCGGTAAAATTTTTCTATCGATATTTTCATACGATTTTTCTATCATATCAATATTCATGTAAAAATATTAAAATAAATTTCTCTTTAAATCGAATTTGTGGTTACGAAACCACTGTTCCGATAACCTTGAATTTAGGCCATTACACAGAAAATCATTTAGCTAGTTTGTCTTAAAAATCGTCGTTGCTAAAAATGTAATTGTAACTAGTTTGAAAAAAACCAAATTTTATTTGAAATTGTTTATCTTTAGAAAACTCAAGTTTTGATATTTTCAGAAAACGTCGTACTTCAATTAAAACATCGCAGAGGATAATTTGCAAATCTAAAACTCATTTTTTATTTTTAAAACGTAGCTTTAATATATATCTCGTAAAATATCAATTTTGTAAGCAGATAGTGTTGAGTTTCGAGAACAAAGTATTGAATTTTGAAAACACCCTTGTTGGGCCTTGTTTGACTTAGTTATGAAAAGTCCATCATAAATTGTCAATTTCACAATCTTTTAAATGATAATTTTAAAACCTAAATCATGCAGAAAAATCCAAAACCAAAATTATCCAAAGTCCAAAAGAAAATCCTTAGCAAAAGTCCACAATAATAAAAACACATCCCTAAAATATCAAGGAAAAAAATATATTTCACTGAAAATGACTGAGAGCACCTCTATAACTCGAGCTCGTCCTAACCTTGATTATTATATGAAAAGCCAGAATTTAAAAAGGGGTGAGCTTTAAAAGCCCAGTGTGAGATCAACACAAATATAATCACATAGATATCAAAATATCAATCTTAACATATCAATTATCATAATAATCACAAGTTCTAACACTGATACTTATGCATGAACATGTCGATGCTTACTTTAATATGAATCACATTTTATAAAGTTTCCTACCCATCTTCGCTACACACCAGTATCGAGTTCCCTAGAACTCGTCCATCCGAAACTCCATTTGTAGACAAGCCACCACTGATTTGTAGATAAACTGCCACTGATAGCACTTTGTGGACAAGCCACCACATATGCAGATATATTGCCATTGATAACACTTTGTGGACAAACCACAATTTATTTGCAAATAAACTGCCACATACTTACACCTTTAAAAAAACCCACCCCATGCATGTGATATGAAAACTTCACTTTTTAACACATATTATTCACTTTTACACTTAGGCATGTAAACATACTTTCATAATCACATATCACTTATAATCACTTTAACATGTTTTAACATGCTTTTCACATTAGATCATGGATCTCTAATTTACACATACAGATATATAAATATCACATGCTTTAGATAATCAAAAGTATCACAAATGCCATGTATCGCATATCATAAGGATGAGATTTACACATATATCACAATCACAATTACCATCACATCAGAAATCATGCATTCATAGAATTGTTTGGTTAGGTTTACTTAATTGATAATCCTTTACCATGAGTTTTTCAACTCTATATTAACATAATTGTTTACCGCAACATTATATTTAATCTAAATGGTATTGAACCCACACTTTTTTCGTAGATCAAATATGCCAAAATCCCATAGTAGTGAGTTTGCCTGGATCTAAACCCAAAAGATAAGGATCTATCCTATTGTTATCGATAGGACCTTTAAAGAGTATAAGGAATATCGTTAACACGTGAATAAAAATAACTTCCATGGCTAATATACCATTTGGCCAAAAGAAGAAAATACTAAAGAGGAGGAGCTAATGATCACATAACCCACACTCATACAACTTAATCAATTTGGAACAGTGGGAGGATCAATAAGGATATGAGATTGGAGAGTTAGGTGATCTGGAAGAATTACCAAAGCAAATAGTGTATAAGATTAACCATAATAAAAAGTATGGAAAATAAATGGGAATAAAATGAGGAAAAATGCAACTATCGGTGGCGATAGTGACGACGACAGGGACAGGGAAGTGAAAGAGGAGGAGGAGGAGCTACGGTGGCTAAAAAGGTACAGTGATTGGTGGCCATGGTAGAGGAAGAAAGAAAAATGAATAAGGAAAAAGGTTGTGGCTAGAAAAAAAAGGGGAGAGAAATGGATGAGAAAGGAGAGGGAAAAGAAAAATATGGAAGAGAAGGAGGAGGGGACGACAGTAAGAGGTAGGGAGTGAGGGGAGAGCGTGGTCAACCTAGTCTAGATTCAATGATGCACTTCTATGGCAATGGTGGGAAGAAATAGCAAGAGTGGGAGACATGAAGTGAAAAAGCTATCATGTTACCTCAACTTATGGTAAGTTTGACTCCTAAAGATGGAAAGGAATCCTCCTAAACATTGTCACAATGGGGTGGATGACAAGCACATTGTGCATATGGGAATTTTGTTTAAAAAATTAAATAAAATGATGAGAACAAAAGGACTTGAACTTAAGACCTTTGGGTTATCTAAGGAGCATTAAACCACTAGACCACTTAACTTCCTTATTATAATTTTGAAAACATTTATTTTAAAAACATGGTGTAAACTTTGCTAAGGTTTGAGAGAAAGTTGCACCACATAAATAGTAATGTGAGGGAAGGGATTCGAACACAAGTCATCAATGACAACTCTACCATTACTCATCCACTATACTTGATACTTATTTATTATCAAATGAGTAAAAGATCATCGAAAAAAATTCAAACATGACCATTCTCAGTTCATTAACACAATTTCTACTAACCGAGATTTTCGGATGTGACAACTCTCCCTTCTTTAAAAAAATTTCGTCCTCGAAATTCCTATTGTCAAGCTAATTCACTTATCTACAAAATTCATAACTCTTCTTTCCAAATTGATCATCATGCGTCCACTGTGCAACATTTATTCCAATGTAGTTGCAATATAGAAATATCACTAACGGTTTCCTGATTCCCAAATTCTCAATTTCACTGATACACTATTAACAACAAACTTTTAGGTAAAACCAATCCTCAATAAGTGCAAGGCACAATTAGAATGGATGGTAAAAGTACCTTCATTGATGCCAGATGTGTCTTGGTACTCTCGATGCCTAGCAACATAAACTAATATCTGATTCTGGTTTTGAGTCGAAGCTTGCATTTGACTAAAAGAATGACATGAATGATCTTTAAGACAGTGCTCAACGGACCCACTTTTCAAGCATATTCTTGACTTTTCCAACAGTCGCTCAAATGACACTTATTACCATACTTAAAAATAAAAATTTCTCATTGATCCAATAAAACCTCTAGTATTAGCTTTTACAACATTCTGTGGTGGTTTGTCCTCTTTGGTCCACTTCATAAGTCATGGAGCTTAAGTAGTAGGATGAATGTCTCTCTCTTAACAGGGATTTTAGCTTTATCCATTCTCTCGCGTTCGACACGCTTAACTTCCTTAACAATATTTGATTTTTTCCACTAAAGTTTTGAAAACTCTTTCTTGGTGAGGGACTACTAGAACTATTAGTTCATATCTCAATCCATTTTCGAACCTGAAGCATTTATCCTACTCAGTTGCGATCATCCCCTAAGCATAGCTACTCAGTCTTAAGAATTCGAACTCATATTCAGCTACATATCTATCCCCCTGTTTGAGCTCGATGAACTCCACTCTATGGTCCTCAACATATCGAGTACCCACATATTTATTCTGGAAAGCATCCATAAAATATTCCAATGTTAGCTTCTCAGTTTGAGTACTTCACATGATGGCTTGCCACCAACAATAAGCTTCATCTATAAACAGTGATACAATACCCCTTAATTTATATTTGGGGTACACTCCAAGTCATCTAAAATTCTCTCTGTAGACTCTAACTAGTATTTAACTATGGTAGGGGTCATCCTAGTAACGCTCCTAAAAAATTTGACTCGGTTAGATCAAAGCCTCTCTTCAATAGCCCCACGAGTTCCTGATCCACCTTAAGCCCCAACAACACGTTGTAACGCCCTAAGCATGGCTTGCGACACATCATCATCAGTAGGCTCCTGATGATCCTCCTCAATGGTATGAGTATTTTCAACTTGGTCAGCCAACGGCTAAGGTTCAGTCACGGGCTTAAGTGTGCGCACTCGTAAGCAGACGAATCTAGTTGGGTTCCCAGACCTAACTCTCCACGAGCTTTCACACCTCTAGTACGAACGCCTTGTGTACTTATCTTTTTATTGAATTTTTATGTTTTATGAAGGTTTTATTTGACAATTAGAAATGAGCTTTCATTATCAATTCAAAAAAAATTTCGAAGTTCTAAAAGTTTCGTCACTATACTATCAGTATCTATAGTTTTCAAAATCTAGAGTTTCACAGTATATGGAAATCTACAATTTCACAATAAAAATTCAGTAAGTCAGAAGTGCTTATCTGGGCAAGCTTCAGAGTCTCGGATTTTCAAAATAGAATCAAAACTTTATTTAAAATGAGTTTTGGCTATGGCTTGAACTTTTACCGAAATACCTTTTTCATAAAAATGCATGCATTTCCGAAAAATAAACCATAGTTTGAGTTTTTGAACTAGGCACTGATACAATTAAATGTAACCCCTTAAATCTAGCCTAGAAGTTATGGCCAAATCTTGAAGATCACAATGGCCATATTGATGGCTCAAAAAATCATTTAGCTATTTTGTCTTAAATATCGTTGTTGCTAAAAATGTTATTGTAACTTTTCTGAAAAAAACCAAATTTTGTTTGAAATTGTTTATCTTTAGAAAACTCAAATTTTGATATTTTCCAGAAAATGTCGTACTTCAATAAAAACATCGCAGCAGATAATTTGAATATCTAAAACTCATTTGTCAATTTAAAAACATAGATTTAATATATATCTCATAAAATATGAATTTTGTGAACAAATAGTGTTGAGTTCCGAAAACAAAGTATTGCATTTTGAAACCGCCCTTGTTAGGCCTTGTTTGACTTAGTTATGAAAAATCAATCGTAAATTGTCAATTTTAGAATATTTTAAATGATAATTTTAAAACCTAAATCATGCAGAAAAATCCAAAACCAAAATAATCTAAAGTCCAAAGGAAGTTCCCAAGCAAAAGTCCATAGTAATAAAAACACATCCTCGAAATATCGAGTACCAAAATATTATATTTTTCTGAAAATGACCGAGAGCACCTACTTAAACCGAGCCTGTCCTAACTTCGATTATCATATGAAAAGTCAGAATTTAAAAAGGACTGAGCTTTAAAAGCCCAATGTGAGATCAATACAAATATAATCACACAGATATCAAAATACTAATCTCAACATATCAATCATCATAATAATCACAAGTTCTAACACTGATACTTATGCATGAACATGTCGATGCGTACTTTAAAATGATGCACATTTTATAAAATTTCCTACCCATCTTCGCTACGTACTAGAATCGAGTTTCCCAAAACTTGTCCATCTGAAACACCATTTGTGGACAAGTCACCACTGATTTGCAGAGAATCTGCCACTGATAACACTTTGTAGACAAGCCACCACTAATTTGCAGATATACTGCCACATACTTCCCCCTTTCACAAAACCCACCCCTTGCATGTGATATGACAATTTCACTTTTTAACACATATTATTCACTTTTACACTTAGGCATGTAAACATGCTTTCATAATCACATATCACTTATTGATCACTTATAATCACTTTAACATGTTTTAACATGCTTTTCACATTAGATCATGGATCTCAAATTTACACATACACATATATAAATATCATATGCTTTAGATCATCAAAAGTATCACACATGCCATATATCACATATCATAAGGATGAGATTTACACATATATCACTATCACAATTAACATCACATCATAAATCATGCTTTCATAGAGTCGTTTGGTTAGGTTTATTTACTTGCTAATCCTTTACGATGAGTTTTTAAACTCTCCTTTGAAGTACTTAGTGCACTCGCGTTTAATCGCAATTTTAATATTAATGTACTTGTTTATTGCAACATTATATTTAATCTAAATGGTATTGAACCCACACATTTTTCATAGATCCGATATGCCAAAATCCCATAGTAGTGATTTCACCTGGATCTAAACCTAAAGATGTATCCCACGATTTGTACACTCGAATTGATTATCTCTGATCCAAAGTTAAGGATCTCTCCTATTGTTATTGATAGGACCTTTAAAGAGCATAAGAAATATTGTACAATGAGAAACAGGGGTGATTTTAAAGAATAAACTGCACTAATTGGCTGAGTCAAAAATTCTGAAAATTTTATGGTAAGAAGAAATGTGAGTCTAGTTTCTGGGAAAATTAACGGATCTTAATTTGGAGCTCTGTAGCTTCGGATAAAAATGATTTAGTGACTCTGACTCAAATAGACAGCTTTGAATTTAAATATAAGTGAATAGTGAAATTATGTATAATGCTATTTAAGCATGTTTTATACATAAAGGATGTGGAATGGAGAGGAGGAGGAGGAAAATTAATTGTATATATGAATGATTTGTGTATAATTGGTTATATGCTCGATTATAATCGATAAACGTTAAAATAGAAATGATGCTTACATTTGCGTATTATTGATCATGATTTAAGCTCATATGGGAAAATAAAGTTTCATAGTATGTGAGTGTGGTATATTTGGTATATGATTTGGTATAAAGTAAGGCCATGAATGGTTTATGGATTAACTCATGTTGGTAAGTTTGATACATGAATAAATGTTGAACTCGACCATACTAATAATGCTTACGCTATATGTTTATTTGGCTAACATGTGTAGTGTACACGCTTAAGCTTTGGCCAAGTGGTGGCTGAATTATGCCACGTTAAATTTATAAGTTATGCATTGAAATGATAAGTGCCTAGAATGGAATATGCTTGTGAGCATGGAAAGGGTGGTAATGTTTAAATTATGTAAACTTACTTGAAATGGTTTATCATGTGGTTAATTCCAAAAAGAATTATGTTTAAATGTACTAGCTTGTGACTATGGTTAAATGATATGTTATTGTTTAGTGTGATATTCGTAGGAAATGGGTGTGGAAAGGAAATGAAATACTAAGTTCATACTTGAAGAATAAAATGACGAAAAAGGGGATGATGAGTTGATTTGATGTTGTTATTTAAGCTTAAGTAATGTTTTCATTGTAATACTAAGAATTTTATAAATGTGTTAATGAATGGTATAATTGATAAACGTTGAGTTAAATGGTGAATACATATTAGTTTTGAACTTAACGATATTGAAGTGTACATAAATTAAATGGAAGTTTCTAGTAATATGATTTGAATTGAAAGAATTATTGTGGTATTGAAATATATATATTGGATTGAGAAATTGATTTAAATTGTGAACATGAAAGATTGTGAATTGAATAAAATGGAAATGAAGCATTGAATTACATGAGTAAGTATCGGGTCTCGTAGGCCCTATTTGTTATGAATATAATATTTTGGGGATATGTTGTAAAGAATTATAAAAGCATGTTAAAAATTTGAAGAGTTTAAATTTGAATGAAATTTTGTAACTCGGTTTAATACGTTTACATGTGTAAGTGTTCTAGTAATGCCTTATACCCTATTCCAGAGTTGAATACGGGTAAGGGGTGTTACAGTGATAGGGTCAGTCATGGTGGAGGAAAAAAGCAAAATGAAGAAGGAAAAATGTGGTGGCTAGCAAAAAAGGAAAGAAATGGATGAGATTGGATAGGGAAAAGAAAAATATAGAAGAGAGGGAGGAGGGGACAAAAATAAGAGGTAGGGAGTGAGGGGAAAGGATGGTCAACCTAGTCTAGGTTCAATGAACCACTTCTGTGGCAATGGTGGGAAGAAATGATAAGAGAGGGAGACATAGAGCGAAAAAGGGATCATGTTACCTCAACTTATGGTATGTTTGATTCCTAAAGATGGAAAGGAATCCTCCCAAACATTGTAACAATAGGGTGGATGACAAGCACATTATGCACATGAGAATTGTGTTAAAAAATTAAATAAAATGATGAGAACAAAGGGACTTGAACTTCGGACCTTTAGGACAGCTAAGGAGCATTAAGCCACTAAACCAGTTCACTTCTTTGTTATAATTCATACATTATTTATTTTAAAAACATGGTGTAACCTTTGCTAAGGTTTGAGACAAATTTGCACCACATAGAAAATAATGTGAGGGGAGGGACTCGAATACAAGTCATCAAGGACGACTCTACCACTACCCCTTACGCCGCCCTCATCCACCATGTCAAAGACCGTGCACCACCACTAAATTTCTTTATTTTTGTTATTTTTTCCTTCTTTTCTTTCTCTTCTCTTCTCCATTAAGAAAGTGAATGAATCATTGTTCTTTCCTTCTCTGCCGAACCGTTGCCCCCGTTGCTAGACCGTCGCCGCCCCTGCTATCGTCGTAGCAACACCGTCGATAATTATTCCTTCTTCAATTTGTGACCCATTTGATTTGTTGATCCTCCATTCCATTTGAGTGATAAAGTTCTGATCGACATCAACCCAAGAGACTGTTAATCGTTTGGTTTTAATTGCTAATTTGAGATATCTTTTAAGGGTAATCTAATTGTAGATCCACGTGTGGGTGTTTTGAGAGTTTTATTGCACATAGGATCTACGATCATGTGTAACACTAAGTAAATCAATTCTATTATTAAATCGATAAAAAAAATTGTTTGATTGGGATATTATATGTATCTATAAAGTGAGATAAGTCATTCTTATGGTTTTTTATCAAGTAAGTGTTTTTCCTCAATTGTATGCTTGTGAAAAGTATGTTGTGTGATATTGATGTTTTCTAGTAATGTCAAAAATATATACATCTCATTCTCATTTTATGTGATTATATGACATATGTGATATTCGTATGAAAATAAGATGTGAAATTTTGGCATCTTGAGTACGTATGTGATTTGCATGTTAAACATGCCTACATGATTTTGAGTGTTTTGGCCATATCTGTAACACCCTTGACCCCTTTTTGTCGTCGGATTAGGGTCGCAAGCATTACTAACAAATCAAAACAAATAATCAATCATAATTAAACATGTAAGCTAATCATTAACATTATAATATAAAGAGGTAGGTCATGACAATCTAATACTTTCATACTAGATCTTTTAAAATCAAATAACGAATCATGCTATGCAATACTAAACTTGATCTTCCACTGTCTACACTCTTATCACTATTTATTCCCTCTTGAAAGCTAGAAATTGGATATATACAAGACTATTCCAATTATAAGCATTAGAGTATTGAACCATACTCCGACCACTACTACTACCACCTTCGATGATGCTAGTAGAATGACCTACTTCACCTAATTTAGGTTTGCTAATTCATTCCAAATTAGAGTATAAATACTCTTACAGACCTTAATCGAGTAGATATATCCCTAAAAATAGCCTATGAATGAACAGGGACTAATTTGGAACATTTTTAAAAGTTTTAGGGAAATTTCAAAAAATACTTAGAAAAGGGGACACATAGTTGTATGGCCAGGCTGTGCGGAACGCCTTAGACCTTGTGACTTTCAAAATTGGGACACACGACCATGTCCTAGCCTATTCCCCTACTTGTGTAACTCACTGACTTGGGACACACGGCCGTGTCCTAGCCCGTGTAACTCACTGACTTGGGTCACACGGCCGTGTCGCAGGTCGTGTGTTAACCCATATGAAAACTAAACCTATACTATTTTTGAACATGCTCAAGGAACACGTCTGTATGTATTGCCCGTGTGTGACGCACGACCATGTGACAGACCGTGTCTCAGGCCGTGTGCACCTAAAAGTGCCTTAAAACTCAAGTTTACCATTTCCTACTTGCTTGACCACTAAACAGCTCAATTAACAACCATTTAACCTATCCAAAACACACTCAAAATATGCAAAAACAATCATCTAATATGCCTAACCAATATACCCTCATTGGTACCACATTTTATATCATCAAACATACTAGCAAGGTATCAACCATCCAAAGCTTTCATCCATACTAATCTTACCAATATTGAACTAATGTTTTGGCTATTTAGGCTACCAACCTTAAACTAAGACACATGCAAACATTAGGCTAAGCTATCATACCAATATTGCCTCAACCATAACCACATATATATACAATTATCCATCATTTCAATAAGAAACCAAAATATCATCACATCATAAACACATCAACAAATGACCCCCTAGGTACATGCCGTTAAAAAATATAACGTTACCACACTTGAGTCCAAAATTCGTTATTGGATGCTGAGTTGATGATAAGCTGAAAAGTAGCTAACCTGTACACGAAAAACAAAACCGCGTATTGAGTATAACTTAGTGGTATTTCTATAATCCAAAAAATTTAAAATTGATATGAATAGATAAGATATAAAGATGCAGTAAGTAATGTTATAAAATATATGTATCTAATCAATAATGCCAACTTACTCCTTTATTCACATTTAATAGAGTTTACAAAATTTAGCACATGGCAATAATATTTCATGTGTTCAAGCACATATCAATGATATTCCATATATATAGCATTTGGTAGTCCAACTTATGCAATGGCATGATTCACCATTTTGATCAATACTTGAATTCATTTCAAGATTCACATCTCATTTCATCATTTTATATTTCATTTCTCATCTCATATTCATTTCTCAACTTTGCCATCTCAATATCAAACACAAAAATTTATTATTTAATTTCCCCTATTAACATGACTCAGACTTGGATGGTTACACGGATCCAACCAACACACCAGTTTGGCACCCAGTGCCTCATCGGATAAATCCAAAGTAATAACTACGCCCAGTGCTATATAAATTGACACCCAGTGTGTCATCGATTAAACCGAAGCAAATTGGCACCCAGTGCCTCATCGACTTGAGGTCAAAGAAATCCCTGAACTCTTCCTATCCTATGACATGCCATTTATATCCGACTCAGCCCGATACAGTTAATAGGGTTTCATTTCACTTTTCAATACAACAGATGTTTCAATTTCACATATATACACATTATCACATATAGTCAATTCAATATTCATATAATCAACATATTTCATAATATACAAAATCAATCCCTTTCAAATCCACTATAAATTCAATTCAATCCTAAAGTACCAAAGTACCCACCTCAAATGTTTTCCATATGCAAACAATTAAATGTGCAACAATCTACTATTTAATTCGGATTATAGAAACACAAACCATGAATTTCGAACTATTCGACGTCGATTTTATCCTTTTCCTTTTTACTCGAGGATTCCAGTACGACATTAGCTACAAAATAAAAAAATTAAATTACATTAGTATTACAGTTCAATCTCACATTAAATTTTCAATTTTTACACCACATTTTGATTAATTCTCAATTTAGTCCCTAAACCGAGACTAATTTTAATCTCCACATTTAACTTTATAATTTTATACTAATTTCACTTTAAGCTAAATTTAGCTCCCCATTTTCAATTCTACCCCTTAATTTTGATTTTTTTTCACAATTTAGTCCCTACTACTCGAAATCAACAATTATCTTCACTATTTAGTCCTTTTCCACTTTGAACATAAAAATCTATCAATTTAATTCCCAAAACTCTAACTAAGCAACAATGGTAACATTCTCAATATTGAATAATATTAAAAATTACAACATGGTTTGGGTAGCTCTAATTACCGGGATTCCAAAAACATAAAATTTACAAGAAAAAAACTAAATTGCACTAACCAATTTGAGCTTGAACCCTAAGGTCCCCAAAGCTGTGCATTCTTCTTTCTCTTTTCTTTCTTTCTTTCTTTCTTTCCTTTTCTTTTATTATGTTTTTATTATAATTATTATTTAACTTATAAATATAATATATATATAAAATATAGCATGCATATAGATTATTAAACTATGATCGGCCACCTCCCAACCAATTTAATTAATGGTACAATTGCTACATTAGTCCCTTTTTATTTATTTCAATCTATAATTTAACTTTTAACTCATACGTGATTTAGTCCCTGTACCTTAACAACTCCTAATTTCACGAACTTTACTAATCCAAAAATTAATTCATCTCTAAACTAACTTTGTAAATATTTAATAAAAATATTTACGGGTCCAATTTACGAAAATGGAGTCCCAAAAATACACTTTTCGACACCCCTGACTATTGGGTCGTTACAATATCACATGCATGGGGTGAAATATGTGAAAGGTGAAAGTATATGAAATTTTATCTGCATTAATGTGACACTGTTCATGATTTGATTATATGGTAGTTTATCTGCGATTTTGGTGGCTTTTCCACGATTTTGTTTATATGACAGTTTATCTGCGTTAATATAACACTATTCACAATTTGATGTTTTGGTTGAACGAGTTCAAGGAAAACTTGATTATGGTATGTAGCGAAGATAGGTAAGACCATTATCCTAAAATCTACATCGACTTACAAATTATGCATCGGCATGATCATGCATGATATGCTATGAAATATTGAGATATGTGATTTTATGACTTTGTATCTTATATGTTTTATATTTTGACTGAGTTTGTGTTAATCTCACACTAGGCTTAAAAAGATCACCCCGGTAGTGTTTCAACCTCTCAAGTAACACTCATACATAGGACTTGGATTCAGCACACGGTGGAGCCTCTCGAAAAATTTCACTTCATGGATATTTATTGGATTTTTAACTATTTGGATTTTGGGTTGAGATTTTGTGGACTTTACCTTTATTTTTGGTTTGTGATTTATATTTTTATGACATTAAAACTATCATGCATCCATGCAAAATTATGGGATTTTAAGTATTTTTGATAATGTCATTTTTGTAAATCAATTATGTTTTGTTAAAATTTAAATGAAATAATAATTTGTAAATTTTCTAAATAGTTTTTATGAAAATTTGTTGCGAGCTTCTTTATAAAAAACATTTTTATAATTATAATATAAGATCCTTCATTTTTTAAATGTTTTCAAACAACGTTACAAATAAATGACACTTTTCTTTTTAAAATAAATATATTTTACTAAGTATTTTTTGAAAATAAAAAATTTGTCAATCTTAGAGATTTTTATGTTTTCAAAAGTCAAACCTCTATTTTTCAAATAAACAAATAATTTCGTAGGTTGTTAATGTAGCTTTCGAGATTTAGTCATAACATCTAGGTTGGGTTTAGGGCGTAACAACGAGAATGTCTGAATAAGGCTTAATATGGTTTAGAGCAATTGCCAAGTTTGCAACTGTGTCTTAAAGGGATAGAAAACTGAGACTGGGAAATACTTATGGAGGGAGCCCCATTTGAGGTAAAGAGGAAGCTACGATAGCTGACGTCATTGCTGATACTTTCACTCTTTTTGATGTTACTATTATTGCTTTAATTGATCATGGATCCACACATTCTTATACATGCATAACATTAGTTTCAGAAAAGAAAATACCAGTAGAGTCCACTAAATTTGATGTTAGAGTGTCAAATCCGATAGGTCTAAGTGTAATAGTTAATAATGTCTGTAAAAACTGTCCACTGAAAATTTGGGGTTATAAATTTCCTACTGATTTGATGTTATTTCCCTTCGACAAATTTGATGTTATTCTAGGAATGGATTGGTTAACAGTTCATGACGCAATTGTTAGTTGCAAGCAGAAACAAATTGTTTTAAAACGTATGAGTGGTGATTTGGTTAGCATTGAAGCATAATGATTTGATTGTGTATCTAGTATGATATCAGCTTTAACTGCCCAGGAGTTGATCCGTAATGGTGCATAAGCTTTTCTAGCTTATATTCTAAACACTCGGGCACCTGAATCAAAAATAGATCTGGTTCCAAATGTATGTGAATTCATGGATGCTTTTCCAAAAGACTTACTGGGATTACCACTAGAAAAAGAAGTTAAGTTTGTAACTGATGTTGTACTAGGAGCAATATGTATAGCATCGTACAAAATGGTACCAATAGACCGAGTGTATCACCTTGGACCGAGTGTATCACCTTGGGAAATATTGTTTTTTTGTAAAAAAGAACTATGACACTTTGAGGTTGTGTATTGATTATCGACAATTGAAGAAAGTGACGATGAAGAATAAATATCCATTATCATAAATCAATGATTTGTTTGATCAGCTAAAAGGAGCGACTGTATTTTCAAAGATTCATTTACAATCAAGCTACTATCAGTTACATGTTAAAGAACCAGATGTTCCAAAAATAGCATTCAGAACCCGATACGACCATTATGAGTTTCTGGTTATGCCATTTGGTTTGATGAATGCCCTATCGCATTTATGGATTTAATGAATAGAGTGTTTCAGCCAAATTGGATCGGTTGATGGTAGTGTTTATTAATGACATTTTAATTTATTTGAAGAACAAAGTTGAACATGATCAGCATTTGAGAGTGGTGTTGCAAACTCTGCGCGAAAAACAACTTTATACAAAATTTAGCAAATGTGAATTTTTGTTATCTAAAGTTGGATTTTTCGATCATGTGATATCTGCGGATGGTATTTGTGTTGGTGTGAACAAAATTTCAGCAATTGTAAATTGGAAACCACTGCGAACTATTACTGAAGTATGTAGTTTCCTGGGTTTAGCAGGTTCTTACTGACGTTTTGTAAAAGGGTTTTCAATCATTGCTTTGCTGATGACAAAACTACTAAAGAAAGATGTTTTAGAAGCAAATTTTGGTACACACTGCCTGAGGCATGAGCTGTCACACGGCCGTGTGCTGCACATGGTCTCTTCACACGGCTGTGTTTTAAAAGAGTTTGTCACACGGTCTAGGACATGGCTTGAGACAAGGCTGTATGAATTGAATTGAACATGAGCTGGCACACAATTTGTGACACGGCCGTGAGACCTTACATCGAGTTAAACACAGTCTAACACATGACCGTTTGAGAATATTTCGAATGTTACATGGTTTAGCACACAGCTGTGTGAAATCGTCTCGAAAGATACACAGTTTGTCACACGGTTGACGACACAGCCATGTCCTTATGACACACGCCTTAACCATAAAGCAGTGTAACCCTTATTTCCAAAATTTTTCCATTTTTCTAAATTTTTTGTTTTGTTACAAGTTAGTCCCTGATTGTTACCAAACTATTTTTAGGGCCCCGTAGGCTCGGTTTAAGACCCATAAGTGCATTTAGGGTATAAATGAATTATGTATTTGATTATTTTTATTTAATTCAAATAATTATTTCTATTTAATGTTAAATTATTCAAATTGTACTATAATACTTCGTAAACCTAATATGGTGATAGAGACAGGTTAGGGGTGTCTGGAAACACAAATATATATATATAAAAAAGTTTAGCACACTTTGAGCTCTAATTCATGTAGTTTCATAGTAAAGTTTGTTGAAATTCACACTTTAATTATAAAATAATTAATTTTCACTTAAATTATTAACATATTGAATTTTAATTATTTTTATAATTATTTTTCACAAATTTGGTTTATTTTCAACTGTTTTGCACAAAAAGTGAAAATTAGCTCGGTAAACACCTCAAAAGGCTTGGACCGTTGGAGAAATTTTTGCATCGAGTGAACCAAGAGGAAGGCTGAATATTTTTCCAGCCAATGATGATCCAAATTATGATTATTTTGTGTACTTTATATTTAACTTTTATCCAAAGTTAATTGGGTTAAAAATTAATATAAAGCCTGAAGGAGAAATTGGCCCAGAATGCTAAGAACAGAAGACTGATCCACCAACAACCCAAAATCATCCAATAAGTTGACCCAATCAGCTGATTTTTTCTGATTTTTATGCTTGAAAAACAACCCTTAAAGTTTCCCTAAACTCCATTCAAACCCTCCATTTTTCATGCCTTCAAACTTTTTCCCCTAACTTAAAATAGCAAGTTTAGAACATTCAAACTTGCTTGTTGTATGGTTGGCCAAGGAAGAGTGTGTGGCTGCTAATTATTTTCTATTTTTAGCTGCCATTCACACCTATAAATGCCCATATTTGCTACCTCATTGAACACACCATCATTTCCCACACATCTCTCTCTTTCACTTTTATTTCTTTCTTTCATTCCCTTTCTTATTTTCTCATTTCCTTTGCCAGTTTCCCTCTTGAAAAAGAGCCTTCTTCCGCCTTGGGATCGTGGCATTCAATTACTCTTAGGGGCCTCAATTCAATAGAAAGAGTAGAGCAGAAGAGGAGTGCACTAGTCTGGCTTCCTAGTTCCCTTATCTTTAATTTTCTTGTATATGTTTGGATCATAAGTATGAATAATTGTTTTGTTGTTGTTGTTCTAATTAAAATGGCTTAAATTTAATTCGTGGTGGATTGATTGCATTCTGTCCACTTAATTATTAAAATCATGTTTGTATTGTTATAGGCCTTGGTAAGTTGTTCAATTAAATAAAATCATGCTTATGTTATACTTGCATTATAAAATGTAAGGTAACGAATGAATTAAGTATTAAACATATTGAAATTATAATTAATTGACATAGTATTTAGTTGGTGCATGTTTAATCTTCTAAGGTAGCTGAAGGTTAAATTAGTGACGATATTAAATGATACATTAGCCTTGCAAAACTTGCAAGATTATTGTGATTAAACTGTTTCAATATAGAAATATATTGTTACCTCACTTAATCTTTTATGTGCTTAAGAAGATTGATTAATTGTTTGAATTGGCATTGAAAAAAATGTTCAAGAGATTAGTTAATTTAGTATGTACGTATAAGCAGTAGTTAGCAAATTACCAAGTTGCCGTGAAAATATTCGTAACAACATGAACATGAGTTTAGTAATTCTAAGTTAAGGAATGTAATTGATTTAACACAATTATATCATCTTGATTAAAACCATGTTTTGAAATTGTGCATTGAAATTTTTATTTTTATTTAATTTAATTTTACTTAGTTAAAATTTACTTTTTAATCACTTCTTTAAAAGAAAAATATTTTTAATCACCAAAGTGTTTGATTTACATTTCATAAATATTTTTCTTTCGCAGCCCCTATAGGTACGATAACTCGACATTTACTTGTCATTTTATTACTTGATAATGATTGTATACACTTGCACATTTCCTACGTTCTAGTGTTACAGTACTAATTCAATAAGGGGTTCACTTCATCTCTCTATAAATAGATGACACCGATAAGGCTAAATACAAAACTTTGAGATAATGTTATTTTGCCTGAAAATAGAGATAATTTATTTTATAAGTATAAATTCTAATTTCTGAAATAAGAATTCTACCGATTTCTTTGAAAGAGAGATTTGTTTTCCCATTGAAAGTAAAGTAAATATTTTTGGTTCTATGTTTGATTCAAATTCGTTTGAGCCCACACTTGAAGCAGTTCCTGGTACAAGAATAGTGGAGAAGGTCGTTTGGTTGAAAGCTGGGAGTGATAAGGATTCTTCTACTAAAAACACAGGTGCGACTTAAATAAAAGGATTTATTGCAATAAATATCACAAGCCGACTTAGTTTTCAAAATTTTAATTTTTTGTTGTGCAAGAAAATCATTTTTGAACCTAATTTTTTCCAACGGAATAATCCTTCAACCCACATGTTGAGTGGAGATTCCGATGCTGTGCATGCATCTAAGTTCCCTATGTAACATCCCAAATTTTTGGTTTAAATTTTGTAAAATTGTTTTAAGATTGAGTATTTGGCTTAGTGGTTAAAAGGAAACAATGAGACAATGCTATTTGCTAAGGAACCTGGGTTTGATTCCCTTCCTATGCAAATTGGATTAATTTTTGCTAAGTTTTCTTCTTTCCCTATTTTTGTGCCACCCAGCCTAGTTAACCTAAGTATAAATACAACTTTTTCTTGTATTTTTCAACTTTTCTATCAATTTTCTGTTTTCCCAATCGTTCTCTCTCCGCTCTTCTTCCTCTCACAGTTTTTTTTACTATGCCGCCCATCAAACCATCTCCTCTTGCCGTCCATTCCTCCTTCATTAGGGGTGAATTTTTGAACATTTTCTTATCACTCAAAAATTGCTTCCATTACTACCATAAAGAATCATTATCATCCATTTCATCTTCCTAGTGTATATGTCTTCTTCTTTCGTTTTTCCTATAGTTTATTTATCAAATCATATTTGTAATTTTGGTGTTGGTTGCTGAAAAAAATGGTAATTTTCCAGCCTTTAAACTCATATCTTGGGCCGCCCAAATCGGGCCCTAAAACCGCAGCCATTGGTGGTGGTTGCCACCCCTAAAGCTGTTAATTGGTGACTGCCATTTTGAAGCCTTAATGCTAAATTGTGCTACTAATTCCAGCCTTGATAGCCCCCTTTGAACAATTCTTTTTGGTGCTTTTCAAAATAGCCCCTTTTGTGGCTGAAAATGGTGGTGTGCTGCCCCTAGAACCACCATTGGGTGGTTGCTGGTTTTTCTTACTTTTGCCACACTTTTCTAGCAAGGTTTAAACCCAAATTATCTCACCCTAATCAACCTCTAATTTGGAATGTTATAGGAAATTTTGATCCCAATTGTTCTGAAATTCAAATCTGATTAATCAAGAAGCATAAGTGCGGTTTATTGTAGGTAATGAAGTGGTTTTGGTTTCGTAAAAAGGGGAGGTGTGGGCTTTTTGTTTTAAGGTTAATAGTTAATTTTAAGCTACTGATTTTCAAATTTATTTTTTGTTAGGTGCTAATCTTAACTCCCCAAACCAGTAGTGAGTTCATTTACCATTCATGCCTTCGTTTGGCACCAAATCAGTGTAAGTGGTTTAACCGATTTGGATTAGTAATTAAGACTTTGTAACACTGATTTGGCCAGACCCTTTTAGGGTGTTTTAAGGCTAGTTTGGTAGCATCCTCACCCAATAAATTTTTTATTTTGGTTTAGGTAAGTTTTAAGTTTAAGGAAGGAGGCGCGTACTTTGCAAAGTAGTGTTACGGTTTTACGATTACAAGGTGTGGGTTTTAACTCGTAAAATCTAGTGTTAAATTATATTTTTAGTTGTTTAAGTTCATAATTAAGCTAGCTAGCTGTGCTTATTTAAGTAGCTAAATAAGTGATTTCAAGGTGGCCGAACTAGGTAGGTTTCGAGCCCTAATTAAAAAGCAGGAATGCAAAATTAGCATGGTTGGTTGATTAATTGTATGTTTGGTATTGGTATGTTTTAAAATGGTTGACATGAATATTAATGGTTGCTAGTTTTTGGTTTCTGGTATAACATATGTCTTTATGATATAATAATGAAGGTATTGTATGGTATGTTTGAATGTGTTGCCATGGTATGAACTGATTGAAAGCTTGATATACATGCATTGAAAAATTATTATCAAAGCATGATAAGTTTCTATTGAAATGATTATGATACTAAGGTATGATAAATGTTATTGAATTGATTGTAAAACCGAATGCATGATGAGTATGCCATTGAATTGAATTGGGTATGAATGTGTAAGCATGTGTAGCATGCCAATGTATTGAAACCGTGTTGGAAGCATAATTTTTTTCCTTCAATGTATTTCATAATGCATGTGCATGGGATGGGATATTGTGGGTGATGGAGGATTTTCGTGGAGTACCGGTGACAGTTTAAGTCTACATTACTATTGTCACTGCACTGCACCGGGAGTACTAATGAGTTGTGTGATTAATTTTTAAGGTAGTTAGGAGGAGCATCTACCAATGGTAGAGTTCGCCTATAATAACAACCTCCAATCTAGTATTTAGATGGCACCTTACGAGGCTCTTTATGGTCGTAAGTTTCATTCACCCTTAAGTTGGATTGAATTGCGCGAATGAAAGATTTTGGGGCCAGATTTAGTTTTCGAGACTGATGATAAAATTCGGTTAATTTGGGACAAATTAAAGGCAGCTCTGAATAGACAAAAGTTCTATGCTGACTTAAAGCGGAATGACATCGAGTTCAGTATTGGGGATCAAGTTTTTCTTAAGCTTTCTCCATGGAAGAAAGTTTTGAGGTTGGTCAGAAGGGTAAGTTGAGCCCTAGGTTCATTGGGATTTATTGGATGCTTAAGAGGATTCATCTAGTGGTATATCAACTTGAGTTGCCTCCTGAGTTGGATTGCATTCATGATGTTTTTCATGTCTCGATGTTGAGACAATATAGATTCGACCCCTCTCATATTATCCTAGTTAAAGAGATCGAGATTAGACTGATCGTTTGAGGAGGAACTTATTCAGATTTTGGACTGTGGGGTTAAGGTTTTGAGAAGGAAATAGATTCCTCTAGTTAAGGTGCTTTTGAGGAATCATGGCACTAAAGATGCTACTTGGGAACTAGAAGGCTCAATTCGACTTTAATATCATCATCTATTTGAATCAAGTAAAATTTCAAGGCTAAAATTTCTTTAAGGGGGGAGAGTTGTAAATCCCAAATTTTTGGTTTAAAGTTTGTAAGATTGTTTCAAGGAGACAATGCAATCTGCTAAAGAACCCTAACTAAATAAATGATTAGTTATTTAAATTCATAATTAAGCTACCTGGCCGGGCTTATTTAAGTAGCTAAATAAATGATTTTAAGGTGGCCGAACTAGGTACATTTTGAGCCCTAACTAAAAGCATGAACGCAAAATTGGCATGGTTGGCTGATTAATTGTATGTTTGGTATTTTTATGCTTTAAAATAGTTGACATGAATATTAATGGTTGTTGGTATAGCATGTGTCTTTATGATATAATAATGAAATGTTTGTACGGTATGTTTGACTGTGTCGTCATGGTATGAGCTTATTTGAAGCTTGCTATACATGCACTATAAATTTTTTATTGAAGTATGATAGTTGCTATTGAAATGATTATGATACCAAGGCACGATAAATGTTATTGAATTGATTGTAAAATAGAACGTATGATAAATATGCCATTGGACTGAATTGGGTATGAATGTGTAAGCATGTGTAGCATGTCAATGTATTGAAGCCATTGTGGGAGCATAATTTTTTTTCCTTAAATTTATGCCATAATGCATGTGCATGGGGTGGGATATTGTGGGTGACTAAGGAGTTTCGTGGAGTATCGACTGTAGTTTAAGTTCGCATTATTGTTTTCAGTGCATTGTACCGATAGTACTTGGAGATTGTGTTGAAAAATTGGGTTTAGAAAACGCAACGGAAAATAAATTTAGAGAAAAACTAGAGTTTTAAGTTTTTTTTTCCAAACCTGAGTTAGTTCGATTTCTGTTGGTTTGGTCTAGGCTAGTGAAGGCCCGACCGTTCTGTTCTACCCACCGGTTGGACCGTCGACTCGATTTCACATACCAGGCCCAATTCGACCAATTTTTGGGTTTTGGTCTCGGTTTTGGGCTCTCGGGCCCAATTTACGATCTCAGGTCTAATTTTCAAGTTTACTTATTGAGCCAACTGTCTGACTTGAAAATTAATTTTCAAAAATAGCATATTAATTTTAATTAATTTGATTTAATTTTACTTGATCAAAATTAATTTTTTCAAAAATCACTTTCAATTTCCAAATTATTTTTTCAAGAAAATTCTTTAATCAAATTCTCTAATTGAACATTTCTCACGATCGCTCAATTTAATTCCACATCTTTGGTGGTTGGAACATAACTCTGTACTTCATCAAAATCTGTTCGATTGGATTCAGTTGACATCTTTGATCTATTAAGAAAAAATTCAAATTGATCCGGGGTCATCACACTATCACATATTATAAAGTGACATGTATTTCTAGAATCAATACATGCTACGTTCAGTCCTAGAATCGACTAAATCATAACTCTAATACCACTAAATGTAATAAGGTTTAATTACCTTCCACTAGGTTGTAATAAGGTTTAATTACCTTTTAAAACACTATTCTTTTGATGTTATTCTCATTAAACACTTATTACTCAATAGAAATTAATTTTTACAGTTTTTACGATTTAGTCCTTTTTCCTTAATTAACTATCTAAATGTTAAAATTTCAAGACTAAAATTTAATACACCTATATAATCACTCCGTAAATATTTAATAAAAATATTTATGAGCTCAATTTACAGAAATGAGGTCCCGATACCTCATTTTCCAAAACCACTTAACTTTATGAACAAACCTCTTGAACTTAACTATTTGTCCAGTTAACAAAATTTATCAAATCAAAATTCATTATAGTATAATATTTGACTCATAAATATTAAATGATAATATTTACGGACTCACTTGTCAGGTTTGTGGTACCAAAACCATTATTTTTTACATTACTGAAAAATGGGTTGTTACAGAACAAGGGTTAAAATCTGGGTTAGTAGGCTTAAATTATGTGTGATTAAACCATAGGAAGTGATGCTCCTAGGAAGTAGTTTAGGATAAACGATATCGAGAGATAATTTTACAGAGTAAATCATAATTTATCCCGGTCAAGAAAGTAAGGCCGAGAGGTAAGCGTGTATTGGTTAATTAGTTAATTAGTTAGATACCAAGAGGTGATAATTAGTTAATTAATAGCTAACTTGATAAAACCCAAGTTCTAAAGTTAAATAGGATTACTAAAGTAAGTTGATCTCTTGCCTGTTTAATGGATTATTTTGGTTGTTAAATTGGTTGATTTTTTATTTAAATAATTTTTAGGTTAATTTGATTAATTAATGTTAATTTGATTTGTTGTAATATAATTTTAAATCGATACTATTTAGACTTATTAGTGCAGAGAATTAATTTAGGTTTAATTCAACCTCCCTTGGGTACGATACTCGGAATGCTTCCCGAAGTGTTTCGTTGTAACACTAATCTATATTATAATTTGACTTGTATAGTTGTGGACGTCGTTGCTTAATGTTATATCTTTTTGTTACAGTATTTCCAGTCCAGACGTTAGCATGTCTGGCGGCAATCATCGCCCTACTCACGATACAATGTTGCTAATATTGTTAAACCCCAACTGTATGAACAAGTAGCATGAAAATCAACCAATAGAGGCAAATACATCAATTGGAATTTATTATTACATGCATTTGGCATGATTACCCCCTATCAACTCCAGTATATACGCCCGAGCAATGCACATCTTCTCCCACTCAGAGGCACTACTCGATAAAGTTTCGAAATTTTGCTTTAACCAGGAAAGTTTCAAATTGGTAAACTTAGCACCACCATCACTTGATAATCATCCAAGCAATTGATAGCAAAGTGACGCAAGTTTAATCACTTTACTTGAACCTGTGACCGCAACACCATTAACTGGGAGCCCGAGTTGCAATGCAACATCTTCTAAGGTGAATGTGCATTCCCCACTCGACAAATGAAATGTATGGGCCTCTAGGCACACCGCTCAACCGAGGTGGATATCAAGTCAGCCCTTAGCTCAAACATTCTAATCAATGTCGCTATTTCAAATCATGTGACATCCAAATATGGGAAAATACATTCATCCGACCAGTAACTCATAATGGACACACACTCTCAAGATGTGGTACGCACCCTATCCATAATAAATTATCATATTAGTTAAATAAGTCAATTAAAAAACTAACGACGTGCAAATTTATAAAATACCCGTGAATAGCAAGTAGCAATTTTTTTTACCGGCACATTAATTACTGTAATAAATGAACCCATTTCGAAATTTGCACAAACAAAATTGAATAAACATATCATTTTAAAACACACATTCACATGATAATATTTACCACAACACACTTTCATGAATGATAATTTTATTTTTTTTATTTAAATGAAATATCCACACAATAAAAATATTAGTCACCAACTAAACCAAAAAAAAAAGGAATTACCTTAACATGTATTTTTGCAACTGAGAATTAATTATCTTTATTAAAAAATATAAATATAAACATAACTAATCTAGTAAAATAAAAATTTACAAACATAAAAAAACAAAATAATTCCAACACAAACAATAGGGTTTTTTATACAAATAATACAAAAAAAATACGAACCAAGCAATACAAACCAACTTTATTTTTTTTTATTTGAAATCCAACACAGACAAATTTTTTTTACAAGCAAAAATATAACCTTTAAATATTACATCTAAATATTAAAAATAAGATATAAACAAATAAATTAAAAATTATTATTACAAACTAATAAAAAAACCTTAAAATTATCACAATCTATCCCTAAAACTCCAACACAAACATAATTTTTCACAATCAACCGTCAATGTATCAAATGACACTTATGAAAAATATATATTTTTTATTTTTTCTTTCCATGTACACCAAAAAGTAGGGGTGAGCATTTGATCGAAGCGAATCGAATCAAATCGAAAATTTTCGAGTTAATCGAGTTTTCAAATCTCATTTTATCATCCTAACTTTATTTGAAGTTTTCTCGAATCGAGTCGAGTGAGATGGAATCGAATCGAATATATTTGTTCGAGTTAAATTTTAAAAAATAATTTTGGGTCCTTGTAACCATTGTCACCCATCGTAATAAAATTTGTCCACCTTAATCAAATTTTTTATTAACTTTCATCACTTCCTAATTTATTTATTAATTTTTATATATTGGTTAGCTTCTTTGCTTGCTTAGTTGTTTCAATTATCTTCAGATTCTTCTCACTATGTATTTTAGAATTAAAAAATATATTAAATGTAAAAATATGATTTTTTTAATAAAAGTTATTTTAAAAATAAAATGTGAAATTGATACCAATATAAAATTTTAACACGAATATTTTATGGCATAATTAATAATTCAATTTTAATATAAATATTCAATATGACTAAACAATTCAATAATATAAATAATATAAAATGTGAAATTTAATTTAATAATATAAATAGTAGATATAAATAAAATTATTACTATTTATGTTTAGTGATTTTTTTTGGATAATTTTGATTTTTTATTTGAGAGTAAAGGGTGAGAAGTAAGGAAAAATAAAAAGTTTTGGGGAATAAAAGTTTGAGGGAAAGTAAATAGAGGGGAGTAAAATTTTGGAGGGAAAATATTAAAAAAAAATTGGAGGGGGGAGGGTTTGGGATAGATGGGAGGTGGGATGGGAAGGGAATAAAAGTTTTAGGGGAAAAGTGGGAGAGAGTAAAAATTTGGGGGGAAAATAAAAGGTTTTGAGGGTTTTGGGGAGTAAAATTTTGAGAAAAAATAGATGGGAGAGTAAAATTTTGGTGGGAAATGGATTTTGGGTAGATTTGGGGGTTGGGAGGGGAAGGGAGTAAAAGTTTTGGGGGGAAAGTGGGAAGGAGTAAAAGTTTTGAGGGAAAAGTAAAAAGGTTTGGGAGTTTGGGGTAAAAATGTAAAATATTATAGTTTGATATTCGAATTATTCGAGTTATTCGAATTCGAAAACTCAACTCGATTCGAACTCGAAATTCGAAAAAAATATTCGAGTTGATTCGAATAACTCGATTAACTCGAATAACTCGATTCGTTTAACTCGAAATTCAAATTTTTTTTCGATTTTTTCGAGTTGAATCGAGTTTTACTCACCCCTACCAAAAAGTACAAATATTTTTTTAAGAATCAATATCAATACTACCAAATTGTTAAACATCACCACTAAAAAATCATTTTTTTAATCATGTTATTGGATGATGTTTGACCAAAAAGTAAGAGTGGTGTCACCAATGCATACGACACTGATATATTATTTTTTATAAAAAAAACCCTTGAAAACCGATTCTTTAAAAAAATTGATTGGAAATACAGGGCAAATCGTGAATAGTGAATAATGAAAAAGTCAAATAGTAATTTTGATGGTTTAATGTGAACTGCGAGTCTGGAACCTAGGGAACCCTGTTGGTCGGTTTTGCGCGTAAAGTTTTAGCCGACATGAATGGAAGCTACAAAGCCAGTTGAGCCTGGTTGAGTTTTAGGCTGGGTTCATCCTTTGTTATTTACTTTTAGTTTATGTTTGAATCAAAATAGTCGGTATTATTCTGGTGGGCATATTTTCTTTTTATTTTAATATCAGTATTAGTATGTTTTGATGTAAGAATTTAAATTCATCAATATTTTGTAAATATTTTTCAAATGCATAGTTATAATCTAATTATTGAGTTTATTAATAAGTTATATATTACTTTAATTAAAAATAAATTATATATTATATATATGTGAATATATCTCAATTGAATTTATATAAATATATTTATATGTAAATATAATTTTTAAAATTATTAATTAAGTTCAATAATTTAATTTAATAACTATTAATTTTAAATGTAATTATAGAAAATAAAAATGGAAACATAAAAAAAAAGTAAAAGTTGGTTTAAAATATCAAATTTTTGTACCAATTGGTAGATGTCGGTACGCACCGACACAAGCTGGTATTGGTCGAAACGGGCCAAAACACACCAAAATGAACGAAACGCATTGAATTTTTTTTTTGGGAATAAAACATAAACTAGTTGGTATTGATTTAGGACCAGAATGGTATGTACAAGCTAGTACGGGCGATATTGGTACAATACTATACAATACTGATTATCATGGTTTTGACATCACACAATAATTGGATGAAAGTTTAATTACTAGGGTAGTAATTAGTGGCAAAGTTAGAAAATTATTATTTGGGGGGGGGACAGAATTAAATTATATATTTTTACAATAGTAAAAATGGAATTTCACTATTTTAATAGTCTATATCTTTATAAATTTTAAAGGATTAAATCAAATTTTTATCATTTGGGGGGGGTAAACTATAATTTTACAATTACTAATTTAATATTTTATAAATTATAAATGGCTTAAGTGAAAAATTTTCCATTTTAGGAGGGGCTAGGGCCCCTGCCAGTCCCCTTGACTTCGCCACTGGTAGTAATTACATCATCTTGTAATTACATGGAATTCTAATTCCTTATACATGTTTGGCTCACAAAGTATAGCACCCTAAAATTATCAATAAGTCATATGGCAAGATTGTAAGATCAAGTACAGTAAAAAAATTCAAGAAAATTTAGAAATGAGTCAGATAAAGAAAATTCTGAAAGGAAATTTTATATTTGAGATGGAAATCGATGAAAAGTATTGTGGATGTGAGATTATGGCAAAAAAGACTAAATTGAAAATTTTGAAAAGTTGGACTAAAGTGAAAATTTGACCAAAAAATAGAAATATGTGTCATTATTGATTACTTGGCTTAAAAATAAGCTAGATTATTTATTGGTGTGATAAAAATCACTTTTGGGACTAAATTGAAAAAGATTTGATAATATAGGGACTAAATTATAAAATTTTCATTTTTATCGAGAATGGGGTAAAAGTGTAATTTTTACCATCATAGGAGTATTCTTAAGGTTTAAATGAGAATTATGTGATTCAAATTTGATCAGTGTCTATTTTCGTGAATAAATTATGCATAAAGTAAAAAAGGGTAAAATAGTAATTTTGTCATGAAAATGTATTTTTGTGACTTCTTAAGAAATTTATGATAAAAATGTTGTTTTGATATGATAATTGGTGTATGGGATTAATATGAACCTTTGTATGTACATATTTTAGTGTGATGAATTTTGAACCACATATTTAAGTGTGTTTTAACTTTGACTTAAGTTTAATATTTTTAATTGATTTAAAAGGGGGGGAATATGAGAAGACTCATCCTTTACCAGCAATTGCATCTAGCCACAGCTTCCCCTTGGAGTTCTCTTCTTCCTTTTTATCTTTCTTGCTTTTCTTCTCAAACCAACCTCAAATTTCATCACCCACTTTAAGCTTTTAGTAGAATCACTTGAGAAATCACTTCCTAAAGTAATTTCCACCTTCAAAATCATAACTTTCGATGAGGTTTTTTAAGGGTGTTTGAGAGAGAAGGTGGAATCTAGAGAGAGAAAGCTTCAATGAGGTAAAAAATGGTGTTTCTAACCCTTTTAGCTTGTTATTAGATATTGCTTACCATGTGAAATCTTAGAAAAATCTTGTGTTAATTTTGGTTGAATTTTATGTGTATGGAAATGAGGAAATATTGAGAAATGGAGTTTCAATCTTGGTTGAGGTTGGATCCAAGTGGGGAGCTTGGATTTTAATACTATTCATTGAAGAGGCAAGTTCCCTTGGATACTCTTACTTTTCCTACACTAAAATGTTTAGGAAAAATAATGAATTTGTGTGACTATTATGAAAATAGTTTAATAAGCATCAGATTTATTATGTAATGAAAATGTATGAGTTCCATGACTTAAAGTGTTCGAAATAAGTGGCTTCCAAAATTGGTGAATTAGTAAGCCTTAATCATAAGGTTTGTATGAACTAATAATGTGATACAAAAGTTTGGTTGACATGGAATGACTAATGAATATAATTTGGTATATGTGAATAAATATGAAATGTGAATGAGGAAAATGTGTTTGATGTGTCTCTTGGGCAATTTGGATATAACCAACCTCACTAAAATAGTTTAGGGACAATAGTAGTAAAGTAACTTTGGAAATTCATAAAAAAAAAATTAGAAATTGAATTAAAAGTTAATCCGCATATGGCCAGAAAGCATAACAGATTAGTTTTTATTGGATAAAATGAAACTTGCATCTAAATTGTAATAGCCTGTTTTCATTGGCATCAGAAACAATGGATTCAGGACCACAATTTTGACGTGTGAGTTCGTAAATATTATTTATTAATATCTACGAAGTTATTTAAATGTAGTATTAAGTTTTGGTCTGGTAATTTCGTCGTTTGTCTAGTTAATTAAGGAAAAAAGGATTAAATCGTAAAAGACATAAAAATTGATCTTTATTGATTTCTATTAACTAAAAAACATAATTAAGGGTTGCTAAGGGGTTTAAATGATAAATATACCATTTTTAATAGTGTTTGGATGATTGGTGGTGTAAATATTTTTTATTATATGTTATTCAATTAAAACATAATAAAATTTGTTTAAACAAAAAGATAAAGAAAGAAAAAAAAAGTTTTAGTTGTCATCTTCAACCTTAAATCTGAATAGGTAGAGAGAAACAATCCCTAGCTCTCGTCTAACTTAAAAGCTTAAATTGGTAAAGTGAACTTTGGTCTATTTCTTGTAATTTTTATGATTTTGGAATCCCGAGAGCTTGATTTTGCAAGCTCATGGACTATTTTGTGAAATTGTTAAAGCTTGTGAAAGTTGCCATTGATTTTTTTCTTGAAGCTTTTGTGGTTATTTGGTTAGTTTTGAAGGTTAGATATGTTAATGGACTAATTTGTAAAGTAAAAGTTGTTAATTTTGAAATTAGAGACTAAAATGCAGTAAGACCAAAATACATACGAAAAATTCTAAAATTTGTCTTAATATGGTCTGTTGGAGAATTAAATTGAGAGTGATTTCAAAATCGAAACTCAAATGTGAAAATTATAATAGTTTTGGTTTAGGGACTAAATTGTGAGAAATGTAAAACTTGAGGAATTTTGGTATAGATGAAATTGAGTTAGGACATGATTTTTATATACTGTTATATATTATTTGGATTGGTTGATTAAATAAATTATACTTTAGATCAAGAATCTCAACAATCGGAGGACGTACGATGAAAAGGAAAATTTTCGGCTAGTCTCTAATAGTTAAACTGTTACCATTTTGACAAGTAAATTCATACATTATGAATCTATTCGTTTATGTTTTTATATTACATTAAGATTGCTAATATTGGTTGTTGGTGGATTGAACTATGTTATAATCTGAGATGTATCCCGATGAAATTAGTAAATTCTCGTATGTAGGTTAGTGAGTTTGCCCTGGTTCTGAGCTCCTACATATGTTGCGAACCCAAGAATACAAGAATAGGTTTCAAGATCCTGCATATGTTGCAGACTCGAGAATACAAGATTAGGTTCTGAGCTCTTGCATATGTTGTGGACTCAAGAGTACGGGATTAGGTTCCGAGTTCCTTCATATGTTGTGAACTCGAGAATACATGAATATGAAGCCCTAGCCAGGCAATTTATCATGTAGGTTTAACCCTAAGGGGTAACCAGAAACTATCATTTTCACTTTTATACTAAGGTCTTCTATGAAATTTCATTGGAAAGGTTGTTATTTAAGTCTTGGAGAAATACTATTCGAGATTGGCTAAATAACTATTATATTTCGGTTATGATATCAAAATTAGTTTGCTTGGAAATGAGAATACTTATTGTAATGGCCCAAATTCAAAATTATCGGAATAGTGGTTTCGTAACCACAAATCCGATTTAAAGAGAAATTTATTTTAATTTTTTTGCATGAATATTGATATGATAGGAAAAATCGTATGAAAATATCGATAGAAAAATTTTATTGATTAAGTGGTTAGTTAGAAAAAGAAATTATTGAAGGAATTAGGTAAAAATAAGATATCGAGACTTCGATCTCGTAAAACTGAGTCAAAAATATTTATGAAGTGTTAGTAATATGGTATTAAAATTTCGTTAGAAAATATTAATGTTTGGGTAGTCAATTAAGTGAAAAGGACTAAATTGAAAAAAATGTAAAAGTTACTAGAGGGATTAAATAGCTCAATTGTGAAATGAGGAGGGACATAAATTGCAAATAACCCCAAAAGGAGATATTTTGGGCGGCATACGCTGAGAAAAATCAAGAGAATTGAAGAAATAAGGGTAAAATTGGAATATTACAAAATTTGCTTTAAAAGTTAGGACTAAAGTGGAATTATCCAGATTTCTCTTTAATTTTCTGCACTCTCATCAGCCAAAAACATCCTAAGGGTTTCTTCAAGCTGGTTTTTCATAATTTTTGCACCAAGTGAGTTAATTCTTGCCTTTTTCTTGTAATTTTTGCGTTTCTAAGACTTTTACAACTAGGTCCTATTACTTAATTCATTAGTTTTTGATTTTATGAATGATATTGAAAGTTGATATGAATATGTGCTGGAATTTTATGAGTAAATAGGATGAAATTGATGCTTTAATTTGTTTATGAGATGATTTTATTTGGTAATTCCAATAGAAATTGATTTGTAGGACCTAATTGTGAAAAAGTTTGGAATTAAAGTTTAGTGCTGAAATTCTGATTTCCAAAGGTTATAAGGTAGTTTAAAGTGATATAATAAAGTGTTGATTGAGAAAAATCAGCTCAATTGAGAGGTTAATTGAACAGGGACGAAATTATCATTGTTGAAAGTTTAGGGGAAAAATGGTAATTAACACCATGCACTAAAACAGTTTTGGACAGAAGCAGTACTCTAACTTTGAAAAATCACCAAAAATTGTAGAGATCGAATTATAGGATGAATAAAATATGAAATTAAAGCTTATTGAGTCTAGTTTCTTATAAAAGAAACGTTGTAAGCAATGGAATTGTAAATCATGAGATATAATAGATTTTGTGAGACAAGGTCAGAATGAATTCTGGTTCCCCTGTTCTGACTTTGGAAAATCATTAAAAATTGTAAAAAACTGATTATAAGTTATAATTTATATGCTTAGAATCCTTAATGAGTCTATTTTCTGAGAAAATAAAGGGAAGCATCACCCTGATTCTGTACAGTGAGATAATTAATTTTTAGTGAAGAGGAGTCAGAACTGTCATGCAGTGAAACAGGGGAAACTTTAAAGAATAAACTGTACTTATTGGCTAAACCAAAAATTCTGAAATTTTTATGGTAAGAAGATATGTGAGTATAGTTTCAGGGAAAATTAACGGATCTTAATTTGGAGTTCTGTAGCTCAAGATATAAATAATTTAGTGACTGTGACTCAGTGAGGCAGCTTTGAATGCACTATAAATAATAATGGAATTGTAGAGAAAGTTACATATGAACATGAAATGTATTATATTAATGATTAAATTTATTTATTTAGATCCAGAAAATTCAAATACGAAGCAAGATCGAGGAAAAGAAAAAGTTCGGGATTAGTAAATTTTTGTTTACGAACAATTGTCGAGGTAAGTTCATGTAACTTGAATTATATTCATAAATGCTTGAAATGTTTGTTATTGATGTGAGTATGATTTGGATGTTTAATATATGATAATTGATGAAGTATTGATATTCTTGATGAAAAGAGGAAATAAATCCCGGTTGAATGAAAGGAAAAATTCGATGGATCTCTGAAAAAAGGAATTGACGGTAAAAAGGATCTAGCCCGGACGGGTGATCCTATTCTGATATAGCCCTCCCGAAGAATATGTGGAAAATGGATTTAGCCTGGATGGGTAATCCGAATTAGGGTCTGAATTTAGCCTGGACTGGTAATTCAGATCCAAGCTCATTAGAGTAATTGTCGTTGCAGGGGATTTAGCCTGGACTGGTAATCCCGACAATACTCTATGAGTTTATATTACAGGGGATTTAGCCTGGACTGGTAATCCCGCTGTAAGGATGAGGTTCGCGGGAGAGTGCTCTCTGAAATGGAAATGTGCGCACATGAATATGAATTGACAGATCCGGATTTGTACACTAAAGTGTACCTCTGAAAATCCATCGAAATTCCAAGTAATTCAACGGGATAAATATGGAAAAATAACAAGGAAATGGAAATCATGGAATTGATGAGCTCATCAATCATTTATCTTTGTAATGAATTTGCATGAGGTTGAGTTTTTATGTGATAGGTATATGTTTATGTGAATTGGATGTGTGCTTGTGTTATTAAATGATGGATGTATAAGTATGGTAAGTATAATTCCTGTTGCATGAACTTACTAAGCACAAAGTGCTTACCCTGTTTCTTTTTCCCCTGTTTGTAGAGTTAAGAGCTCGGAGGTCGGATTTGGTCAGAGACACATCACACTATCAATCTCGAGATCTCGGTACATAAAGGAACTTTATTTTGGAAATCAATGGCATGTATAAGCTAGTAAATTAGATGTTAATGTGAAATGAATTTATGGTTAGCCATTGGTATGACTAACAAATTTTGGTTTTGGTATGTGATGAAATTATCTTATGAATATGATAAATCGATCTTGAAAAAAAAATTCGGTAAAATCTGGTAATGCCTCATACTATATTTCGGCGATGAATACGGGTAGGGGGTATTACACTTATGGTTGTTTATATGGTTGAGCTCAAGGCATTATATCTATATTGATGATGTGGGTTGAATTTTGATAGGTTTATTTGTATCTCATATTGAATTTATTTATGATAAGAATTTGAGGTAAGTGAATGTGTATAGTGTATGAGCTTATTAAGTATTTTATATACTTACCCGTATTATTACCTTTCTATAGATTTTGAACGTCCGACACGTGTCGATTGGATCAATGAGAAGCTCACACCTACAATCATTAAATTTGTTATATTCTGAATTTCAATAGTTGGTTACTTATGGCATGTATATAGGATGTTTATGTTGCAAGTTAATGATCATGTTTTGGTATTTTGGTTGTGAATTAGATTATATAAAAATTTGATGTATTAAATGTTTAGTACCTATTTGATACATGGTAATGAGACGAGTTGGTCAAGTTTTGAATGCTTTATATATGTTTAGGTAATAGTATGTTTTGGCTATGGATGTTGGAATGATTGATTTGAATGGCATGAATGGTTGATGCTTCATGTTTGAATTATTGTGCCAATTGTGGCATATTGGTTAGGCACATAGGTTGAATGTAAATTGGTATATTTTGACATGTTTTGGTACATTTTGAATAGGGTTATGTGTTAGTAATTGCATGGCTTGGTATCTAAGGAAGTGTAGGTGAAATGGCTTGAGTTTGAAGGTATTTTTGGGTACACACGACCTATGACACGGTCTGTCACTCGGCCATGTGCCCCATAGATTACAGGACATGACCATGTGGTCTTTTTAATTTTGGGTACAGGTCTATTCACACGGTCTCAGAGAGTTAGATGGCTTGGCGACATAGATACATGTTGTTACACGGTTTATCCATACAACCATGTTCTTGAGCCACATGGGCTGAGCTCTATCACACGACCGTGTGACCATGTTTGTAATTTTTATTCAATTGTTTATTAAAAGTTTCATATAAATCTAGAATTCTTCAAGGTTTGTTTTAAATGTTCCGTAAGCTCGAATTAAGTTCTGTTTTGATTTAATAATATGGAAAAATGATTGCAAATTAATTATTTAGTTTTTTTATTTAAATTGTGGAAGATGTTATAGTTTTATAGTTGTAATACCTTATAGCTCGAATCAGGCAACTGAACCAAGTATAGGGTGTTACATTTATTGGTATCAGAGTTACGACTTAGTGAATTCTAGTATTGAACGTAACATGTATTTAGTTTAGAAATACATGCCACAATAACCTATATTTTGTGTGATGCTTCTGATTTGATCCGATTCAACTATGTTTTCTTTTATATATTTACGATGTCAAACGAATCAAATTGTATTTAAAATGATAATGTTGAAAGTCATGTTTCGACTTCTAATTAGGGAGCTAGTTCGAGTATATTCGAATCTCAATTATCGGGAACTGAGGATTGTGGTGCCTTCTTCTGATTGATGAATGAATGGTTCGCACAGTTTATGCGAACTAACTTGACGACTCCACAACGTTCGCCCCCTCCTATGCCTCCCCCATCACCTATTTGTCCTTAAAACCTAAATGAGGTAATTGTTCATTGACCCCCTAAAAATAAAATTCATAAGTGTGTAGCCAAAGATTTCCAATGATTGTTTAACGATGATCTGGAAAAATCTGAGTATTGGTTAGAAAATACGCAGTGTGTTTTCGAAGAATTAAACTGCTCACCTGAAGATAGCTTAAAATGTGTTATTTCATTATTGAAAGAAGATGCTTATCAGTGGTGAGTTACCTTAACACCAGTGGTTCTAAGGATCGAGTAATGTGGGAATTCTTTCATACTAAGTTTAGAAAGAAATATGTTAGCAAACTATATCTGGAAGGCAAGAAATGTGAGTTCATGGATTCAAAACAGGGGAATAAGTTAGTTGTTGCATACGAGCATAAATTTTGGAATTTGAGTAAATATGCTCGGGAACAAATAACTTCAGAAGTTGATATGTGTTCCAGATTTGAGTGGGGATTAAATGAGAACATCTGAGCAATAGTGGGAGCATGTGATATTAAAGAATTTGTGGTACTATCTAAGCATGCTCAAACAATAGAAGCGATCTGGAATGAAAAGAAATAAGCAAAAGCAAAGAATGAAAGCTCGAGCAAGCGAAGCATGTGAAGAAATTTTTCGACTCCTCCACCTAAGAAATCAAGAGAGTTCAGGAGCCAATCTATTCCTGCTACTGGGAATATGAGGAAAAGTATGTTCCAACAAACTCCATCAAAGGCTCAAACTAATTTCATTGCGAGTGATATTAGCATTCAGAATGCAAACATATCTTCCTGCGAACATTGTGGCAAAACTCATTTCAGTGTTTGTAGATCAAAAATAGGAGTTTGTTTCCGATGTGGTTCACTAGAACATTTCTTGAGAGATTGTCCAAATAAAGCTGAATTAGGTTTAGAAAAAGCTATCAGATCAGTGTCTATTTCTCAGAAGGGTAGAAAATTGAGGCCCAGAAATGCTTCTGGAGTGGATCGTAGTGAATCATGCAATACGACTATTAGATCGGAAGGTTGAAAACTAGTTAAAGCCTATGCGATCCGAGCTAGAGAGGAAGCTATAACACCAGATGTTATTGTTGGTACTTTTCCTCTTTCTGATGTTACTGTTATTGCATTGATTGATCCTGGGTGAACACATTCCTATATATGCACAACTTTAGCTATAGAAAAGAATTTACTAGTAGAGTTGACTAAATTTGATATTAGGGTACCAAATTTCATAGGTTAGACTGTGATAGTTAATAAAGTCTGTAAAAATTGTCCACTGAAAATTCAGGGCTACGAATTTATTGTTGATCTGATGTTTTTATTTCTTGATGAATTCAATGTTATTTTGGGTATGGATGGGTTAACATTTCATGATGCAGTTGTTAGTTGCAAATAGAGGTAGATTGTTTTGAAACGTCTGAACGGTGGTTTGGTCAGCGTTAAAGTAGACAAATTTGATTATGTAACTAGCATAATATTAGCCTTTACTGCCTAGAAGTTTATTCAGAAAGGTGCTAAAGCTTATCTGGCATAGATTTTAGATACTTGGTCATCTGAAATAAAGATAGATCAGGTTCCAACAGTGCGTGAATTTGAAAATATTTTTCTGGAAGAATTACCTAGATTACCGCTAGAAAGAGAAGTTAAGTTTGTAATTAACCTTGTACCAGTTACTGGTCCGATATCTATAGCACTGTATAGAATGACACCAACAAAACTAAAAGAGTTGAAAACCCAGCTACAAGAATTGATAGATCGAGGATTCATTAGACCGAGTGTATCACCTTGGGGAGCTCCTGTTTTATTCATTGAAAAGAAAGATGACACTCTGTGGCTATTTATCGATTACTGACAGTTGAATAATGTGACAATAAAGAATAAATATACATTACCATGAATCAATGATTTGTTTGTCTAGTTGAAAAGTGCGACTGTATTTTCAAGAATTGATATACAATCAGGTTGTTATTAGTTGCAAGTCAAACAACCAGATGTTCCAAAAATAGCATTCAGAACTTGAAATGGTCCATATGAGTTTCTTGTTATGCCATTTGGTTTGATGCATGCCCCTGCTATGTTCATGGATTTGATGAATAGAGCATTTTAGGCACATCTAGATTGGTTCGTGGTCATATTTATTGATGATATTTTGGTTTACTTGAAGAATGAAACTGAACATGATCAGCACCTAAGAGTTGTGTTGCCGACCTTGCGGGAAAAGTAGCTATATGCAAAATTTAGCAAATGTGAGTTTCGGTTACCTGAGGTTGGATTTCTAGGGCATGTGATTTCTGTAGATGGTATTCAAGTTGATCCAAACAAAATTTTTGCGATTGTGAACTGGAAATATCCGTAAAATGTTACTGAAGTAAGTAGTTTTCTAGGTTTAGCAAGTTATTATTGACGCTTTGTGAAAGGCTTTTCGATGATTACTTTGCTTATGAGTAAACTACTACAGAAAGATGTTCAGTTTGTTTGGACTAATAAATGGCAATAGAGTTTTGATCAGTTGAAAAAGATGTTAACCAAAGCTCCAATGTTGACTCAGCCTAAATCTAGAAAAGAATTTGTAGTTTACAGTGATGCCTCGTTGAATTAATTGGGTTGTGTACTTATGTAGGACGAAAAATTGGTAACATATACCTCTCATCAATTGAAATCACATGAAAGAAATTATCCAACACATGATCTTGAGTTAGTTGTAGTTGTGTTTGCTTTAAATATTTGGCGACATTACCTATACGATGAAAAATGCCATGTTTGAAGAAAAAAAGTTTATTATATTTGGAGAATATTTGTTTATTATATGTTATTTAATTAAAACATAATAAAATTTGTTTTAAAAAGAAAAGAAAAAAAAAGAAAGAAAAACAAAGTTTTAGTTGTCCTCTTCAACCTTAAAACCAAATAGGTAGAGAGAAACAATCCCTTTCTCTTATCCAACTTAGAAGCTTCAATTGGTAAGTGAACTTTGGTCTGTTTTTTGTAATTTCTATGTTTTTGGAATCTTGTGAACTTTATTTAGCTAACCCAGGGACTATTTCGTGAAACTGTTAAAGTTTTTTAAACTTTTCATTGATGTTTTCTTGAAGCTTTTGTGGTTATTTGGTTAGTTTTGAAGCTTAGATATGTTAATGGACTAGTTTGTAAAGTAAAAATTGGTAGTTTTGAGCTTAGGGACTAAAATGTAATAAAACCAAAATGTGTAGGAAAAATCTTTAAATTTATGTGTTAATATGGTCTGTTGCAGGATTAAATTGAGAGTGATTTCGAAATCGAAAGTCAAATGTAAAAATTATAATAGTTTTGGTTTAGGGACTAAATCGTGATAAATTTAAAAGTTTAGGAATTTTGGTATAGATGAAATTGATTAGGACATGTTTTTTATATGTTGTTATATGTTATTTGAATTGGTTGATTAAATCAAATTATACTTTAGATCAAGAATCTCAACAACTGGAGGATGTAAAAGGAAAAGGAAAATTTTTCGGCTAGTCCCTGAAAGTTAAACCATTACCATTTCGACAGGCAAGTTCATACATTATGAATCTATTCATTTATGTTTGTATATTACATTAGGATTGTTAATATTGAGAGTTGGTGGATTGGACTATGTTATAATCTGATATGTATCTCGATGAAATTAGTAAATTCTTGTATACAGATTAGTGAGTTTGCCTAAGTCCTGAGCTCCTGCATATGTTGCAGATTCGAGATACAGGATTAGGTTCCGAGCTCTTGCATATGTTGCGGACTCTAGAATAAAGGATTAAGTTTCAAGTTCCGGCATTTTGCAGACTTGAGAATACAGGAATATTAAGCCTCAGCCAAGCAATTTATTGTATAGGTTTAACCCTAATGGGTAGCTAGGCACTATTATTCTCACTTGTATACTGAGGTCTTTTACAGAATTTGATAGAGGAGGTTTGCTATTAAGGTCTTGGATACATACTAATTGAGATTGGCTAAATGAATATTATATTTCAGTTATGATATCAAAATTAGTTTGCTTGGAAACGAGAATGCTTATGGTTGTTCATATGGTTGAGATAAAGGCATTAAATCTATATTGATGATGTGGGTTGAATTTTGATATGTTTATTTGTATCTCATATTGAATTTGTTTATGATAAGAATTTAAGGTCACTGAATCTTTATATTGTATGAGATTACTAAGTATTTGATATACTTACTCGTATTATTTCCTTTCTGTAGATATTGGTCATTGTGAACATGTCGGTTAGATCAACAAGAAGCTCACGCCTACTGCCACTAAATTTGGTAGATTTTGAAGTTCAATAGTTGGTTACTTATGGCATGTATATTGGATGTTCATGTTGCAAGTTAATGATCAAGTTTTGGTATTTTGGTTGTGAATGAGATTATATGAAACTTTGATGTATTAAATGTTTAGTATTTGTTTGATACATGGTAATGAGATGATGTTGGTCAAGTTTTGAATGCCTATATATGTGTTTAGGTTATAACATTTTTCGTTATGACTATTGGAATGATTTATTTGAATGGCATGAATGGTTGATGTTTCATGTTTGAATTGTGGTGCTAATTGTGGCATAGTGATTAGACACATAGGTTGAATGTGAATTGGTAAACTTTGGCACGTTTTGGTACATTTTGAATAGGGTTATGTGATAGTAAATGCATGGCTTGGTATCTAAGGAAGTGTAGGTGAAATGGCTTGAGTTCGAAGGTATTTTTGGGTACATACGGCTTGTGACACAGTCTGCCACATGACCATGTGCCCCATATGGTTGCAGGACACGACTGTGTGGTCTCTTTGATTTTGGGTATAAGTTTGTTCATACAGCCTCAGAGAGTTACATGGTATGGGGACTCGACATTGTGACCCTTAGTTACACGGGCACAGGTTGTTACACAGTTAGGCCATACGGCCATTTTCTTGAGCCACACGATCTAAGCTCTGTCATATGTCCATGTAACCCCTATTTGTAATTTTTTCTAAAATTTTTGTAAAAGTTTCATTTTAATCTGGAATTGTTCACATTTTGTTTTAAATGTTCCTTAAGCTCAAATTAAGTCATTTTTTTAAAAAAACAAGGAAAAATTATTACAAATGAATTTTTTGTTTATTTTTTATTTAAATTGTGAATGATATTATAGTTTTATAGTTGTAATACCTTATAGCTCGGGTCGGGCAACCGAACTAGGTATAAGCTGTTACACAAATTTTGCTTTATGAGAAAAAAACTATTTTTGTGAGGAATGGTCGAAACTGTTGGCAGCATCCACTATTTCAAATTTGAATTATTTTTAAAATTGTATAAAAGGAATCAGAAGATGAGATTTATATGTAAAAAAAATCTAATTGAGTTTAGTTTCTAATGAAACAAATGGTAATACCATATGAATTCTGCGTTTAAATATAAATATTTTTAAGCGAAGAAATGTCAAAACTGTATGGAAGTAGAACAAAAACTTTGAAAAACTTTGTATTAATTCAATCTTGGTAAAATTCTAAAAATTTTTGTGGTGAAACATCTATTCTCTAAAAAGTCAAACAGATTCTGATTTCAAGTATTGTGGATTGAAAAATAAATAACTTTGTGATAGCTACTCAAGTAAACACCTCTTTTTTGTGTATATGTGAAAGCACCTATTGTGCCTGTATGTGAAAATAGACAAAATGTCTAAAAATTCTCTAAATTTTGTAAACTTTGAATCTGCCTTTGTTTGTATAATAAATATGTTAATAACCTTAAATGAGATAAGTTACTTTAATTATAATGTGTCTTAGTAGGCTTAGTGAAATGCTTAGTATACGATTGACATGCCAATAGGGATTAGAAATGGAGTTTTGTTTGGAGTTTTATATGGAGTTTTGATGCCTTCAAGCCTTGCACGTATTATGTGCACTCTCCACTTCCTTCAGGCCTTGCATTCACGTGTAGTTTTTGATGCCATTTGGCATCGTACTTCGTGCAAATTCAAGCTAAAATCAACAATAATCGAAAGAAACAAAGCTTTCTCTCACTAAGCTTGGGAAAGTTACCAATTAAGGACTTTTAATTATCTAAGTCATATTTTCAAATAATCACAAATTGACACTACTAGTCTTGCTAACCTTACAATTTAGTCTATAGGCCTTAATTTTTATACTCTCTAAAGTAGCCACTTAATAGTTCTAATTAATGAAACTCTAATGCACTACTTCACCCATTCTCGGGAACCTCTCAATTTAACTTCCCTAAATGACCCAGTTTAAGAAATTCGGGCCAAAATTGAAGTTTCAATACTGTAAAAAAATCGGGTCGTTACAATTATCGTTTTCTTTAAGAAATTTAGCCCATAAAATATACCAAAAAAGAGATACGAATATTGTAATCACAGTCTCTTTTGGCTCCCAAGTAGCCTCTCCGCCATTATGGCTTATAACAGCCCGAAATTGGGGTTAGTAGAATTAAGGTTCGCAAGTGAGTTAGTGGTTTTGTATAGGCTTTTATGTTTTTCTTTGCATTTTAAGGTCAGCGATGAGCCTAATGTTTTAGTGCTTGAGCGTCAGTTTTCCTTGGGTGTCAAGTTTGAGTCCTTGTGTGCGCTAAGCGGGAATTATTTTATTTTACTTTTGGTTTCAGTTCTTTAAAATACATATTTATAAAATTTGAAAGGGATCATTTTGGTGTCAAAATTCATGAATCACAGTAGATTTTGGGATGGTTTACGAGTTACACGGGCGTGTGCCACACACGATTGGTTCACAGAGCCGTGTGCTGCTTAGAGATTAGGTGAATTTGAGAGTCACATGGCCTAGGGTGTGTCACACGAGCTATCCACATGGCTGTGTGAACAGTGTAGGGAAATATTTGTCAATCGCCCATAGGTGTGTTATCCAGCCACACGGTCATGTCTCTATTTTTGTATTTTTGACCCAATTTATGCAAATTGATTCGTTTTAGTCCTTGTTGAATTTTTGCATGTTTAAGCTTCTGTAGACATGTTTGGAACACCATTACAGCTTGAATTGATTTATGTATGTATGCTTATAAGATTAAATTCTATTGTTTGGTTAGTGTTTATATGAGGTGATAAATGGAAAAATATTGGATGCAATATATGGAAATTGTTACTATTGCTTTGTAATTTGAAAATTGTATACGAGTAAGTTTGATTCTCTTTGAGTTAAATTAGACCGATTTGCATATATGGTTATTTAATATGGAAACTAAAAATGAGTAAGTTGGATAGGTCCACCATAACCCAAATATTGGTGTGTAAAGGTTGGAATAGTTCTAGTATACCCTTATTTTTGTGTATGTGGGATTTATGGAGATTGTGTGTAGCGGTTGGCTAGGTGAGATTTTGTATCATTCCTCATCTGATTTAGTTATGCATATCTATTATGTGTACTAGTGATATTATAAATTATTATGTGATGATTTCTATTTGTGTTTTGGGTTTTGTTAATGTAAGTTTGTCTGGTTAGTTAACTTGCAATTGAGGTTTTATTCTGTTACTGTCTATTTGTATTTGTTTTAGACTTACATTGAACTTTCGTAGCTCACTCCCTTAGTTTCTCCTTTTCAGGTAACCTTTGTGTTCAGGAGATGGACTCGATAAGTCGAAGTCTCATAATTTCTCAATTCAATTTGGTCTTTAATAAAGTTTTTCGTAAATTTTGAGAAACTTTTTTCATTCGGACTGTAGATAATTTTCTTTTTTTGCTTTTGGAATTTCGTTAAGTTTTATTTTGAATCTGGATTTTGAAAACCTATGGTTTTTATTTGGAATTAAAGTTTGGGATTCCATGCATGATTTTATTAAAATAGAAACATGGATTTTGAGATTATGATGATTTATTAAACGTTCAAATATTAAAGTACTACTTTTATGAATTTCGAGTTATATTAAAATAACGGTTTTCCACTGCTACACTAATTCTGAAATATCAGTTAACCAAAGTGTTTCCAAAATTTGGTTTCCCTTAACTTTAATGACAGTTAAACCAATGTTTGCAAAATGTAAGTTAAGTTTTATCTGATTACCTAAACATAGGAAGAAAATGGTTTTCGAAAAGAAGTTCAGAATTTTGATTATTGTTTTGTTTGGGCCACTTTCGTGGTCAATGTGACCTCCAGAATTCGGTTGAAAATTTTAGGCCAAATTTTAGGGTGTTACATTTAGTGGTATTAGAGCCAAGTTTGAAAAAATTCGGCTTGTGTTTTTAATGTGTTTGCTTGCATTGATTTAAAAAGATTTTTCGATAAAAGCATACCACAGTGTTTTGAAACCGTGTTTTCAAACAAGTGTCTGGGACTCCAATTCTAGTCCATAGGAAACTCTGAAATTGTAAGATTAGAAATGTAAGGTTTTAGATTATTTATGATTAACCTATTACGGGAATTATAGATATTTTAAAATTTGAGACTTAGGATTGATATGGAATTGGTTACTAGCTAAATCGTGAGGATCAGCCTAATGGGACTCTAGATGAGTCATCTTCTTCTTCGAGATGTGTATATGCTCAAGAGAAAGAGGTCGTTGTGACTATGCCAGCTATTGGTGGCGGTAATTTTGAGACTGGTGTTGAGTCGTTAACCCAGTCAGTGTTGGGGGTCTTGGAGAAGGTCTTCGAGACTATGCTGTATAGGTCCAAGGTGGAGGAAAAAGGTATGTGCGCATAATGTGAGTGTAAGGGTCGTGGTAAGGCCCGTAATAAAAGAGGTCCTAGTTCTTCTAGTTTGGAGTCGCGCTCTACAAAGCGGGCCAGATTTTAGAAAGGTGATACGAAGGGTTCTGGTAGTGGCACGAATTATTCAATATATGGGTTCTGCAATAAGCGCCCTCCGGGCAGTGTCGAAAGAATTCGGGGGCATGTTTCAGATGTGGCTCCATAGAGCATTGAATTAAGGTTTGCCCTTGTTGACCACCTATTCAGAAGCAAGTTTCGAAGAAGACTCGTAATAGAAGATCAAAAACCAATGTCGAGTCAAGTATAAATATAGGATATTTTGTTTTATGTGTTGTACTGCTTTGGTTATAGTTGGTTTTTTGGTTGTTAAAGTGGTGTTCGTGTGTTAGTACGTTATATCCTTAAGTGCAGGTTTAGGTATTTGTTTGATAATGCGTTTGAGATTAGAGTACACAACGAAAGCGTGGTAGCAAAGTATGTGTTAGCGACTGTTATGTTTGTGGGAAATTTCAGGGATGAAATTTCTTTAAAGAGGGGTGAGTTGTGACATCTCGAAATTGGGATTAGAAGAATTAAGGTTCCCAAGTGAGTCAGTGGTTTTGTATAGGCTAATGTTTCAGTGGTTAAGCGTCAGTTTTCCTTGGGTCTCAGGTTTGAGTCCTCGTGTGCGCTAAGTAGGAATTATTTTATTTTACTTTTGGTTTTAGTTCTTTAAAATACACATTTATAAAATCTGAAAGGTTTTGATAAATTTGATATTGTTTATTTTTATTTTGGTATTTTAAAATAATATAATAAAAGAAATCCCTAAAACTCCTCTCACGTTCTCATTTTTTTCTCACGTCAGTAGTTTATCATTTTTTGTTATTAGGATTTTCTTGCTACTGTGTTATTTTTGTTTCTCATCATTTTCGTTTCGTAACTCTTCTTTGATTTTCAATTTCTTTCATTTGATTTGCTGTTCATATTCGCATAAATTTGAGCAATTTTATGTCGATTCCCCAGTGCGTTAAAGCTTTAGTTTTGTCGATTCTTTAGAGTTTGACTATCTTCTGTGTATTCATTCAACATAGAATTGAAGCAGGTGTAGTGTAAATATATTTTTTTAGTTTTAAAATTAAGTTTAGTCGATATTTTTGTGTCGATAT
Organism: Gossypium hirsutum; assembly: GCF_007990345.1. Classification (NCBI taxonomy): domain Eukaryota; kingdom Viridiplantae; phylum Streptophyta; class Magnoliopsida; order Malvales; family Malvaceae; genus Gossypium; species Gossypium hirsutum. The sequence goes on along the minus strand of NC_053448.1, from coordinate 33,838,663 downwards.
GATTAAATACTTATAGGTTAGTATGTTGGTTAAATCAAGTTTATAGATTGGTGAAGTGGAAGCGAACTTGTTGATCTTTGGTGCTGGGAATTGTGCTTTAAGGTATGTTTCTTAAACTTATGTAATTTAGGGATCATTTTGATGTCAAAATTCTTGAATCGCAACAGATTATGGGATTGTTTACGAGCCACAAGGCCTTGTGCCTCACACGGTTAGTTCACATGGTCGTGTGCCGCTTAGAGATTAGGTAAATTTGTGAGTTAATAGCCTAGCCACACGGTCGTGTGACCCCTGTAGGGAAATATTTTTTGATTGCACACGGGTGTGTTATCCAGCCACAGGCCGTGTCACCCCTCTCCTAAATTATGAAATTTTAACACACGAGATTAGAGAGTTACATAGCCTACCCACACGGCCGTGTACCTCAGTCACACGAGCTTGTCTCTCAGTCACATGGTCATGTCCCTCACTCACACGGGTTTGTGCCCCAGTCACATAGCCCTGTACCCTTATCACATGGGTTTGTGCCCCAATCACATAGCCCTGTACCCTTATCACACGGTCTAGACCCTCCCACACCACTATGTGGCTCTATTTTTACAATTTTGACCCAGTTTATGCAAATTGATTCGTTTTAGTCTTAGTTGAATTTTTGCACGTTTAAGCCTCTATAGACGTGTTTGGAACACCGTTATAGCTTGAATTGATTTATGTATGTATGATTATAAGATTAAATTCTATTGTTTGCTTAAGTGTTTATATGAGGTGATAAATGTAAAAATGTTGGATGGGATATGGAAATTGTTACTATTGCTCTGTAATTTGAAAACTGTATACGAGCAAGTCAATTCTATTTGAGTTAAATTAGATCGATTTGCATATATGGTTATTTAATATGGAAACTAAAAATGAGTAAGTTAATTTTGTAAATCCGTGTGCATTTTGATATGGTTTGCATTTGCATTTGGGATTGGGATTGGGATTGGGATTGGGATTGGGATTGGGATTATTTTTCGACGAGAAGGAAGTTTGATTTAGCAGTTTTAACTGCATTATTAAATTATAGCGGTACAACTGCATTCATATTAGCAGTTGGATTGCATAAATATAATGTGGCATATGACCACATTGTGGCGTGTTCGGTTGGATGGGTCCACCATAACCTAAATATTGGTGTGTAGAGGTTTGAATGGGTCTAGTATACCCTTATTGGTGTGTATGTGGGATTTGTGGAGATGGTGTATAGCGGTTTGCTTGGTGGGATTTTGTATCATTCCTCATCTGATTTTGTTATGCATATCTGTTATGTGTACTAGTGATATTATACGTTATCCTGTGATGATTTCTATTTATGTTCCGGGTTTTGTTAATGTAAGTTTGTTTGGTTAGTTAACGTGCAATCGAGGTGTTATTCTGTTACTGTCTATTTGTGTTTGTTTTAGACTCACACTGAGCTTTTGTAGCTCACTCCCTTAGTTTCTCCTTTTCAGGTAACCCTCATGTTTAGAAGATGGACTGGGGAAGTCGGACGTCTCAAAATTTCTCAATCCGGTTTGGTTTTTAATAAATTTTTTCGTAAATTTTGATAAATTGTTTTCATTCGGACTGTAGATAATATTTTTTTACTTTTGGACTTTCGTTAAGTTTTATTTTGAATCTGGACTTTGAAAAACTACAGTTTTCATTTGGAATTAAAGTTTGGGATTCCATGCATGTTTTTTTATTAAAATAGGAACATAGATTTTGAGATTGTGATGATTTATTAAACGTTCAAATATTAAAGTAATACTTTTATGAGTTTCGAGTTATATTAAAATAATGGTTTTCTACTGCTACACTGATTTTGAAATATCGGTTAACCAAAGTGTTTCCAAACCTAACAAGGAATTTTTATTTTGTTTTCCCTTAAATTTGATGACAATTAAACCAATGTTTACAAAATGTAAGTTAAGCTTTATCAGATTTGCTAAAGATAGTAAGAAAATGGTTTTTGAAAAGAAATTCAAAATTTTGATCATCGTTTTGTTTAGGCCACTTTTGTGGTCAATGTGACCTATCAAATTTGGTTAAAACTTTTGGGCCAAATTTTGGGGTGTTACATGGCTTCTCCACAACACTGTCACCAATGGAACTCGATTATTCCCAAGATCTCTACTGGTTCTTCCTCACATCATAAGTCAAAAGAAACCTCATTAAACTCTACTAGAACCAACATGAGAAGGATTCCTTCAATATCTTTGTTGCATTGAAACATGGAACATATTATGAATATGATCTAATTTTGGAGGCAAAGTCAACCGATACACAATTGGTCCTCCTCACCCCAAATCTCATATGGACCAATGAACTTTGAACCCAACTTCCCTTATCGCCTAAACTGTAATATCTTTTCAATGGAAAAACTTTTAGAAAAATCTTGTCACCAACATTATACTCGATATCTTTTCGCTTAAAATTCGTATACAACTTCTGTTTATCTAAAGCCACTCTCAAATGATAATGAATCAAATGAACTTTTACTTTTGTCACACCTCTTACCTATCTTGTCGAACAGTATAGATAAGAGATGCTATGATAACAATTTAACAGCTTAATATATATTTTTTTCATAAAAATACCCCTTTATATGTTATGAAAACATTCTTTTGAATAATTTGGCAACTTGCGTAAGACACAAATATAAATTTGAAATCATTTCGAATCTTAGAATACTAATGGGAACTAGTCCTGAGCGTAACACAAGTTTTCAAGGCTCATCTGCTCAAATTGATATCTTACGATTTTAGCAAAATAGGGTATTTACCATGCACCAAACATCAAAAAAATATAATAAAATCAAAAAATAAAGGTTACAATGATTTTGAGGGCTTTGAATATAGTTTAAAAGTGGTTTGATAGTGATTATGGTTGTTCGGGGCCCAAATTTGTTAAGGATTTATCGACACCTAAGAGGAGATGTTGTTGATCTGGTGCCCTTAGTATTTTCGTCTATGTACACTTTTATTATTTGAACAAATTGGTTTAATAAAAATATCCATAAATTACATTAACACCATTGTATATTATCCTTAATGGTTTTTTCACGCAAGGCAAAATGGAAGTAAATACTAGCTCACTGGTTATCTAATGTTTAATTAAAACTAAGCGCTATTATGTGGTCAAATCATAATACAAAAAGACATCTTGTATTAGAAGATGAAACTAAACATTTCCTTAGTCTAATTGTAAATGAACACACCGATTGAAATACTAATATGTTGTCTATCAAGTCCAATTGGGGAGATGCTTTGTCTTGGGAATTGAAGTAGATGACCTCCAGAACATAGGGACATAGATGTGACTAAATGGACTAATAGTACATTAGATAGGACCCAAGTAGAGTAGATCCTGAATCCGTTTATGGATTTTTTCACTTGTAACATGCATAGTATGACATACCTTAATCATGATTGGATGATGGACTATGTATCCATAACTTGTATACTTTGATGTAAGTAAAAGCTTGAGTTCAAAAAGATAAGGACTGAAAGCTGGTGCATTGGGAATATGACTTCTGTAGTATGTAACACCATTCACAATAGTGGAATTCATAGACCAAGAAAAGTAAACATTGCCACGGGTCATTTGTATTTGTGATGAATGACTTAATTAGTTTTTAATAGTAATGACTTTTAATGAAAGAAGATGTAATGATTATCATTAGATAAAATAAGATCATATTGGGAGAACGAATATTATTCCAAAGATATTAAGGATACCATGAGATAAAAATCCAGTTCATAAATGATTTTCTTGCACAACAGAAAAATAAAAATTTGAAAACCAAGTTGGTTTGTGATATTTATAACAATAAACTTTTCCCAAAAATTTCTTATGTTTTGTGTGAGACAGATCCTTAACGTTCCTGACTTTCAATCAAATGACCTTCTCCGCTATATTCAGACCACAAATTGCTTCAAGTGTGGGCTCGAAGAACTACTAATCAAACACAAGACCAGAAACAATTTTCTTACTTTTAGTATGAAAGTAAATATCACTCTTATAGAAACTGGTAGAATTGTTAATCCCGAAAAATAGAATTTATACTTAGAAATAAATTATGACTATTTTCAAGCAAAGTAACAATATCTCAAAGTTCTATAGTTTTCAGCCCTACCAGTGCCATCTATTTATATAGAGAGATAGAGGAACCCTAGTTGAATTAGTAGAATACAAATAATACTTATTGAATAGAAAAACCAACCCTTTAGTTAAACTAGGGTTTTCACCCCTCATACATACTATGAGGGTTTTGAGCCTCTCCTGTATCAGGTCCAATTATACGTGCTTCCTGGACGTCTAACCCAACATTTTATAATTTAATCCAACACAATACCTATTTTAATTTTATAATTAAAACTTTCTAATAAAATAATTTTTTCAACTCAATTCTAATTTCATTAAAGTCATGGTAACTTTATCTAAAAGAATCTATGAGAAATATATTTAATTTCTATTTTCAATGGATTCACAATGACTAATTAATTTAATTCCATTTTTTAATTTCATTTAATTAAATAGTTATTGGAAAATCTTAAATTCATTTTCAAGGCATTTCCCTTCTTGGAGAGAAACCACATTCATTTCTGAATGTAACACATTTCTCTAACTTTATCATTTCTATCCATTTATGTTCATTCAATTCAACATGTAATTCATTTCTAATTTCAACGAGCTAGTTGAGGGATCGATTGAATATATGTAAATAGGGCTTAAGTAATTTATAATTAAGTTCTAGCTTTTCGTCTATTAATTATAAAACCATTTAGTCCCAAAGTCATTCCACTATAGTATCGTGATTGAGATCTCTCTAATAACATACCATTACGAAAACTACTCGATTAGTGCTTGTCTAGTGACCTTGTCATAAGTGTGTTACCCTTGTAGGAAATCTTTAATCTCTTTGGGATAAATTCATTCTTTCAATATGATTCTATTTTATGTCATGGTAACCATTACATCTTCCTTCAGGAAAATTTAATTACTATCAAATAGTAATTAAGTCATTCATCACAAAGACAAATGACTTGTGGCCATATTTTCATATATCATGTAATGCCAATGAGAGGATACCATATACCCATGTCTCGACTTATAAATTCCACAATTGTGAATGATGCTACATGCTACAGAAATAGTATAACCAATGCACCAACTTTCGGTTCCTTATCTATTTGAACTCAGGCTTTTACTTACTCAAATTATAAGAGTCGTGCATGCATAGTCCACCGTCCACTAAGGATTCACATATGTCATACAATGAACATCACAAGTTAATAAATGATCTGTCGTAATTTAGTGTAGTAGATTAAACTGGTTTTCACATTTAAGGAGCTTGAATACTAGCATTTTCATTATGTTTTAATTAAGTTTTCTTAGTTTTATTATATTCAATAAAATGTGCAAATTGAGTTTTTATTGACCTTAGGGGCCGAATGAGGCCTAAGGTGAGCTAACGCACTTTGTGAGTGTGCAGGAGACCTTTAGAAGGCATGAACATGGCCAAAACAATTCCATAAGAAAAATTCATTTGTCCTCGAAACATGTCATTTTGAAAATATCAAGTTCCTTTCAATACAATTTGTTTGTTTCTTTTTTTATTAAAATAAATTATGTTATAACTTGGTTTTGAAAACACATCTACAGTGGATACTAATTCTTTAAAAAAAATTGTTTAATGATCATTTAAATATGAAATCCAACATAAGCAATTGTAACGTGGTTTGTGCAATTGTACACAATTGTTCAAGTAATAAGTAAGTAAATTGAGTTATCGTCTCCACAAGGACTGTGTATGTTAATCGATTATTTGTAAAATTATAAATTCACAATTTGGTATAAAACACAATAAATTTGGATAGTGATGATTAAATTAAATTATCTAAATGCAAGATGATCCCTATGCAATTAAATCTAAATGCAAATGATCTAAAGGTATGAATGAATGGATTTACCAACAAAAACAATCAATGTAAAATAGGCTAGGATAATTATATTAATCAGCTCAATTCATTTTCATTATGCTTAACAATGTTCGGAAAACATTCCATGGCAACTTGATCTTTCATGAGTTTGGAAACGAAATTAACTTCTCTTGGAATCTTTTACTTAGTGAAATATGCATTTTACTGATCATATTAAACTAAGGGTTTCGTAGTATTTATGTGAGGTCACAGGGACATTTATGTTTGCAATAGTTTAATCACATAAACCTAAAAATTATGCAAGATAATGGAGCTAACTAAAGATATTATGAACCTCTATCTTAGTCGAGTTTAATGATCTAAATTGAGCATTGCACTTTTCAATTATATGTCTACTAACTGTCACCTGGTTAGGATTGCTCAACTAATCTGAATGCATCCAATCACATATGAATGGAATACATTTTGATTTTAATTGAAAACATGATTGACTAAGTTACAAACATGTTAAACATGAATCAAATAAATCTTATTGACTTAACATAATCATCCTAGAAAATAGGATTTAAAATATCATTGTTGATGTCAAAAACAATAAACACAGAGCAAACATAAGTAAATTAAATAACAAGAGAAAAGAGTAAACTCTAATTCAGTTCAACAGCCTTTTGGATCTTTTTTGACTGATGTGTTCCTCCGTTTTGCTCGATGCTCTTTTTGCTAAGGGTTTCCTAAGGTGTCCAGCCAAAGAAAGGTCTTGACAAAGCCTTTGTTGGCTAAAGAATGGAAGGGAGATGGATGGCTTTGCAAGGGAAAAGAATAGAGAAAGGGAAGAGAAAATGATGAATGAGAGAATGAATGAAAGATGAGGGATGTGTTATGAATGAAAGGATATGAGGGATGATTTGAGAAATGGAAAGGTATGTGGTATTTATAAGTGAAGGCAAGGGTAGAGTTTGCTGAAAATAGAATTCAGAATCCCTCTCTTTTCTCTCATACATGGCCGACCACAAATTATGGAAAAAGGGATGACTTTGTTGCTTGTTTTTGAATTCAAAATAATGTTATTAATAGCCATAAGGTGGGTGTTTCAAAGGGTAAACTTGTGTGTTGATTTATGACATCTTTCCAACTGTAGGGACCTTCAACAAAAAATTTCAAAGCTTATTTTTGGGTAGCCATCTTCGTGTGCTGAAATTGGGATTTCATTCCTCCTAGTTGGATGGTGTCTCAGTCCAATAATTAATCAGACATGTCCATCTTTTAGCACATCTTTTATTGGGTCAAATTAACACATTTATGACCCTAGTTTTGCATGGTCTTGTCGTCCAAATGAAATGGATATATGCATGTCCATGCATCATTTATGTTAATCACATCTTCCATGGTCCTCCTGCATAGTGAAAATTCACATATTAATATTTAACAAGAAAATAATATAAATTATGTACAAAAATCATGTAATTAAGTATAATTTCACATAGTTTATAAATTCATGTCCAATATTAATAATTAAGTAAAATTCACGTATTTTAATAAAAATTACTCAAGATTAACATATTTATTAAGTCAAAAGGTGGTAAAAATATATGGAAAACCCTATATAATTTCGAGTTTACAACAATCCATGCAATAATTCCAAAAATATCAAAAAGGAAAATCCCCATGCCACAGTCCACAATTTAAAATAAAGTCCCAAAAAGTTATTAAACCAAACCCAAATTAAAATCAATAATAAAATCCATAAAAATCATAAAGTCCATAAAAGTCCCAAATCATCTTAAAAATCAACTATAAAACCATTTTTCTAAGGGTCTCTCCGATGACCAAACTCGAGTCCTAACCATGAGGATTATCTAAAATACACAAGAAATGTGCGTGAGCTTTAAAAGGCCCAGTGTGAAATCAATGCAGAAAATATATACAACGTGCATTTCACACATCAAATAAACAAATCCAATTCCATATATGTAAACCTTTTTCATAAAAATATCATATCATCATTAACACATATACACTTATATATCGAGACATGCTAATGAAATAATGCACATTTTAAAGAATTTCCTACCCATCTCCGCTACACACCAATATCGAGTTCCCCAGAACCTGTCCATCCAATAACACGCCATTTGCGGACAAACCATCACATAAATACCGATTAACGGGCACATAACACATTGTGGACAAGCCACCACATAATTTCCGATAACGACCACATAACCATAGACAAACTACCACATAGCTTCCAGCTTTCACAAAACCCACCTCATTCATGTAACAACCCGATTTTGGGCCAAGTCAGAGCAGTGGTTTCGGGACCACAAATTCGACGAGGAAAAATTTATTTTTATTATATTTTTATGGTCTACAATTTCACGGAATGATTTCGTAAAATTTCGTTCAAAAATTTTGACGTTTGGGCACTCAATTTAGCCAAAAGGACTAAATTGTAAAAAGTGCAAAATTTGAGTTCTACATGTTAGAAGTGTCCAATTGTTATGAAATTTTAAATTGGCCTTAAATGGTAATTAGACCATTAGTTAACTTTTTGGACAAAAATGGACAAGAGATAAGTGAAATAGGATATTTTTAAGTTGGGGGCATTTTAGTCATTTAGTAATTAAAAGAATTAAAAAGGCCAAAATAGCCAAAAATTTGTCCATCTTCTCCATGATGAATGAAAATAGCAAGGGGGAAACCATGTTTAGGATTTTCAAGCTTCCAAGCCCCATTTTTAATGTTATTTACATTTTTGAAGTCCTAGTAGCTTAAGTTAGCTTATTCTAGTAATAATTTAACCTAGGGTTTATATTTGGAAAAATACCCATAGGTGAAATGTGTTTATTTTGATGTTTTATGGTATAATATGAAGCTTGAAATTGTGTTAAATAATTTTTGCTAAGCGATTTTCAGTGAAAACAAGTTAAACGACATAATCGGTAAAAATTATTATTGTTCATAAGTGCATGTTAGAGCAAGAATTTTATGTTGCTATAGAAGGGAAAAATGTTCAGCATTAAGAAAAAGGAATAACTTTTAATTTCCGAGCCTAGGGGCAAAATCACAATTTTGCAAAAGTTTAGGGGCAAAAATGTAATTTTTTTAAGTATGATTTTTGGATCAAATTGATTAATATGAGTGCTAAATAGGTTAAATGTGTTGTTAAAAGTGGTGAAAGGCGAGAAATTGACCTTGAAAATATGATAGTAAGTTTGTATGTAGATAATATATTGTTTTATTAATGCTTAAGCATTTTATTATTTTATTTAAAAAATGTACTATACGTGGAACAAATATTCGATGCAAATTATGAATTAAGATTGGTTAGAGAATAACTGGTAAAATACTGAAAAGTAAAAATTTCCCGATTGAACCTCAGAATAGAAAAGATATGAATGATCGTAATTGGGTCACGTGTAGTACGGACTAAGTGCAGACCACCAATATTCTGTTAAGATATAAGGGTGGCACGGACTGTGTGCAGGCCACCAATATTCTGTTAAGATACAAGGGTGGCACGGACTGTGTGCAGGCCACCAATATTCTGTTAAGATACAAGGGTGGCACGGACTTTGTGTAGGCCACCGAGAGTCTGTTATTACACAAAGGTGGTATGGACTATGTGTAGGCCACTGAGAAATCTATTTTTATTCCGATAAGTTCATCGGGAAAATTGACTAAGTGTAATTGAATGATGAATATATATATGTGGATTTGAATTGAAGATTGACTTGAAATTGAAAATGAGAAATTGGATTGCTTTGAATATAGTGATAAATTGAATGGATTGTATATGAATTGGAATGAACTATTGGAATGAGATGTGATAAATTCAATGGAATTGAGATAGTGAAAAAGTGAAATTATGTAAGAATACATTTTACAACAAAACAGTTTAGACAGCAGCAGTTGTGTAACTTTGAAAAATCACCAAAAATGGTGTAAATTGAATTAGAGAGTGAATAGGATATGAAATGAAATCTTAATGAGTCTATTTTTACATAAAAGAAACAGAGCAAGCAAAAGAGTTATACATTTTGATATATTTGAATTTTAGTGAGGCAGGGTCGGAATGATTTCAGAATCCCTTGTTCTGAATTTGGAAAATAATTAAAAATTTTTAAAAAATAATTATGAGTTATAATTTATATTATTAGAATCCTTAATGAGTCTATTTTCAAAGGAAACAAATGGAAATATCATCCAAATTTTGTACAATGAGATAATTCATTTTTAGTGAAGAGAGGTCAGATATGTTGATCAGTGAAATAGGGGTGATTTTAATGAATAAACTGTACTAATTAGCCAAGCTAAAATTCTGAAAATTTTATGGTAAGAAGATATGTGAGTATAGTTCCTTTTAAAATTAACGAAACTTAATTTGGAGCTCTGTAGCTCTAGATAAAAATAATTTAGTGACTGTAAGCCGACTAGACAGCTTATTTGAAGTTGAATGAATAGTGAAACTATAGAGAATTTTATTTTTAAGAGTGTTATGTACACTAAGGATGTGGAATGGAAAGGAGGAGTAAAAAAATAAAATATATGAATGATTCGTGTATAATTGGCCATATGCTCGTTTATAATCGATAGAGGCCGAATTGAATAGTAAATTCGTATCGATATTGAATTTATTAATAGCAATTGTTGAAATTTTGAATAATATGTTGGTAATAAAAAAAATAAAGTAAATATCAATATTGAATTGTTTGTCAGTTGAATGAGAATTATTGTTGATATGATTTGAATTAAGAGAATTATTATGGTATTGAAATGCAAATTGGATTGAGAAATTAATTTGAATTGTGAACACGAAGAGTTATGAGTTGAATGGAATTGAAATAAAACATTGAATTGTTATTGCTTGTGAATTAGTCATTTTGGTACATAGATAATGCTGGATGATAATCCTGCTTTGTGAAATATCTGTAGTCATAAGGATGATTATAAAGTATCTTGTTATTAGAATCATTTGGTTATAAGATGTTATAAAATTGTGAGATTTAATGGTTGATATGAATTTTAAGGCTAATTTATTAGTCGACTAAAGGAGAAATGGGTTTGTTGATGGTTGCGTATACGAAATTTTGGCATATGCTCGAGATATGTAATGTAGTAATATGTGAAATTAATATGAAGAGATTTATGATTGTTATTAGTGTTAATATTGGCATAATGTGGATTATTCAAGGTTGAAATAATTTAATGGATAAATTGAGTATATGAATGAGTTTGTATCGAGTCTTATAGGCTCTATTTATCATGAATACAATATTTCGAGGATAGGTTGTGAAGAATTATAAAAGAATGTTAATAATATAAAAGGTTTTAATTCGGATGAAATTTTGTAACTCGGTTTAATATGTATACAAGTGTATGTGTTTTAGTAATGCCTCATACCCTATTCCGGCATTGAATACGGGTAAAGGGTGTTACAATTCATGTGATATGATAATTTTCAAATTTAACACATATAATCACTTTTCGCATTTCTCATGTAGTCATGCTCATAGTTGCATATTTCTTAATTTTACACATTCACATGTAAACATGCTCACTTTTTAATATATCACATAATATTCACTTTAGCATGCTTTAATATATTTTCATATTAAATCATGGATCTCATTACACTCATATATATAACACATATTTAAATCATCAACATATCAATTAAGCCATGTATCACATAACATAGAGATGAGATTTGCACACATATCGTCATCACATACATCAACACATCACAAATCATAGTTTTCATGAACTAATAATTTTACGAACACTTGGAATTTCCCTATGAAGAGTTTTTTTTAACACTACTTTGAGTACTTAGTGTACTCTAAAATTATTGTTTAATAGCATTTTATTAAAAATAAAAGTAGCATATTATACTCAAATCAAAGATTTCGATCCCACAACTTATATTGAAGATTCGATTGCCACAATCCTATTAGAAGAGGTTTGGCTTGGATCTAAACCCGATAGATGAATGTATCGTATCAAAAACGCATTTTAGTTATAGATCTATCTGATGTGTCTTATTACTTAAAGATTAATCATTGAAATAATTCTCACCAATTACTTACCTTCAAATCGAGACTTAGAGTTGATGCCTTCGTTATTACACTAAGGATCTCTTGGATTAGCATTATTTGGTCCTTCAAAGAATATAGGAACAAAATGTTTACACATGAAAAACAAATGTGTCTTAACATCATTCAGCTATAAGGAGAAACAATAGAGAAAAAAATGTTCCCAACACCCCTCATGTACTTACACTACTCAACAACACTAAGAGATCATTGATAAGTCTTAACGAATGTAATACCCCTTACCCGAGACCGTTGTCGGAGTCGAGCACAAGGCATTAGCTAACTTAACTTACTAGTTCGGAGCATAAAAATTTTCTTTTAAAATTAATTCACTCACGTTCATTCAATATGTCCCTAGAAAGGAATCCCCAGACCCTAAATCATGCAATAAAAACATTTCGGGTCCAAACCGAGAACATTAATAATTTTCTGAATACTAAAACAAATCAAAACAATTCATTTCACTATTCATAATAAAACTGTCCACCTGCACAATAGTCACTAATTTAATTATAACTCAAGTTACAAAACTCAAAATTTTGATTTGTAAATTTTCCTTGAAATTAGACTCATATATCTTCTTACCATAAAATTTTTAGAATTTTTGGTTTAGCAAATTAGTACAGTTTATTCTTTAAAGTCTCCCCTGTTTCATTGTTTGACAGCTCTGACATCTCTTCACTAAAAATTAATTATCTCATTGTACAGAATTCGGATAACATTCTTGTTTGTTTCTATTAAAAATATACTCACTAAGAAATCTATAAATATAAATTATAACTTTCAATTATTTCTTTACAATTTGTAATGATTTTCTAAATTCAGAACATGGGATTTCAAAAACTATTCTGACCCTGTCTCACTAAAATTCAAATATCTAAAAATATACAACTCTTTTTCTTACTCTATTTCTTTCATGTGAAAATAGACTCATTCAGATTTAATTTAATATCTCATTTAGCTTCTAACTAAATTTCCACCATTTTTGATGATTTTTCAAATTCATGTCAATGCTGCTGCTTAAAAACTGTTTTAATGGAAAATGTTGATAACTAAGTTTCTAACACCTTCACTTTCTTTCAATTAAACCCTATACATGCCATATAAACCTTAAGATGCACAATAAAATTTACTGAAGTAATCTGGATAGTGTGACCTGATGTGTTGATCCGATCCACCGATTTCACATCAATCTACAAAGAACATTAATCACACATGAGTAAGCTTATGTAAGCTTAGTAAGTTCATAGGCATAGAAAATAATTCTTACCGAACATCTTATAAAAATTATGCAATATATAATTTCACTAATTCTTCCTTTTCTTAATCAATTTAGGAAACGGTTACGGAATTGAGTATTTCATTTTTTTAAATGCCATAGTATAACTATGGTCTTGTACATAATCACATATCACACACCGAAGCCATAGCCCAGCCATGGTCTCACATGAAAGAATATATCACACCGATGCCATATCCCGGATATAGTCTTATATGGAAATCACATATCACATATTGCCATGGTCCAACCATGGTCTTTTCCGTCAATGCGTATGAGTCACTAAACGAAAGTACTCAATCCAATATTCCACTAAATTAGAACTTTTATTCAAACATTTATATTTTCACAATTATCTCAGTTTAATAAAATTCATATAAAATAACATACCATAGGATTCATGAAATTTCAAAGTATAATACAACATTTCCTGCCAACCACAATCTCAAACAATGAATTTACTCAATTGAGCTCAATATCAAATATCAACTTATATTCCAACATTTAGCTTCAATTGCACTTACAAATACTTGTCAAATTAAGGATCGTCTTACGGATTTGAGTACATCGTTTGCCCGGTGCCACGATTTGCTTGAATATTTTACAATGCTATAACTCAGTATGGTTTCCTTCACTGAAATATCGTACCTACTTTTCACAACTCAGTATGGTTTTCTTCACTGAAACACCATACCTACTTTTCACAACTCAGTATGGTTTTCTTCATTGAAACACCATACTACTTTTCACAACTCAGTATGGCTTTCTTCACTGAAACATCATACCTAATTTTCACAATTTTCCATAGATTCACCATGGGCTTATTCGTCAATTCATCACTGATTACAGAACGTATGTACTCAATCTTGCGTATCCCTTAATTTAAACTAACAATCTCATTTTTTTCTCATTTTTACCATAATCATAATTCAACAACAATATATGAGTTGATACAATATATCATTCCCACATTAACAATTAATTATAAAATTCAGCTGTATGAACTTACTTGGGCCAATTTGTAGGATTTGTAGAAGTTCAGAGACTATTTTGATACTTTCTCTTTTCCGCATTTATCTTCAAATTCCCGATCTATAATATAAAATTTTCCATTCATTAGCATCTAACTCAATACTAATTCACTTCACAATTTATGCCCTTTAATTTTTGAAATTACACTTTTACCCCAAAACTTATAGTTTTTACAATCTAGTCCCTACTCAATTAACACTTTAATTGAACTAATGTTTTTCCTCAAATAACACTTTATCTAATAATTTTAGGCTATTATACAACCTTTAATATTCAGAATTTCAGTAAAAAAACCTAGCATTTCCATAATTAAGTCCTAAAAATCATTTTCTACGAAAATCACTTAATAAAATCATAATATAATAAAATTAAAGCTTCAAATCTATGATAATTCATCATAAAATTCCAGTACTCACTCATGGTAACTTTCAAAAAAATTCATAGAATCAAAAACAAATGAATTCAATAGTTGGACTTAATTGTAAAAGTCACAAAACATGAAAAATTACAAAGAAAAAGCAAGAATTGAACTTACATGATGAAAAATATGAAAAAAAAGCTTGAAAACTCTCTCCTATGGTGTTTTTGCAGAAGAAAAATGATGATATCTCTAGATTTTTCAAATTTGTCTTTATTTTATATGTTTAATTTGCAAAATTTCCAATTTTTCCCTTATTTCCCCTTATTTTCTTGCTGATTTTCTTGCCCAAACCATCCAGCCCATATACTTTAGGCCTAATTGCCTTTTAAATCCCTCCTTATTAGTCACTTGAACTATTTAATCACAATTTAAAAAATTTTGCACTATTTTCAATTTAGTCATTTTTAATTATTTGACTATCCAAACGTTAAAATTTTCTAACAAAACTTTTATACTAACTCAATGACACTCCATAAATATTTATAAAAATATTTATGGCTCGTCTTATGAATTTGAGGTCTCGATACCTCATTTTAGACCCAATTTACCAATTAAATTCTTTTTAAATCACAAAATTCACTAAATCACAAAATTCACTAATTCAAAAATTCTTCTAAATTCACACTTGACCCATAATTATTAAATTATTAAATTTCCAAGCTTACTTGTCGGATTTAGTGATCCCAAATCACTATTTCCGATACCACTAAAAATTGGGTTGTTACAACGAAGGTGTAAAGAGGTTTAACGATCTACAAAAATATATGATCGATGAGTCTTGGTCACAAAATAAATAAAATAGGATTATTGAATCCGTAAAAGAGATGGGAGAGTTCGAAAGAGAAAGAAAAAAGGGAAAAAGGAAACCTGACGAAAAAATGGCATTGACGATGGTGGCGACAGTGGTCCAGCGGTGGTCCAATGAAGTGAGAAAAAATATAAAAAGAGTGGGAGGGTTCAATCACAATATTGAGAGAAAAGAGAAAAGAAAATGAGTGGTGGAGGAAGGTTTACCTGCGGCGGCTCACGACGGCAATGGTGGCGATGAAGGGTGGTCATTGAAAGAAAAGAGGAGGAGAAGAGAACCTTTGATGGTGGTATGCTGGTGGTAAAGCTATAGCTTGTGTTGGAGGAATTTTAGATGGCGGTTGAAGGTGGTGGTTGTTTTTCATAAAGGAGAGAAAATGAAAAAGGAAGAAATGAAAAAGTAATAGAATATGGGAGCAAATAAGTGGTATGGAAGGCAAGGAGGTGGGGTAAGCTTGGTCAACTATGACCAGGTTCATTGAACCATAGCAAATAGACAAGAATGAAGTGAAAGGAAAGAGAGAGAACATAGGAGCAAAAAGAGGGATCATGTTTCCCAACTTAAGGTAAGTTTGACTCATAAAAGGGGAAGGGAATCAAATTATTTAAGGAAACAAAGGGGGTGGACGGCAAGCACTTAAGTCACATGGAAAAATTGTAAAAAAAAATTAAATATGAGAGTGTAAACATTAGGACTTGAACCTTGGACCATTAGGATAACTAAGGAGTCATTAAACCACTAGACTAAACACTTCCGTGTTTTCATTCTTCCGCACATATTAATAAAAATATGTGGGATGTGACAACTCTACATTCCTTAAAAAAAATTCATCTTCAAAATTTACCTGATGGGAAGAGGTGAGGATATTGCTTTTGCGTCACATCTTTCGACTCCCAGGTAGCCTCGCTAGAACCGTGATTCCTCCACAAAATTTTTACAAGTGGGATTCACTTTCTTCTCGACACTTTAACATCTCGATCGATAATTTGCAATGGTTACTCATCAAAAGTCAAGTCATGACAAACCTTTATCTCTTCAACTGGGATCACATGAAAAGGGTTGGATCGATAACGTAGCAACAAAGATACATGGAAAACATCATGAATACGATCCAACTTTGGGGTAACTCCAACTGATATGTCACTGGTCCAACTCTCTTGACGATGCGGTAGGGTCCAATGAACCTTAGACTTAACTTTCCCTTGCAGCCAAATCTCAACACTTTCTTCGAAGATGAAACCTTAAGGAAGAGTCGGTCTCCCACACTAACTTAATATCCCTCCTCTTCAAGTCGAAATAAGACTTCTATCGATCTAATGCTACTTTCAACCAATCCCAAATAATTTTCA
Organism: Gossypium hirsutum; assembly: GCF_007990345.1. Taxonomy (NCBI): domain Eukaryota; kingdom Viridiplantae; phylum Streptophyta; class Magnoliopsida; order Malvales; family Malvaceae; genus Gossypium; species Gossypium hirsutum. Next base: position 33,821,716 of record NC_053448.1, on the reverse strand, counting down.
CATTGTTCTCAGTCTCTTGTACTAGTCTAGTCTTAACACTTTCTTTTCCCCCAAATCTATCCAACATAAAGGTGTCCTACACTTGCACCCATAAAATGCCTCATACAGAGCCATCTGAATGCTCGTCTAGAAACTGTTATTATATGAAAACTCTACAAGTGGTAGTTGTTCCTCCCAATTACCTTAGAAATCGATCATACAACCTCACAACATATCATCAAGAATTTGGATAACCTTTTTAGACTGTCCATCAGACTGTAGATGGTAAACTGTACTAAAATTAAATCTCGTACCAAGGGCTTCATGCAGACTCTTCCAAAAAGGTGACGTGAAACGAGGATCCCAATCTGATATGATTGACACTGGTACCCCATGAAGTCTCACAATTTCAGTGATATATAATCTAGCCAACCTCTGTAAGGAATAATCAGGGTGTACTGGCAAAAAATGAGCGAACTTTGTCAACCGATCAACTATTACCCAGATAGAGTCTTTCTTAGATGGTGTCAAAGGTAGCCCAATAACAAAATTCATGGTGATATGCTCCCATTTCCACTAAAGGACTTGAATAGGTTAAAGCAAACTAGAAGGAAATTGGTGTTCAGCCTTGACTTGTTGGCACGTCAAGCATCTTGCCACAAAGTCCGTCACATTATGTTTCAGTCCCAGCCACTAATACTACTCACGAAGATCCCGATACATCTTACTACCTCAAGGATGTATAGCATAGGGACTGTTCTGTATTTCCCGAAGTATGGACTACCTAAACACAGAATCGGAAGGTACACAAAATCTTCCACGATAGTACAGAACTCCCTCAAAATTAAAGGCAAAATCTTAAGTCTTAGCCTCCTTAACAAGTTTCACATGAGGCTCTAAAGACAAGTCTAAAGTCTGTTTCAGTTTAATCTCCTTAATCAAGTTTGGCCGCACCTGTAATTCTACAAGTAGGCCACCATCATCTGTTAAACTCAGACTAGCAAACATTGCCCTCAACTCAAACATGGACTTCCTACTCAATGCATCTGCCACCACATTAGCCTTACTTGGATGGTACTCGATGGTACAGTCATAGTCTTTCAAAAGTTCGATCCAACGCTTCTGCATGAAGTTCAACTCCTTTTGGGTGAGGAGATATTTGAACTTAAGACTTTTATGATCCATATAGATGACACATTTCTCCCCGTAAAGATAGTACTTCCATATCTTAAAAGTGAAAACCACAGCAGCCAACTCTAGGTCATGTGTCGGATAATTGCATGTAGCTTGACTTGTCTCAAAGCATAGGCCACAACTTTCTCGTCTTACATCAACATACAACTAAGACAGAAATGAGAGGCATCACTATAGACCACATAATCTTTCCCAAACTCGGGTTGGATCAACACGGGTGCCTAATTCAGAACTACCCTAAGCTTCTCGGAACTGGCTTGTTGCTCATCTATCCATTTAAGTGGTGCAATCTTTCTCAATAATTTACTTATCAGAGCCACAATCAATGAGAATCACTCAACAAACCTTCGATAATAACTAACAAGTTCAAGAAAACTCTGAATCTCACTAACATTCTTGGGTTGCTTCTAATCCAGGATAGCCTTGATTTTCTTTGGATCCACATGAATACCCTCACAAGATACCACATGTCCCAAAAATATTACTTCTCGAAGACAAAACTTACACTTATTGAGCTTTACATACAATCGTTTCTCACGTAAGGTTTGAAAGACTAACCTTAAGTGTTCCTCATGCTCTAACTCAGACTTGGAGTAAATTAGGATGTCATCAATGTAGACCACAACAAACTGATCGAGATAAGGCTGAAAGACTCTATTCATTAGGACCATGAAAGTGGCGGGAGCATTCGTAAAACCAAAGGGCATCACTAAGAACTCGTAGTGCCCATACCGAGTCCTGAAAGCAGTCTTTAACACATCAACCTCCTTCCCATTCCAACTGATAGTATCCCAACCTCAGATCGATCTTAGAGAAAACCAAAGCACCTTCGAATTGATCTAATAGGTTATTGATCGTCAACAACAGATACTTATTTTTCACAGTCAGCTTATTCAGCTGACGGTAATCAATACACAGTCTCATAGACCCATCCTTCTTTTTCACAAAAAGGACTGGAGCTCCTCACGACGACACACTTGGCCTTATGAAGCCACGATCAAACAACTCTTGTAACTGTGCCTTAAACTCTTTGAGCTCTTTAGGTTCCATTCAATAGGGTGCAATGGACATCGGTGCCGACCCAGGCTGCAACTCAATTCTGAACTCAACCTCACACTCTGGAGGTAAACTGGGCAGCTCCTCAGGAAAGACATCGATAAACTCTTTTACCATATGAATATTATACAATGCCACACTAACTACATTCGTATCCGAAATGTACGCGAGATAAGTGTCACACCCTTTACTAACCAATTTCTCGGCTATTAAGGCAGAGACCACATTAGATAGATAATTCTGACGTTCACCAATGAAGATTATCCCATTCCCAGCAAAAGTACTTAAAGTAACTCATTTAGTGTCACAATCAAGGATAACCCAATGCTCACTTAGCCAGTCCATTCCCAGAATGAGATCAAATTCTCCGAAGGGTAGTTCCATTAAGTCGGCAGGAAATACCTCACCTTGGTTTTGCAACGGGCATCACTTATAAATCATATTTACATGCACAGATTGTCCCAAGAGACTAAGAACGGTCACATCATTAATAGTTTCCTCTACCCAAATACCCAATTTTTCAACCATCACACATGATACATACAAATTTCTGGAGCCATTATATATCAATGCAAAGTAAGAAATAGCATTAACAGTAAAGGTACCTGCTATCACATCTACCACATCACAATCCTCTCAGCTTCTAGCCGTTTACACAAGTGATGCTTGCCTCGCATAAACTCGGTTAGCACATTAACCTGGTGCGAGCTATCTCTGCCCAGCATTACCACCTCTATTCTGACCTTAAGTTCATTGTGGTTGCTAACCAAATCTCTAGTGCAGTGCATGAATCTGACCTTGTGCTCATGTCTGCTCATTCAATTGAGGATAATTTCAGATCATATGATCCAGTGATCCCTAAACCCGGATGTCTCTTGCCATTGGTGGCACAATTCTAGTTTCTTTCTCCTACTATGAAAAATTTCTGGAGAGGTCGACTATCTCTAGCCCGATTAGCTCTATAGCCTCTAACCAATACTCTAATACAATGGGGGTTTTCCCAGCAACACCCCTAAACAGCTCGGCCCTGCTAGAACGAAGCCTTTCAACAATAATGCCATGACTGTTAGTTCTAGATTGGGCACCCACCACTCATTCCAATACTCGCAACATGGCCTGCGATACGACCTCATTTGCAGGCTCTTGTTGACTCTCCTCAACAGTGGGTGCACATTCCACATGCTCCGCAGCTGGCTCAAGGGTTCACACCTAAGATACAGATCAGTCGACTTGGGTTCCTTGACCTAGATCTCCGTGAGCCCTCATTCCTCTAGTCCTAACTCTGCAGTTACTCATTTTATGTTTTATGAATGTTGTCAATAGAGATAAGTTTTTATCGTTATCACTTGAACATTTTCTACCTAAGGTTTATTTGTTTGATATACAATTGTCTCACTATTTATTATTTTCACGGCCTAGAGTTTGTTTAGTCTATAATTTTCAATAGTTTTTACAGTTTATAATTTCACATCTAAAGATCACTTACCTCGGATCGACTTCGGGAAGTCTCAAATTCTTTTATAACAAATTAACATGTGGCATGTTTTTTTCCCAAAATACCCTTTTTGTAATGCATGAAGTTTTTGAAAAAATTTTACCCATAGTCCAAGTTTTGAACCGGACTTTGATACCATTAAATGTAACCTCTCAAACTGGGCCTAGACGTTACGACCCGATCTGAGTAATTACATGGGCCATGAAGATGGCCAAAACGTTTCCACAAAAAAATTCATTTATCCTCAAAACATGTCATTTTGAAAATATCAAGTTCCTTTCAATAAAATTTATTTGTTTCCTTTTATTAAAATACATTGTGTTATAATTTAGTTTTGAAAACACATTTGCAATGGATACCAATTCTTTAAAAAAAACTTTTAATGATCATTTAAATCTGAAATCCAACATAAGTAATCCATGTAATAATTCCAAAAATATCAGAAAGGAAAATCCCCATGCCACAGTCCACGATTTAAAATAAAATCCCAAAATGTTATTAAATAAAACCCGAATTAAAGTCCATAATAAAATCCATAAAAACTATAAAGTCCATACAAGTCCCAAATCATCTTAAAAATCCATAACTATAAAAACATTTTTTCGAGAGCCTCTCCGATGTGGGTGAGCTTTAAAAGGCTCAGTGGAAATAAATACGAGTCCTAATCATGAGGGTTATCTAACACGCACAAGAAATGTGGGTGAGCTTTAAAAGGCTCAGTGGAAATCAATACATAAAATATATATAACATGCATTTCACACATCAAATAAACACATCCAATTCCATATATGTAAACCATTTTCATAGAAATATCATATCCTCATTAACACATATACATAAATATATCGAGACATGCTCATGAAATAATGCACATTTTGAAGAATTTTTTATCTATCTCCGCTACACACCAATATCAAGTTCCCCAAAACTTGTCCATCAAGTAAACATGCTCACATTTTCATATATCATATAATATTCACTTTTTATTCACATTAGCATGCTCTAATATATTTTAATATTAAATCATGGTTCTCATCTCACACATATATATAACACATATTTAAATCATCAACATCTCTATTAAGTCATGTATCACATAACATAAAGATGAGATTTGCACACATATCATCATCACATACATCAATACATCACAAATCATAGTTTTCATGAACTAATAATTTTAGGAACACTTCCTTGGAATTTCCCTAAGATGAGTTTTTTTTCAACACCGCTTTGAGTACTTAGTGTACTCTCCAATTATTGTTTAATAGCATTTTATTAAAAATAAAAGTAGCATATTATACTCAAATCAAAGATTTAGATCCTACACCTTACATTGAAGATTTGATTACCACAATCATATTAGAAGAGTAGATCTAAACCCGGTAAATGAATCTATTGTATCAAACACATATTTTAGTTATAGATCTATCTGATGTGTCTTATTACTTAAAGATTAATCATTGAAATAATTCTCACCAATTACTTACCCTTAAATCGAGACTTAGATTCGATGCCTTTGTTATCACACTAAGGATCCCTTATATTGGCGTTGTTTGGTCTTTTAAAGAATATGGGAACAAAATATTAACACATGAAAAACAAATGTGTCTTAACACAATTCGGCGATGAGGAAAAACAATAGAGAGGAAATAATATTCCCAACACCCCTCATGCACTTACACTACTTAACAATACTATGAGATCATTGATAAGTCTTGACAAAGGAGCGGAGAGGTTTAAAGATATACAAAAATATATGATCGATGAGTCTTTGTAACAAAATAAATAAAATGGGATGACTGAATCCTTAGAATAGATGAGAGAGATCGAAAGAGAAAAAAAAAGGGAAAACTAAAACCCTACGAAAAATGGAGTTGGTGACAGTAGCGACGACGATGGCCCAATGAGGAGAGAAAAAGAATATAAAAAGAGTGCAAGGGTTCGGTAACAATATTGAGAGAAAAGAGAAAAGAAAAGGAGTGGTGAAGGAAGGCTTTCCCATGGTGGTTTGTGGTGGTTGATTGCAGTAGCGGCGGTAGCGGGGACAACGAAGGGCGGTAATCAAAAGAGAAGGAGAAAAGAACATTGGACGGTGATGTGGAGGTGGTGAAGCTATAGCTCACGATGGAGGAATTTTATGGTGGTTGAAAGTGGTGGTTATTTTTCAAAATGGAGAGAAAACGAAAAGGGAAGAAATAAAAGAAATGAGAATATGGGAGCAAATGAGTGGTATGGAGGGCAAGGTGGTGGGGTAAGCTTGGTCAAATATGACAAGGTTCATTGAATCAGAGCAGATAGACAAGAATGAAGTGAAAGGAAATAGAGGGAACATAGGAGCATAAAGGGGGATCATGCTTCCCAACTTAAGGCAAGTTTGACTCATACAAGGGGAAGGGAATCAAATTATTTCAGGAAACTAAAGGGGTGGATGGCATGGACCTATTTCAAATGGAAAAATTGTAAAAAAAAAAAAAAACCTTAATAGGAGAGTGTGAAGATTAGGACTTGAACATTGGATCACTAGGATAACTAATGTGTCATTGAACCACTAGACTAAACACTTGTTTTCATTCTTGCACACATATTAATAAAAATATATGGGATGTGACAAGATTTCTTTCATTTGTTCTTGTTTATTTCAAGAGATTTGAATTGCGGGCGCATTCAAACTTTGTGGATTTGTAATTAATTTTAATACAATCAAACTCTTTCGTTTACTTTATTTTGTCAATTTAGTTAGCATGTTTTCTCTATATATCGATTTCATATTGGCTATAAAAGCCATGAGGAACTAATCCCTCTATAGGGGGTTAGCAAGTGGAGGTATGATCTGTTAACTGTTTTGTAGGGTTACTCAACGGATAAACTATATGAGAAAGGAAGAACGTGAAATAAACCCTAGGCCTGACAACCCCAGAATGTCATAAAGGTGAGAATTAACCTAAAATTGGTATTACCCATCTGTGAACACCTTCACCCCAAGCTAGTCTAGACTGTGAGGTCGAAAGATAAGTAGTTCTTGTTTACTCGTTATGTTAGTGGAAGATTGGAAGATCCTGCTAGGGTAGTGACTAGTTGATTGATGAGGAACCCAAAACAACAATTGATGGGGATTACCAAAGCGAGTTAATCACCCATAATCGAGATTTGATTCATTCTACTTTTTCATCTTTTGAATTTTTATTTCTTTAATGTTATTATTATTTTTTTATAAAAACCCTTAAACCACCATTTTTATGTTTTCGTAGTATAACTGATTTAAAGTACTAATAAGATCTTTTTAGTGTTTAGATTAGAATTGACCTAGCATTCGCCTCCTTTAGGTATAATCCTCAACGTACTCACCTCCTTCGTTGTAAAACTATATTACAACTCGACCCATATACTTGTGAATACCACATCATATTTCTATATCTTATTGCAGTATTCACGCTATGGATGTTAGTACATACGGAGACGGTCAAATTATTGGTGCCATTGTCGGGGAGGTAATGTCACTAGTTTAATTTTAATCTTTGCACTTTATTTAGAATAATTAGGAAATTTTTAGGTTATAGATACTATTTTATTCTATTATTAATCCTCTCTTTCTGGGTTAGTGTATGACTCACAGTAGGGGCACGCCTATTGTAGCAGCCATAGATCCAGAGAAAATAGTCTGAAGAAATCACCATCAGCAACAACGATAGCAATGACAGATGCAAGATCCACTACCACTTGTTGTAGGTAACGTACCATGAGAAAATTCACTGTTCACTGACGCTGATGATAACGCCTTCGAAAATCCACCAGCACCACAGTCACCCGCAAATGTACATATGCTAAAAACGAGAGAACCTTAAAGGATTATGCCTTACCAAGTCTGGAAATGGTTTAGGAAAGTATAGCAAGGTCGACAATTACAACTAATAATTTCAAGATAAAACTGGCGATGATTTAGATGATTCAAAATAATCTACAGTTTAGGGGTATTATGACAGGACCCTGATCAACATTTAAAATGGTTTCTCTAACTTTGTGACACTTTTAAGTATAACAGGGCCACTGATGACACTATTCATCTTCGATTGTTCCTCTTTTCTTTAACTGATAATACCATTTTTTGGTTAGACTCACAAGCACTAGGGTCTATCACGACATAAGATGATTTTGTTGGAAAGTTCTTATAGAAGTTCTTCCTGATTAGCAAAGTAGTTCAACTAAGAAGAGAGATTTTTTTTTTAGATAGACGGAAGGGAGAAAGATTTTATGAGGCGTGGGAATGTTTCAAAATGTTGATTAAAAATTACTCATACCACGAATTTCCTGAGTGGGTGCGACTGTAAGTATTTTATAATGGGTTAGTTGCAAATGCTTAATCTGGATTAGACGGAGTAGCAGCAAGAGCCCTTGTGAATAGAACGTATGAGGATGCGTACGAAATCATTAAGAACATGGCACTAAACTTCTTTCAGTGCCCAATTGAATGATTTATATATGGCCAGAAACCCATCACGGTAAAGGCTATCCAAGAGGATGAAAAGTATCAACAGTTAGTGAATAGACTTAACCGTATCGAATTGGCTTTTACACCATCTATGCACGGGGGAGACAAACCACTCTTCCACTATATCAACACCCCTACTGAGGATGTAAATTACATCCAGAATAGGGGTGGAAACCCTTATTCGAATACATATAATCTCGGCTAGAGAGATTATTAGAATCTGAGATAGGGAGGGAACCAAGGAGCAGGTAATAATTCAAATAAAGCTAAAAACATTAATTACCAACCTCTTTATTTGTAGAAAGCCCAAGATAGGGTCAATCCAAATGGTCATACTATATGTGGTCAACGTTTGGATAGAATTGAGAGAGAGAGATGCAGTCAATGAGAAAGGATGTCAAGTAGGTGTAGTTTGAGTGTACCAATTCAACAAGAAAATTTACTAAACTCAATGATCAAATAAGTCAATTGGTGAGCATGATGAGTGACATTAAAAGACAAATTGGCATAGGTATTCCTAGAACACAAAAGATAATCCATGGAGAGAAGGTAAGGAGCATGTGAAAGTGATTGCGCTCTGATCGGCCAAGGTATTGAGTAGCCCAGAAGCCACTACTCCAAAGACAATTACAAAGAATAATGACGATCCTCAAGAGAAATCTCCAAAAGCTAAAGAGGTAAGGATACCGGTGGTTGAACTTGAAAAAGAACCACCTACAGATGCCGAAATCACAAAGGTCACATTACCTTTGAGTCCTGAAGAAAAAAAGTAGGATGAGGATGAATTTTTCAATTTCCTAAACCTATTTAAAACATTCAATGTTAACCTGCCTTTAATTGAGTTAATTGAAAAGGTTCTCGAGTATGCAAGTTTTTCAAAAAGATGATGGCAAGGCGTAAGAAAATTAAGGTAGGAGAACAAGTTAATTTAAATGCTTCATGTAGTGTAATTATTTCAAAACAGGTGCTTCAAAAATTGAAAGACCCTGGGAGTTTTACTATTCCCATAGAGATAGGGAGTATTCATTTAAATAGAGCTCTATGTGATTTAGGAGCTAGTACTAATTTGATGCCTCTATCAATTTTTGAAATACTCGGATTAGAGGATCTTAAAACTATTCAGATAACATTACATTTGGGTGATAGGTCTTTAATACTTCTAAAAGGGGTATTGGAAGATGTGTTAGTTAAGGTGCGAAGTATAACAACTTGTTTTGAGTGAAATCAAAACAATGGTTTCGGGACCACAAATCTGAGTCCGTAAGAAAATTTATTTTAATATTATTTCATGATCTACATTATAATATAAATATCGTATGAAAAAATCGTAAAGAAATTTTACCGATTACATGTTTAGTTTAACAGAAAGGACCAAATTGCATAACATGCAAAAGTTGAATTCTAGTAGCTAAAGTGATCAAGTAGCTATGGAATTCAAAATTTGAGGTCCTTATATGGAAAATAGACCATTAAGAGGAGTTAGTAGATAAGTATGATGATTCATCCATGGAAAATTAAGAAAAGAAAAGGATAAAATTGGAAAGATAAAAAAATAAAGATGATAAATAATAAAATAAAACAAAATATCATCATTTATCATCTTTCCTAAGATCAAAAAGATATGGAAACCCTAGTTTGAAGCTTGAAGATATACAAGCTTACTTTGGCTCAATTAGGTGAGTATTCAAGTCTCGTTTTTAGTAATTTTCATATTTCCGGGATCGTAACAGCTTAATCTAGCTATCGCGAGGATTAATTTGTAAATTTATCAAAGTATTAAAGTTTTTCCATGGATGATTATGTAATAATTATGAAGTTTTATGGTAGAAAATGAAAGGTTGTTGATAGATAAACAACATTTATAAAGGGAATTTTGATGAAATTATGATTTAGGGACTAAATTAAAAAGTTATAAAATTTAGGGAAAAATTCTAAATTTTATGAAATACATGGGCTGCTATTGTGACATGTAAAAATTAGCTAGGTTTAGAATAAGGATTAAATTGCATGAATTTTATTTTCTGAGCCTAGGGATGAAATCGTAATTAAATAAAAGTGTAGGGGCAAAATGTTAAGTTTGCCTAAGATTTGAATTGAATTGAATTGAATATGAATTGTATTAAATTGAGTTAAATTTACTCGTATAGATCTGGATAGACAAAATACGAAATTAGATCGAGGAAAAGAGAAAGTGTTGGATTAGTAGATAACAAATCGACGAACACTTGTCAAGGTAAGTTCATGTAACTAAATTGTGTATATTTATATGTTTGGATTGAATGTTGTATATGTGAACTGTGAAATTTCTATTTATATGAAATTGATTACATATTCGACAAAACCCGATAAATGTTAAGTTCCATTTGAATAGATGAACTTCCAAAAGATACAGGGTTCCCGAATTGGTTGTGGTCCTGCATATGTTGCGGACACACCACAACTCGAAAGAGCATCCCGCTAATAGCCTTCTCGTGCTTCCCGTTATATGGTTCCTGCAAGCTTCCCGGTAATAGCTCTACGGAGCATCCCGATCGGTTGTGATCTTGCATGTGTTGTGGACACACCGTACCTCTTATGAGCGTCCCGTTATATGGCTCTTCGTGAGCTTCCCGATTAAAGGCTCTTTGTGAGCATCCTGTTTAACTGCTCTCCGGAGCTTCCCCATATGGCAAGCTTAAACTTCCCAATATATGGCTATCCGGAGCTTCCCGATTAATGGCTATTAGAAGCTACACGTTATTGGCTCGCATGAGTTTCCTGAATATGGCTCTTATGAGCTTCCCGTTATACAACCTAGATAAGCTTCCCGCTACATGGCTCACGTGAGCTTCCTGTTATATGGCTCAAGAGAGAGCTTCCCGATTATGTGCTCTAATGAGCATTGCTGAATATGAATTGACGGATTACAATTTTATACACTTCAAGTGTACTACTTGTATATCCATCGATATTTCAAATAAATTCAACGGGTAAAGTTCCGACATGGAAAAATCTGAACTTGAGATGAATTATTATGGAAATATATGTTATATGAAAATACGATGTGGAAAAACACATGTATATGAAAATTGTTACATGATGAGCTCATCCCTATTTCTTGATATTCACATGAAATACATGACTAACATGTTCGATGAAAATGTGTGTTTAGGCTATTAGCCAAATTGCTTGGATGCATTTTTGTATACTTACCATAAATGTAAATGAATGGTAAGTTAAATTCCATGTTATATGAACTTACTAAGCATTAAATGCTTACTCTATTTTATTTCCTCTATTTTATGGTAATTCGAAAGCTCGTTGGGTTGGAGGCTTGGCGGAGATATCATTACACTATCCATCAGCTCATTTCAATATATATAGTAATTACATTTTGGTTGTAATGGCATGTATAGGCTAAAATTGGTCATGGATGGTATGTACGTGTTTGGTTGAAATTAGTCATTTGGTATGGCTTGTAATTGGTATGTAAAAAGTGTCCTTAATATGTTTTTATATGTTTGAAATGGATAAATGATGGAAATCATATAAGCATGTTGATGGTTGGTTTGTGATAGTATAAATTTGGTAAAATATGCCTATATGTATGTATGTATGGTTGTTTTGGTAAGTTTGGATAATTGAACATATAAGTTGATATGCATAAGTCTTGGTTATGGCTTGATTCAAATGTTTTATATTGGTTTGGGAATGTGTATAAGTGTTATTGTAGGTGGAAGACAAGTTTGGGCGAGAAATATGGCTATAAAATGGCCTTATTTTGTCCAAACGGGCAAAGACACGGGTGTGTGTCTCAGCCGTGTGTGACACACGGCCTAGCATATGGAAGTGTTATCTGGCCGTGTGTCCCCTGCATTTTAAAAATTTTGAAATAGAATGCCCAAAATTGATCACACGGCCTGACACACGGACGTGTGGCTTGGCCGTGTGACCCCTGCACCTATTTATTGCAAATTTTCATGTTCACATAGCCTAGCACACGGGCGTGTGACTTGGCCGTGTGACCCAAGTCAGAGAGTTGCACGGGTATGGACAAAGGCTGGGACACGACTTGTGCCATATTTTGAATGCCCACACGGCCTGAGACACAGGTGTGTCACTTGGCCGTGTGAGCCACACGGTTTAACCACACGGGCGTGTGTCCCCTATACCTAGGAAAAATTTTGAAATTTAGTGAAAAATTCTCTAAGTACCTGGTTTAGTCTTGACTTATTTCTAATGTATGTTTTGAGCCTCGAGGGCTCATATAAGGGAATTTATGAATAATATTTGACATGAATGTTAAATAATATGAAATGTCTTTATTTGATCTGTATATTTCGGTAATGCTCCTTAACCCTATTTTGATGATGGATATAGGTTAAGGTGTTACATTTATTGGTATCAGAGCTACGGTTTAGCCGATTCTTAAACTAATGTAGCGTGTACAAGTCTAGCTATATATGCCATTATATAACCTATGATAGTGTGATATCTCCTGACCATTTTAAACATGTTTTTCATATAGTAATGCCATCCAACCGAGCTGATTTCGAAGAAGCAGAGAGTAATGCTCAAGCTTCTGTTCAAATAGCAATTTCAAGTAGTAGAAGGCTTGTATCTAAGGGTCGAGGAGGAGAGGCTAAAGAAGCCTTCTTCCAAATGATGAATGAATGGTTTGCAGAATTTATAGGAACAAATTCGGCTATTAACAACCTCCACCTCCTCCTGTTTCTCAGAAAGTTTCTAATATGCCACAAGGTACAGAACTTGTTAGAACTGGTAAACCTCTTGTAGATAAAATCTGTAAATATGGTGCTAAAGAGTTCAAAGCTACAGCTGAAGATGATCCTGAAAGGGTTGAATTTTGGCTAGAAAACACTATCAGGGTTCTGGATGAATTGTCTTGTAAACCAGCTGAATGTCTAAAATGTGTAATACTTTAATTTCTATTGTATCGAAGGAGATGGTCACTTGGGAATTTTTCCAAACTAAGTTCAAAAATAAATATATCAGTTAGAGATTCCTCGATCAGAAATGGAAGAAATTTTTAGAGCTTAAATAGGGGAATATGACAGTATCTGAGTATGAAAGAAAATTTGTCAGACTGAGTAAGTATGCCAGAGAGTGTATCCTTACTGAAATTGTCATGTGTAAGCAGCTTGAAGAGGGTTTAAATGAAGACATCAAGTTGTTAGTTGGGCTTTTGGAATTAAAAGAATTTATTGTACTGGTTGACTAGGCATATAAAGTCGAATAGCTTAGTGAAGAGAAAACATAGGCTGAGATGGAAGCCAGAACTTCAAATAAAAGATTTACGGGAAAGTCATATCAGTTGACCTCAAAGAAATCAAAGAAAAATTTTGATCATTCTACTACCTCCACAGGGTACTCTAGGAGAGATAGAGGTATTCAACGTTCCAGTTTAAGATCTCAGGATACATCTGTAGCAAGTACGGGTAGTGTTAGAAATATCAAACCCAGATGCAAGCACTGTAATAAGTTAAATTTTAGAGAATGTCGTATGAAAAGTGGAGCTTGTTTCAGATGTGGTTCCTATGACCACTATCTCAGAGATTGTCTGGAGAAAGTTGAAAGATATATTGTTCAAACTTCGAAGCTGAGCAATACAGCTACAAGAGGTAGACCACCTCGTAACCTCGACAATGTAAGTGGAAGCCGAGGTACAATAAAAGATTCAACTGTCAAATCTGAAGCACGAGCATTGGCTAGAACATATGTTATTCGTGCATGTGAGGATACTTCTACACCCGATGTTATTACTGGTACTTTTTGTCTACTTGATACTGATATAATTGCTTTGATTGATCCTGGTTCAACACATTCCTATATTTGTAAAAATTTAGTGTTTAATAAAAATATTCCTGTTGAGTCCATTGAATTCGTGGTCAAAGTATCAAACCCCCTAGGCCAGTATGTGATGGTGGATAAAGTTTGCAAGAATTGTCCATTAATGGTACGGGGTTACTGTTTTCCAGCTGATTTGATGTTATTGTCGTTTGATGAATTTAATGTAATTTTGGGAATGGATTGGTTGACTCAGCATGATGCTGTGGTAAATTGTAAGCAAAAGCATATTATGTTGAAATGTCAAAATGGTGAAATGATCTGTACTGAATCTGATAAATTGGATGGTTTGTCTAATGTGATATCAACCATGTCAGCACAGAAATATGTCAGAAAAGGGTATGATGCTTATCTTGCCTTTGTGTTGGACACTAAAGTATCTGAGTCTAAATCAGTGCCAGTAGTTTGTGAGTATCTTGATGTGTTTTCAGAGGAATTACCCAGATTACCGCCTATTAAAGAAGTTGAATTGTAACACCCATAACCCGTATACATCGCCAGAATAGGGTTATAGAGTATTACCAGAGTTTACAAATTAATTTACGGACATTTCATTTCATCAAGCATTCATACTTATAACCAATAAAAATCAAAACATTAATGAGCTAACGTTAGCCAATTTAATTTATACATGCCATTATAACCAGAATCAAATCATCCAAAATTACCAATAGAACCAATGGATAGTGTGATATATCTCTGACAAGCTTCCAACCCAATCGAGTTTTCGATAATCATTTCAATGCATCTAATAATTATACATATTACCAATAATAATTCAATTCCAATAATAAAACACATATTTATATAATATTCATCACCAAATAACATTCACTTTAATTAAATTATACAGAATATAGTTCATACGAACTTACCAGGCTAAATTGTAGAAATACCATAATTTAGGGACATTTTGGTAATTTTCTATTTTTCTTGAATTTTCACCCAATCTTGATCTAAATTAATATTTCATTCAATTTATTAATTTAAATAATAAAACAGTTCATTTAATGCAATTTGTTTATTTTTTACATTTTTACAAAATTACCCTTAAAATTTTACTTTTATTCAATTTAGTCCCTAAACCTAAAACATGTAAATTAGCTATTTTAAAATAAAATCATATCAGCTTAATATTCACATATATTTTACCTCCTCCTCCATTTCATTCCACATCCTTGATATATACATAATACCACTATTTACTTGTTTACTCATAACAAGCTGTTCACTTGAGTCATAGTCACTAAATTAATTATATCTTAAGCTATAGAACTTTGAATTGAGATTTGTAAATTTTCTATAAAACTAGACTCACATATATTCTTACCATAAAATTTTCAGAATTTTTGGGTTAGCCAATAAATACATTTTATTCTTTAAAGTTTCCCCTATTTCACTATTTGACAGTTCCGGCCCCTCTTCACTAAAAATTAATTATATCTTTGTACAAAATTCGGATGATGTTCCTATTTGTTTCTATTGAAAATAAACTCATTCAAGATTTTAAACATATAAATTTAAGCCTCTAATTATTTTTATTCAATTTTTTATGACTTTCCAAAGTCAAAACAGGGGAACCCAAAATCATTCTGACCTTGTCTCACAAAATTTATTATATCTCATGATTTACAATTTCATTACTTACACCGTTTCTTCTATGAGAAACTAGACTCAATAGTATTTAATTCCATATTTTTTTTCATCCTCTAATTCAATCTCCACAATTTATGGTGATTGTTCAAATTTAACCTACTGCTGCTGTTCAAAATTGTTTTAGTGCAAGATGTTGATTACTAAGTTTATAACTCCCTTATTCCCTTTCTCTATAACATTTCCCATCACTTTCACTTATTTCCCTTCACTAATATATCAAGAACATAAGACCTTATTTAAGAAAACTCTACTATAACATCATTTATATGCTTTTTCAATAATATCAAACTTAAAAATATATTGAAATCTTGATGTTCTTACCTTGTCCTATTAGTTTCAACCTTTAACTTGATTTTCTCTCTCCTCCAGGTTCTATTTCTTGAATCTAACTTGATATTCTAGCTCTCCATACTCCTCTTATTATCTTTCTCACTTGATGGCTATAGAAATTCTTTTGATTTCTAGGTGAAAATGGTAATTTTTTGGTGGAAGGACAAAATTGTAAAGAAAGCAAAACTTTCTTTTTCTCTTCTCTTCTAACGTGAAATGCATGGAAAGATGATAGAAATTCCTCATCTTTCCTTCCTTATATACTAAATAAATAATAATAATAAAATATCTCATTAAATATTAGTAAAATATTAATAAACTAATATTTATCTAATTAAATTATCATCAACATCATCATTACTTTCTAGATTTCTCTCTCTTCCAATTGACCATTTTGCCCTTTGTGATCTTTTAATATTTCATCCTTGAATCATCACTTAATTTGGTAAAATTGTGATTTAGTCCCTCAAAATTCTTCACATTTTCTATTTGGTCCTAATTCATCCATTTTCCTTAGTTTCTAGATCATTTCACCCTTAAAATATTTACACTATTGGTCCTTAAACTTTTTCATATTTACACTTTAACCCCCTTAAATTTTTAGTATTTACTCTTAATCAACAAAACTTTTCTCAATTTTGCAATTTAATCCTTTCTTGCATTAATATATCATAATATACTTCCCAATGTTGCCATAACTCAAAATTTCCCTTTTTGTCACTTTATTTCCTTATTTTACTATATCAAGGATACCTACTTTCTTACTGTAGTAATTTTTGGGCATAACATGAATTTTCTATAGATCTTATTTTGGGGACAACACCGATATCCATAGCACCATACCAATGGCCCCTACAGCATTAAAAGATTTAAAAGCACAGCTACAAGAGCTAATTGATAGGGGTTTTGCACTACCTAGTTCATCACCTTGGGCTACACCGGTTCTGTTTGTTAAGAAGAAAGATAGGTCCCTGAGGTTATGTATTGATTACAGACACCTCAAGAAAGTTACAATTAAGAATAAGTATCCACTGCCCCTCATTGATGATTTGTTTGACCAGTTGAAAGGTGCTGCCATATTTTCACAGATTGATCTCCATTCTGGTTATTATCAATTACAAGTAAAAGACTCAGATGTGCCAAAAATAGCCTTCAAAACCAGGTATGGGCATTATGAATTGCTTGTGATGCTGTTTGGTTTGACAAATGCACCTGTTGTATTTATGGATCTGATGAACATAATTTTTAGACCGTATCTAGATAGATTTGTTGTGGTATTCATTGATGATATTCTATTATACTTTCGAGATCAAAATGAACATGCTAGTCAGTTAAGATTTGTTCTGCAAACTCTACGTGAGAAACAATTGTATGCTAAATTCAGTAAATGTGAATTCTGGCTTCAAGAAGTTGGTTTTCTAGGACATATAGTGTCTGCTGAAGGCATTAGAGTGGATTCGAATAAAGTATTAGCTATTGTTAATTGGAAACCACTGAAAAATGTGTCTAAAGTCAGAAGTTTTCTGGGATTAGCCGATTACTATCAGAGATTTGTAAAAATATTTTCGATGATAGCTTCTCCGATGACATGGTTATTACAAAAAGATATGAAATTTGAATGGTCTGACAAATGTCAGAAAATTTTTGACCATTTGAAAGCCCTGTTGACTGAAGTACCAATTCTGGTTCAGCCTGAATCAGGTGAAGAATTTGTAATTTACAACGACGCATCATTGAATGGTTTAGGCTGTGTTTTAATGCAAGAAGGTAAAGTAATAGCTTATGCTTCTAGACAGCTTAAACCACATGAAAAAGAATTACCCGATACATGATTTAGAATAGGCAACTATTGTTTTTGCACTGAGGTGACATTATTTGTTCGGTGAAAAGTGTCATATATTCACCGATCATAAAATTTGAAAGTATCTGATGTCACAGAAAGATTTGAATTTGAGACAACGCAGGTGGCTTGAGCTATTGAAAGACTATGACTTGGTTATCGATTATAATCTGGGAAAAGCAAATGTGGTTGCTGATGCTCTGAGTAGAAAGTCTTTATTTTTCTTATGAGCAATGAATACCCAATTGTCATTGGAAGATGATGGCTCAATTTTAGCTGAGTTAAAAGCTAAATCGAAATTTCTATAGTAGATTTACGAAGCTTAGAAAAGTAATAATGAGTTACAAGCTAAACGGGTACAGTGTGAACCGATTTTATTCAGAATTTCTAATAGGACCTGATGACTTTCTATTATGCAGAGGCAGAGCTTGTGTACCGAAGAATTCAGAACTTGTACAAAAAAATTTGCACGAAGCTCATAATGGTACTATACCTGTTCATCCGGGAAGTAATAAAATGTATAATGATTTGAAAAAGATGTATTGGTGGCCAGGAATGAAGCGTGATATTTCTGAATTTGTATCTAGATGTTTGATATGTCAGCAAGTTAAAGCTGAACATCAGGTACCTTCAGGATTATTATAGCCCGTGACAATATTTGAATGGAAATAGGAAAAAGTTACCATGAATTTTGTGTCAGGGTTGCCCCTATCTCCGAAAAAGAAAGATGTCATTTGGGTAATCGTCGACCGTTAGACGAAGTCTGCACACTTTATTCCGGTATGTATGTATTTATCCCTGGACAAATTAGCAGAGTTATATGTTTCTGAGATTGTCGACCTACATGGAGTGCCAGTCTCCATTATTTCAGACAGAGATCCACGGTTCACATCCCGATTCTGGAACAAGTTACAAGAAGCTCTGGGTACTCAATTATATTTTAGTACTGCATTCCATCCTCAGACAGATGGTCAATCCGAACATGTGATTCAGATTCTTGAGGATATGATTCGGTTCTGTGTATTAGAATTCGAAGTCAATTGGGAAAAATATTTGTCGTTAGTTGAATTCGCGTATAATAATAGTTATCAGTCAAGCATAAAGATGGCACCGTACGAAGCTTTGTATGGTCGTAAATGTAGAACTCCGTTGTATTGGACTGAGCTCAGTGAGAAAAAGATACATGAAGTTGATTTGATCCGGGAAGTCGAAAAAAAAGTGAAAGTAATCCAAGATAGTTTAAAAGCAGCCTCCGATCCATAGAAATCTTATGCGAATCTTAAACGAAAAGAAATAGAGCTTCAAGTTGGTCATAAGGTATTCTTGAAAGTTTCACCTTGGAAGAAAGTTCTTCGGTTTAGCCGTAAAGGAAAACTGAGTCTACGATTTATTAGGCCATATGAGATCACTGAAAGAATCAAACCTGTTACGTACCAAATGGCATTACCGCTAGAGCTTGACAGAATTCACAATGTTTTCCACGTGTCTATGTTGCGACGGTATTGGTCAGATCCTTCACATGTTATCTCTCTGAAAGATGTCCAAATTCAACGTGGCATGACATACAGTGAGGAACCAATCAAAATCCTGGCACGTGAGATGAAAGAATTGAGAAATAAAAAGGTAGCTTTAGTAAAAGTCCTCTGGCAACGACACAGAATAGAAGAAGCTACCTGCGAATCTGAGGAAACTATGAGAAATCAATATCTAAACCTCTTTACTGATAAGATTTTTTAGGATGAAAATTCTTTAGGGGAGAGTTGTAACAACCCGTTTTCGGTGAAATCGGAATAGTGGTTTCGGGACCACAAATTTGAGCTCATAAGAAAAATTATTTTAATACTATTTCATGATTTGCATTATGATAGAAATATCGTATGAAAAATTCGTAAAGAAATTTTACCAATTACATGTTGAATTTAATATAAATGACCAAATTGCATAACATGCAAAAGTTGAATACTAGTAGCTAAAGGGATCAAATAGCTACAGAAATCAAAATTGGAGGTCTTTATATGGCAAATAGACAATTAAGAGGAGTTAGTAGATAAGTATGATGATTCATCCATGGAAAATTAAGAAAAAGAAAATGATAAAATTGGAAAGATAAAAAAATAAAGGTGATAAAAAATAAAATAAAACAAAATATCATCATTTATCATCTTTCCTAAAATCAAAAAGATATGAAAACCCTAGTTTGAAGCTTGAAGATAGACAAGCTTACTTTGGCTCAATTAGGTGAGTATTCAAGTCTCGTTTTTAGTAATTTTCATATTTACGGGATCGTAATAGCTTAATTTAGCTATCTCAGGGAGTAATTTGTAAATTTATCAAAGTATTAAAGTTTTTCCATGGATGGATATGTATGAATTATGAAGTTTTATGGTAGAAAATGAAAGGTTGTTGATAGATAAACAACATTTGTAAAAGAAATTTTGATGAAATTATGATTTAGAGAATAAATTAAAAAGTTGTAAAATTCATGGAAAAATTTTGAATTTTATGAAATACATGGGCTGCTATTGTGACATGTAAAAATAGGCTAGGCTTGGAATAAGGATTAAATTGCATAAATTTTATTTTCCGAACCTAGGGACGAAATCATAATTAAATAAAAGTATAGGGGCAAAATAGTAATTTAGCCTAAGATGTGAATTGAATATGAATTGTATTAAATTGAGTTAAATTTACTCGTACAGATTCGGATAGATAAAATACGGAATTAGATCGAAGAAAAGAGAAAGTGTTGGATTAGTAGATAACAAATCAACAAACACTTGTCAAGGTAAGTTCGTGTAACTAAATTGTGTATATTTATATGTTTGAATTGAATGTTGTGTACGTAAATTGTGAAATTGCTATTTATATGAAATTGATTACATATCCGAAAAAGCCCGATAAATGTTAAGTTCCATTTGAATAGATGAAATTTCGATGGATACAGGGTTCCCAAATTGGTTGTGGTCCTGCATATGTTGCGGAACACCACAGCTCGAAAGAGCGTCCCGTTAATAGCCCTCTTAAGCTTCTCGTTATATGATTCTTCTGAGCTTCCCGTTCATAGCTCTTCGAAGCATCCCGATCGGTTGTGATCCGCATGTGTTGTGTACACACCACAGCTCTTATAAGCGTCTCGTTATATGGCTCTTCATGAGCTTCCCGATGAAACGCTCTTTGTGAGCTTCTTGATTAATGGCTCTCCGGAGCTTCCCCATATGGCTCGCTTGAACTTCCCGATATATGAGAATCCAGAGCTTTCCGATTAACGGCTATTCGAACCTACCCGTTATTAGCTCGCATGAGTTTCCTAAATATGGCTCTTATGAGCTTCCCGTTATACAGCCTAGATAAGCTTCCCGCTACATGGCTCACATGAGCTTCCTGTTATATGGCTCGAGAGAGAGCTTTTCGATTATGTGCTCTAATGAGCATTCCCAGATATGAATTGACAGATTACAATTTTATACACTTCAAGTGTATTACTTGTGTATACATTGATATTTCAAATAAATTCAACGAGCAAAGTTCCGACATGGAATAATCTGAACTTGAGATGAATTATTATGGAAATGTATATGTTATATGAAAATATGATGTGGAAAAACACATGTATATGAAAATTGTTACATGATGAGCTCATCCCTATTTCTTGATATTCACATAAAATACATGACTAAAATGTTCGATGAAGTTGTGTGTTTAGGCTATTAGCCAAATTGCTTGGATGCATTTTTGTATACTTACCTTAAATGTAAATTAATGGTAAGTTAAATTCCATGTTATACGAACTTACTAAGCATTAAATGCTTACTCTATTTTATTTCATCTATTTTATAGTATTCGGAAGCTCGTTGGGTTAGAGGCTTGGCGGAGATATCATTACACTATCCATCAGCTCATTTCAGTATATATAGTAATTACATTTTGGTTATCATGGCATGTATAGGCTAAAATTAGTCATGGATGGTATGTATGTGTGTGATTGAAATTAGCCATTTGGTATGGCTTGTAATTGGTATGTAAAAGGTGGCCTTAATAGGTTGTTATATGTTTGAAATGGATATATGATGGAAATAGTATAGGCATGTTGATCATTGGTTTGTGATAGTATAAATTTGGTAAAATATGCCTATATGTATGTATGGTTGTTTTTGTAAATTTAGATAATTGAACGTATGAGTTGATATGCATAAGTCTTGGTTATGGCTTGATTCAAATGTTTTATATTGGTTTGGGAATGTGTTTAAGTGTTATTGTAGGTGGAAGACAAGTTTGGGTGAGAAATATGGCTAGGAAATGACCTTATTTTGTCCACACGGGCAGAGACACTAGTGTGTGTGATCTGGCTTTGTATCCCCTGCATCTTAAAAATTTCAAAACAGAATGCTCAAAATTGATCACGCGGCCTGGCACACGGATGTGTAGTTTGGCCGTGTGACCCCTGCACCTATTTAATGCAAATTTTCATGTTCACACAGCCTAGCACACGGGCATGTGACTTGGCCATATGACCCAAGTTAGAGAGTTACACGGGTATGGACACGGGCTGGGACACGGCCATGTGCCCTATTTCAAATGCCCACACGGTCTGAGACACGGGCGTGTCACTTGCTCACACAGCCTGGCCACATAGGCGTGTGTCCCTTGTACCTAGGAAAAATTTTAAAATTTCACGAAAAATTCTCTGAGTACTCGGTTTAGTCCCGACTTATTTCTAATGTATGTTTTGAGCCTCGAGGGCTCATATAACGGACTTTATGAATAATATCTGACATGAATGTTAAATAATATGAAATGTATTTATTTGATCTGTATATTTCAGTAATGCTTCGTAACCCTGTTTCGACGATGGATATAGGTTAGGGGTGTTACACGAAGTTTCATTATCCCTGCAGATTTTGTGGTACTTGATTTTGAAGAATATCGTGAGATATCGATCTTGTTAGGTAGACCTTTCCTGGCCACTTCTAGATCCACCATTGATTTAGAGAAAAAAAATTTAATTATGAAAATCAATGGTGAGACTAAAATTCTTAAATGTGGCTATCAACCAAGAGAGGAAGGTAAAAGTATGTTAGGGGAGCAATGCCAAAAATTATTTTTTCTAACATTCCCGAGTCAAGGGACACACTTCTTTTTATGGATGCAGAAAGAATAAACAAGTTTAAGGAAAGGGTCAAGCGAGCACAGGTGGAATGGCAGGATGGAAGATGGACTAATGCTGATAGAACGGAGGAATCGTCCATCAGTGAATTGATGATACTATCAGATGAATCCGGCAGTAAAAATTAAAAAATATTTGAATTGCCTAATTGTTGTAAATTATTGTATATTTAACTAATCCCATATTTTAGATTCTCACTTTTATTTGATAAATGTTTATTTTTAGACCGAGACATCCTCCAAGATGGAAATTTGGGTTGACACAGGGTCGGTACCTTAACATGGTAATCTCGTGTCACGATACTTTTAGCAGAGTGTAGGAATTGAAGAAACGAACTCGATGTTGTAACCCTACACTCCTACGAGACTAAGAGTTTTATGCATCTCTACGAGACTAAGAGTTTAGAAATAATGAAGGCCATATGTGGGATACGGTACTTGTGCGAGGGAAAGAAGTGCGAGTAACCCCTCGAATTATTTGCAACTTCTATCATTTTCCATACTATGAAAATTATTTTATTGATAAAACTGATTTAGAATATTTTCGAGATATAGATATGGATAATATTATAAATTTTTTAACCGAAGGAAGGGGTGAATGGAAATATCGCGCAGCTACCAATATCCCATTATCCTTTCATCAAGCTATCATGTTCCCTGAGGCTAAGATGCGAATTCAATTTATATGCACACGAATAGTACATGCTTTAAATGTTTCTAACGTTAATACTTTTAGAGCAGTTTTACTCTATGCTATTTTGCAGAAAAAGCAAGTTTGTATTGACAAATGGATCCACTAGAACATGAAGAGGTGCATTAGTAGCCAAAAGGTAGGAGTTTTCTTTCCTCATCTAGTGATGCCTTATGCAAAAAGGCGGGGGTGTACCTATGACATCCACTGAGCAGTCACTGAAACTTTCTAGAAGTATCATCGGGGACAACTTGTTCCAATAATACATTGAGCTGCAAGCCAAACAGATAAAAGATTAGAACAAACGAAAGCTACACCAACTTTATCCCAAAGGTTGACACAAACTCAACAAGAAGTTGGTGAGACTAGTCATCCAAAGCTAGACTGGACGATTTAGTGGATGCAAGAATCAAGACCAATTTTTCAAGAATTTTCTAAGCAAAACAACATCCGGATCACCAATTATACACCTAACATGTTTGGGCCAACAAATATGGAACAAGAAGAAGATCGGTAAGAAAGTGAGGAGGATGAGAAGAATAACGAAAGTGAGGAGATGGATTTTGAAAATGATGATTGAACATTTTCATTTTTGGGAAAACTTGTATTAATTTTTGGATATTTTTAATTTGAACGTTGTAGGAGTAAGACTAATAGTAGTTTTTTATATATATATTGCATTTTGTTTAAGTTTTCTCTGTAGGAACCCAACATGAAGGAAACATAAACAATTCAAGCTTAACATAATCAAAGGAGGAAGCACCCACCATTAGTAGTTGGAGCGACCACGATCAATCAGGTAACTTCTTTACTTATCTATGTATGGGCTACACATTAAGGACAATATGTCAACTAAAGTGTGTGGGGTGTAACATAGAAAACTTGTTTATTTTCAATTTCTACATCTTTCTTTGATTTTTTTTCTTGTTTTTGGTGTGCTTCAACTTGTAGAAATACAAGTGATTGGTTAGGAGCATGTACAATTAAATTTGGCATGATGGTAGGTGATTTTACTATTAGACTACTAAGTTCTATATGTTACACTGTAAATAGGTATTAAGCAATCAATTGTACCAAATAATATAGTAAATATAAGGAAATGAGCATACTAGTATGAATGATAAATGGTTGAATTTAAGGTTGTTCGGTTGATTAAATTTATGCATATTGAGATATTCAGGGATGACCTAAGGTATTGTTTAAAACACATCCAGAGCCAAAAAGCTAACCTATTTGTATTTTACCTTTAGTACCAATTTTTGAGCCTGTTGACACTTCTTGATGAACCTCATTACAAGCCCCAAGCCTGAAAATGTTAATTTGTAACTGCTCTTTTTCTTTGGTCCTACATTGCACAACTATAGACGTCTAGCCATACATATTGAAGGTTAAGTAGATACATCATGACAGAATAATAATGCAGCAGAGCTACCAATAGTCAGAATGGCTAAGAGCCGTAAACAGGATAGCTATAAGCTATAAACAGAATGGCTACAAGCCATAAGTACATTAATGTGTTTGGCACAAAGCCATCAGTAGCAGTGATATGATCGACACACAACCACCAGTAACAATGAAATGATTAGCACACAGCCATCAGTAACGGTATTATGATCAGTACAAAGCCATCAATAATTGTACTGTGATCGGCACAAAGCCATCAGTACATCGCAGCAAAGTTACCAGCGATAGTATCGCAACAAAGCTACCAATAATAGTAGATGTGGTCAAGCCACTAGTAACAGTGATTGTGGAAGAGCCACCAGTACAATACTTCCTCCATAACAGTATTCCAACCCCATATAGTATGTCATGTATGCAGAATGACATGCTCAGAATCAGTCATACAAAACATAGACAAATCAGTCATTTAACCGCAGACAAAACAATCATTTGAACTCGATAGGCAAAATAGTCATTTACCACAAAAGCATTATGGTCATTTTACCCTATAGGGGTATTACGGTCATTTTACCTTACGAGGGTATTTCGATCATTTTACCCAGATTTCACCACGCCTATGAGATCTACATAGCTCAGTCTAGTATTTGCCACAAATAGTGGGTTTCATACGTTGGGGCCTACAAGCCTATTGAGCCCACACGGCCCAACGTGGCCCATTACGGCCTTCACAATTTATCACATGCTCGTGTGGTCTCAAACACCGTATTTCAGCGATACAATTTGTAGATTCCTTTCGATCCGAATACTCTTATTTTACAAATCAATGATCGAATGACGAATACCTTGAAAGCCTCGCCCATTCAGAACAAGGAATAAATGATATGTGTGATATATAGCTCTCCACAACAACAACCTCCCTAAATCCTAATATTCTCTCCTCAAATCTAATCTCCAAATATCCCTTTATTGATATCCTCCATAACAACCTCCAAGACCCATTCAAGCTCTCACCCAACAGAGTTGGAAACCACCTCAAACTCCTATCACCTCATGCTAGCAAAATAAATATCCTTTTTTGCTTGCAATGAGATTCGAACCCAAGCCCCCCTCAATAGCTCAACAAGCCACTTGCCTCCTTGTCACAAGCTCTTTTATGTCACATTTTGTCTTCAATTAACTAAAAGGTCTAAAGGCCACAGTCCAAGTTCTTTTAAAAGAAAAACCAAAATAAATTGCAAGAGCCAAGACTTGAACCCAGGCCCCCTTGTAACCTTAATGACGCCACAACCACTAGACCACATGCTTCCTTATGACATTTTTTAACACAATAATTTAAAAGGCCTACATCCAAGCATCCAAGGTTTTATCCACTTAAAACTAAAATTTTTGCTAAAGCCCAGGTTTGAACCTAGGACTTTTCCAACTCCTCTCAGGACCCTTAACCACTAAAGCAGACATACTTTTGTACACAGTTTCCAAACCGTTCCCTTACTCAAGGCCCAATACTTCTAGGCCCAAATTCTAGGGCGTTACAATCCTTATACATGAATGGACATCTTACTAAACATACGTATAAATGACTATTTTTATTCTGCTCGGATAATTAAAGTACTTGTATAATTTATTGATGGATCCCTACAGGTGAGACCAGTAATACTTGTATATTCTGTAACGGACTGAACTTAGATATTTGTGATAAAAAATGGTAAGTTAATTACTCATCATGTTAAAGTTGTTAGTAAGCATGAAATGCCTAAGTCATATGCTCCGAAGTTAATACTTGTATGAGGACAAGTAATGACTTAAGAGTGGGTAAGTTTGATTTGTCATAATTTGGTGTAACAAATTAAACTAGTTATCACATTTAGGGAGCTTAGTTTTATTATATTCAATAAAATGTGCAAATTGAGTCTTTTATTGACCTTAGGGGCCGAATGGGGCCTAAAGTGAGTTAACGCACTTTGTAAGTGTGCAGGAGACCTTTAGAAGGCATAGTAAATGAATACTGGTCACTATGTCGCAACACGGATGACTCAATGTTGCACCATAGGGAACAAAATGGAGAAAGCTAAAGTCTGCCTTCGATGTCACGGCACGGACTAATGGTGTCGCGAAATGCCCCTACAAATGTCTCAAAGAGGAGTATAGTGCCACCTCTATCGTGACACAGGTCCTAGTGTGTTGGGACATTGACTCTGTGGCAGAAATTAAACACGAAGTAGGGTGCTTTGGTCTGCACAATTAAACTTTAAGCTCAAGAACGTCAGCTAACCTAGGGTTGAGGATGACAGCCACCTGAGGGCTATAAATAGGCTCATTTGTCACTTGGTATGGTCACCATTCCTTTAACCTAAATTCTCTTTGTAAAATTTAGTTTAGTTTTCTTTCATTATTAGGTTTTAGATTTATTTCATTTGTTCTTGTTAATTTTAAGATATTTGAATTTTGGAAGTATTCTAACTTTGTGGATTTGCAATTAATTTCAATACAATCAGACTCTTTCATTTACTTTATTTTGTCGACTTAATTAACATGTTTTCTCTTTATATCAATTTCATATTGTCTATGAAAGGCATAAGGAACTAATCCCTCTATAGGGGGTTAGCAAGTGGAGGTATGATCTGTTAACTGTTTTGTAGGGTTACTCAACGGATCAACTATTTGGGAAAGGAAGAATGTGAAATAAACCCCAGGCTTGAGAAACCTGAAAAGTCATCAAGGTGGGAATTAACCCAAAATTGGTATTGCCCATCTATGACCACCTTCACCCCAAGTCAGTCTAGACTGTGAGGTCAAAGATAAGTAGTTATTACTGACTCGTTATGTTAGTGGAAGATCGAAAGATCCTGCTAGGGTAGCAACTAGTTGATTGACGAGGAACCGAAAGCATCAGTTGATGAGGATTACCGAAGTGAGCTAATGACCCATAACCGAGATTTGATTCATTTTACTTTTCTATCTTTTGAACTTTTATTTCCTTTATGCTATTATCTTTTATTTTATTATTATACAAACCTTTAAACCACCCTTTTTATGCTTTTGTACTATAACTTATTTAAAGTACTAATTAGATCTTTTTAGTGTTTAGATTAGAATTGACCTAGCACTCGCCTCCATTAGATACGATCCTCGGAGTACTCACCTACTCCATTGTAAAAACTATATTACAACTTGAGCCGTATACTTGCAGATACCGCTTCATATTTCTATATCTTATTGCAATATTCACACTCTGGACGTTACTACGTCCAGAGGCAGTCAATTATGTAACATAAGACTATGGATGAAAGATGTCATGGTAGCATGGTACATGGTATAAGGTATACGGTGTGAGACCATATATGAAAGATGCAATGGCAGCCAGATATAATGAGTAAGACCATAGATGGAAGACTCTATAGCATCATATGATAGTATGCTAGATAGTGGATCGGTGTAAGACCATGGATGAAAGACTTCATGGCATCTACAAAAATAGTCTGTTGGGACAGTAAACATAGAACAGAGATAGATCATTGGGATAGTAAACATAGAATAGAAATAGTCCACTGGGATAGTAAATACAGAAGAGAGCATATAATAGAAATAGTCCACTAGGATAGTAAACATAGAAGGGATTATCCGATTGGATAGTAAACAAAGAATAGATAGAGTCAGCCAAAACAGTAAACACGTGGTAAGTTAACTAGGACAAAAGAAATGAGATGAGAAGGGTATAAGACCATAGCTCAGTTATGGAAACCAACAGTCTGCAGAGACATAAATGCAGATAGTCTGCTAGGACATTAAGCACAAGGTAAACTGACAGAGCAACAAGTATGATAAACCACGCATGTAGTAGAAGAGCTTATAGAGTAATGTGAGTAAAGGTAGGCGGATCTTCGAGGAATCTACCATTAGGATGAAAGTGATGGGAACGGGTAAAGTCTGTTAAAGATAAGGCATGGACGAAGACCCAGCAAGAATTAGAGGAAGGTAGGCCGTGTAAGAGATGACCTAATTATGGAAATGTAAGAGGGGAAAATTATCCGAAGATCGCAAGCAAGGATCCGCCATGAAGAGCCATTAGGGAAAGCTCAAATGAGTTGAACGTGAGAAGCAATCTTGTGGAAGGGATAGAAATTCCACTCCCAGAATAAGAATTCTATTTAAAGGATAGAATGTCTGTTAAGACTATTCTTCCTTGAGGATAGTCTACTACGGAAACACGCCATGAGTTAGCCCCATAGGGAGAATTTATATAAGAGGGGAAGTAGACTCGTGTAGTCTCATGAGTGATGGCCTTCTAGGTTGTAGGTTAGTTGTTCTTCACATGGGTACGGAGGTCCCAGGTTAGTCTTGTGCATAAGGCAGATTATAAGAAAGTAATCCAACTACATGTGACCTAGACTAGGGTGAAATCAAGGTAGGTTCGCCAGGATGGCAAAGTTTAATGAGAGTAAACCCAATTTATAGGATGTTAACGAGTTTTCTAAGATTACGATAGGAAAAGTGGGGAGTTTTTCGAGGATTGGTCCAATGAAGTTTGCCAAGAAAGGTATGTCCTAAAGACCTTTGGACGAAAAGACGAGAAATCTAATATAGAGGTACATGATGGGAAAACATGTTACAACCAAGTAAGTTAGAGGTAAACGAACACCCTGTATGTGGGGTGAATGAAAGGAAGAAATGACGAGGAGTAATTATAAGTCTCTTTAGTATGGCGAAGTATCTAGGATAAAGTCGAGTGGAGAGTCCGACCAGAGGAAGGTCTTATAATGAGTCGAGTAGCTCAGAGGATCAAGTGGAGTTCGCCACCCTGATAAAGAACACTTGCCTTGAGCGAGTAGGTAGTTAATTTATGTTTAGGTTTTTTTACATTTGTTACCCTCGCGCTACAATGTTTAATTTGGTGCAGTAAAGGAACTCACTAAGTTCTCTTGAACTTATGGAAAATTTTCTTATCTCCATAGGAATGACGGGAATGATCAAGGACTACGATGAGGGACTAAGTTAGATAGCGTGAAGATTGAGGACCGTTGTTGATTCAAGATCATGTACAAAGGAGGTGAGTAACATTAGAGGCTTCGCCTCAGGATCAATTATGGTGTAACCAACTGACGTCTTCAAAGTCTGGATTTTGAAATAGTTAACCCTAAGTTAAAAACTTCAAGGGTCTTATTGTAAACAAACAATATGATTAGAGACAGAAATTAAGAGACTAAACATTCAATGGTTTAAGAGCTTGGTTGTAAGAATTATTATTAGTTTTACTTTAGTCTGTGTTATAACAATTAAGCCAATAAAGATTAAGGATAATTGAACCCAGTCCATTTGTGGCGCTCCATACTCGGATCCTACGGAAGAGTCATGCTAGGGTGTTACATTATCAGAAAAAAATAATTATAAAAAAAATTTTAATATTGAGTTGACTTGTGACACAAACTCAATCAAACTTTTGTGTAATAATATTAAAATGTACAAATATAATCAAAATGAAGCTTTGGGTATAGTAGTAAAGTTAAGGTTTTATAGATGTTGGGGACATGGGATTAAATTTCAATATTTTTATTGGTTTTTTAATACGAGAAATACAAAGATACATTTATAATATTATAATTTCAAAAAGTAAAGATAATTTAGTAATTTCTTCAATTAAATTGGT
This sequence comes from Gossypium hirsutum, assembly GCF_007990345.1. Classification (NCBI taxonomy): domain Eukaryota; kingdom Viridiplantae; phylum Streptophyta; class Magnoliopsida; order Malvales; family Malvaceae; genus Gossypium; species Gossypium hirsutum. The sequence goes on along the minus strand of NC_053448.1, from coordinate 33,790,927 downwards.
GCCTAGTTGACTTGTAATACCAACTTAACTAATGAGGGATTTAATTAAGGGTATAGATAATCACATTAGGAGGATTACAAAAATTAGAAGAAAAAAAATTGGAGTATTAAGTTGAGATAAAAAACTTTGGCAAATTTAGGACCAAATGAATAAATAGACTAATCGTATTTGATATAACCACTAAATGTGACCCTAAGGCGACACCAACCCCACGCCCCGCACGACATTGCTTAAGATGTAAATATTGCCTTTTTTTTAAATCTTAATTAAATTAAAAGCATGTAACACTCAATAATCACATCTCCCATCTAACTTCCCGACATTTTTCCCAGCTAGTAATGGCGGAAGAGAAAGAATCAACGTCGATTCCACTGAGCCAAGCCGAAAATGTTGGTGTCGATCCCGAAGATCCGGCTAAGTCTCCTCCTAGGCCTAGCTCCCCCAATTCCTCCACTCGCAAGGTCCATTTTCTCTTTCTTTTTTCCCCCTCATTTAGCTTTGACTTCCATCAATTAACCACACCCACTCCCTCATCTTTCTTCTTGGACTTCTTTCAATTTTTTCTTAGTCCAAATGTAGTTGTAATTGAGCCTTTGCACTTAATATAATTTGCGACTAACGGAAATTTGACTGCAGATATGGGAAATCCCTGCCGAATTTGGGATGTAGGAACTGAAAATGGTCAAATATCGCTCAAGATTTATCATAAACTTTCTTCACTATGTTTATTGAGTGTCAACTGGTTGGACTCTTCATATTAAGGGGGGAAAAAGAAAATGAAACTGGTTGAGCTCCCAATTATATCCAGAAATTCTGTTGGTTTTGATTGTCCTCGGGTTTGGGTTCAACCTGTTTTAAAAGTGGAAATCTTGATGACCTGTTGATTCTTTTTATCGTTTTTTAATGGATAAAACTAATTAATAGCCGCGCATTAGAAGGATTTTAAGCGTTGAGGATAAATGCTTCTGCTTTTAGGGTTTAGCATTTAAATTATCCCTTTTTTTTCCTTACTAAAATACCAGGAAATTGAATGACCTGTACGATAGAGCGCTTCCACGATAAGGTTTGTTCTTTATGTATTTCTTGGTTAAACCAATTTAGCGTTTCTATTGTTGAAATGCTTCATGGAAATTTCATGTGCCCATTTTCAAGGAATTTAATCATTTTCAAGTCGTTATTATGAACGATTCAGAGTTTGACTACTTTAGTGGTTTTAAAGTAATCATGTTTGCCCCAAATTGAAAAGAACAGTTATGTTTAAGCTTCAATGTAAGTCTTAGAAAGCGTGGAAGCAATGAGAGCAGTTTTCAGAATAAATACGTTGTATTGATATCGAAGCATTCTGTTTTATTCTTCAGGCTTGTTGTTTTGTTCTCCAAAGTTGGGTCTCAAAGAAGTTCATGACTGGATGGTATTAAGCTTTTATATTTCCCAAAATGTCAGTCTTCCATTATTTCTTTTGATATTTCAAAGCTTAACAAGTAACAACATGTTGACATGCAAAATTGCAGTGTGGTCCTTTTTCCTGTGGCAGTTACATTTTTCATTACTTGGTGGTTTATTCAGTTTGTTGACGGTTTCTTCAGTCCATTATATGAACGACTTGGCGTTGACATATTTGGTAAGTTTAATTGTATTACTTGTGCCTTTGATGTTTGATGATTGAAGTGTGGCTAAGTTTATAAGTTCTTACCTTCAGTTATCACTATTCAACCATTCTTCACGATCATCAAACCCCAAAATTTCTTCATAATCCAAAAATGTATGTTTATTGCCAAAAAGAAAAAAAAGGAAAAAGAAATCGGCTTGCAATCTTTATAATATTCTATAGAGAAGTTCAAGGAAGAATAGAACTCAAAATCGCTATTGAGGGTTTTAACTCCATTGTGATAAACATTGCTGAAGAAGTTGTAGCTGATTTCTGAATATCATCAGAAGCATTTATGATTATTATATGGTACATGCGACAACCTACTGCTTCATCAAAGAGAATTCTTCTTCCTCTTCATTCTTGCATGTTATTTAGATCTCTTTAGTGATTTTTTGCTTTGAGCAATGATTGTCTGAGCTTTGGTTACTTTCTGCAGGGCTGGGATTTATCACATCTCTGCTCTTTGTCTTCTTTGTTGGTGTTTTTGTTTCATCATGGATGGGAGCTGCTGTTTTCTCAGTGGGAGAATGGGTTATAAAGCGAATGCCGTTTGTTAGGCATTTATACTCAGCCTCAAAACAAATTAGTGCTGCGATATCCCCAGGTTATACTTATACCCAATTAACTACTTTGATAATCTGGTTTTTCATATCAATTTAGTTCAATAAGTGATTTGCATCCACAAAAGTACTTTCACATGTTTCCACAAGCCAGGATATATTGCTTGATTGGCATGAAAGCTCAGAAACTATATGATTCACTTCAATCATACAAAGACATTATCTTTTCCTTGTAGATCAAAATACTACAGCATTTAAGGAGGTGGCTATCATTCGCCATCCACGTGTTGGTGAATATGCATTTGGATTTATCACATCGTCTGTCGTCCTTCAGGTACTATTTTAATATTTTATCTGTTCTTTTGCCAGATCATTTTTCCAGCTTGTAGTTCATAATTTTAAAACTAAGGTGTTCGTGTGATGGCTTGCTTATCTTAGAAATGATCTTGTGATCTTTTCTGAAGGAGATTTGTATTGCACATCTAAGGAATCTGAACGATATATATCTCCCTGAAATAAACTGCTTATCTTTTATAATGAATTGGGATAATATAATTTTTGGCCCTTGAACTTGGCAGCTAGGCCTACTTTGGTACTTGAAACTTTTTTTTGTTCACTTTGGATCTAAACTTGGCAACCAGATCCATTTTGGCTCCTGAATTTGGGTTTTGTCCGGATTTGATGATGTGACATGTGTTCTTGGAATAGGACTGGATTGGTTGGTCGGACCGGTTGGATAGAGAATCAACCGGTATATTGGTTCGAACAAAGGTGTTGAATCGATTGAATCGAAAATTGCTCAAAACCAGCAAAAATAAAAAATTTGGACAAAAATCAGTAATTGTACATGTTGAATTTGTTTAATAATATTTTTAATTTTCTTTTTATGAAGTTTTAATTATTTATTTAATTATTGTTAGTCTAGCAATTGAACCAATCAAGCCGATTGAATTGGAAACTAGTGGTTTAATCGGTTCAACCATTGGTTCGGTTATTAGAACACTTATGTGTCATTTTTGGATTGTACCACGTCATCACTTGAAAATTTATATAATTTTTTTAATTTTTAAGTGATTGTGTGACTCAATCTGAGAGTGTCACATCATCAAACTTTTATATTTTTCAAGTTGCAGGGACCAAAATAAATCTAGTTACCAAGTTCAAGTACTAAAGTGGGCCTAGTTGCCAAGTTCAGGGGTAAAAAATTATATTATCCCTAATGAATAAAAAACTTGAAAGTGTTCCGATGATAAACCTCGATTACTTTCATTTGGTTTTCTTGGAATGTACTGGATGGTATCCTATTTGGTCATTTTGGAGCTGTGTCTACCAAAATGCAGCCACAGTTTGAGATTTATTGTACTTGGATAACTGTAAACCTCTACTGTAAGTCAAATTTGCTAATGTTGTAAATACAAAGGGCACCATATTTTACTACCAATAGTCCATTGCGTATTATGATATATAACCTTAATATTGTCAGTGCCTTTCATGAAATGTGGACTTAGACATCATATATATACATATATATTCTGAAAGCAACCTTTCTATAATAGGGGAAGTGCAGAGCCAACATCATGGAGAGAGGCCATGAACCTCAAAATCTCATGGGTAGAATGTGCGCAGACTGTGTGTGTGGATTGGGGGTTGGTATGTGTATAGGTTGGTGGGAATCTGGGGGTGTGTTTTTGATCACTTAAAAGCTTAAGAATCAAGTCTTAATTGTGATTATGCATTAATTCAACCACTATCTTCAATTCTTACTAATGCTTAGCAAAGATGTTTCATCCTTTCTATCTTGGTGGCTAATAACTTTATTGTATGAGATACTTAATGTCTATTTCACTGATAGTTGTCCTAATTCTACTGGATGATTATGACGTGCCACTTACTCTATGAGATCCTAGATGAATGGGCACTGCTCTTGGTTGTAGTTTTTGAGGCATGTAGTAGCAAGAGCTCCTTTTTACAAGTTTTGTTTTCCCTACAAATTCCCTTAGTAGCTCAGCTTGTTGATTGTGCATGTAGAGAGAAAATGAAGATGAAGAGCTATGCAGTGTTTTTGTCCCGACAAACCATCTATACATTGGTGATATCTTCCTGGTGAACTCCAAAGAGATCATAAGGCCAAACCTTTCTATTCGAGAAGGCATAGGTATTTGCTCTATTTTCTTGAGCAGGTTCTTACCTTGTCATGCTTTCTCATTCTCTATATTTAATAAAGATGCTGGAATCAGAAAATTAAGGAATCATATTGCTGTTTTTGGATATGTTGATTTATGCTGCAGATGTCAGAAAGAGCTTACTATGGAAAAGAGTTTGTTTAGCTGAACCATTTTGTTGTGGTTAAGGCTTAATTGAATTCATGGCCAGAAAACAAAAAAAAAGTCAGATTGGGTTATTGAAAAAAAATAATAGGACTTCCAAATTCAAATTTTAGCTTACTTTTCACCTAGAACTTTCTCCAAATAGGAGATAAATTTGTAGGCAAAATTCTCTTGAACCAAGAAACTTCAAAATACAAGTTATATAATGAACAAAAATTTTATTTGTTTTGTGTTTTTGTTAACTATTTGATTTAGCATTTAGCATCAGCCAAATTTAAAACTAGTTGAACTGAACTGTATGAGTCCTTTGCAGCAGAGTCAAATGTCTGTGGTATGGGTTTGTGCTCTGTTGATTGATTAAAGTTTCTTGTTCGTTTGCAGTAGATGTCAATACCGGTTCAGTAGGCTTGTATACTTCCTAACCATGTTGATTTCATGTGCAAGAATGAGTCATGGACAATCAATCTGTTAATTTCAGTTTTGCTCATCCGTTTGTGTTTTCATTGTTCTTTTCTTTCGGTCCTAATGCAGAGATAATCGTTTCCGGAGGTATGACGATGCCACAAGTGATCTCTCCGCAAGAAAGGTTTGCACAGCAGAAGGAAAGAATCCCTTTGAACAGGATGATGTAAAAAGTACTTAGAGAAGACAGAATGTCAGATAAGCTCGATAATTACTTTCACTTGTTGGAGCGTGATAATATTCTTTGGTGACAGCAAAATCTTAGTATAGGGATGGGTGCTTATACCCGCACTCTCTGGTAATTTCATAAAGTCGTAGCGTTGAGTCTCACAAACTGCTTCTTGGTGTATTTGGCTAATGCATTAGTGTTCTATACAGATCATTTGTCAAAAGGCAGCACTCGTAACAAAGAATTGATATTTTGAATATCATATGTTACTTGTCACGTGTGAGTGTTGCATATAGGCATGTTCAATTGTCGATTTCATTTCCATGTATTTAGAGGATACTATGAGGAATTATCTTTTGTATGTGTCGGACCTGAAAGGTGTGGATATTTATTTCTTCGGGAAGGTATCCACTTAAATCGGTGTAAAATTATTATTTTTTGTATATTTTTGTATAATTAATATTTTAATAAATCAATAATTGAAATTATCAATATGATTATATTTCATGTATGTAAATTTGTAAATTGATTTTATATCTTTATCATATCGATCTAAAATATTATAATATTTATTGAATGGTTGAATTTTTTTTACGTAAAACAAGTGGATTTAATTTATGTGAAATTAGACATGCATAATATATATAAATGAAATTTAAAATATAACAATTAAATCATTAAAATATTAATGGTGTAAAAATATATGAAAGGGTGTAAAATTACTTTAATTTTAAGCTTAATGTATGCTTTAGTCCTTAAAGTATATCATTTTTTCTACTTTGGCCTTTAAAGATTTTTTTTGGCTTACTCTAGGTCCTAAAGTTAACAAACGTTTTTAGTTTAGTCCTTTAAATGTTAAAAATCAACATTTTGAATATCCAACTGCTCATCTGCTGTCACTGCATCATAGTAATGTTCGAAAAAAAACTAAAAATTCTTTTTACAATGAAAAAATCACAAAAAATATAAAATAAAATAACTTAAAAAAACTACATAAAATAGAAAATTATAAAAAAATACTAAAAGTTTCTTTAAAAAAACTAGGAATTTTAATTTTTGGATAGGTAAACTACTAGGAGTTGGTTCTGAAATCGTTACTATTGGGTTGTGTATTTCCTGAAAGTTTCTTGTGTACTTTACTTTGAGGTTTAATGTAACAACTAATTTTTCAGTGGTATCAAAAATAATAGTTTTGGGATCATAATTCCGACGAGTGAGTTCGTAAATATTATTATTTAATATTTACGAGTCAAGTACAGTGCTATAGTGAATTTTGATTTGATAAATTTTGATATTTAGATGATTAATTAAAGTACACGTGATTTTGGAAAATGAGGTATTAGGACCTCGTTTCTATAAATCGAGCCTGTAAATATGTTTATTAAATATTTATGGAGTTGTTATATAGGTGTATTAAAATTTGGTCCCAAAATTTTAGTAATTAGATGGCTAATTTAGGTACAAGTACTAATCGTAAAAATTGTAAAAATCAATCGGTATTGAATTTTATTAGTTAAATGGCTTAATTAATGTTTGTGCAAGGATCTAAGTGGCAATTAGATCACTTTTACATGAGATAGACGGTTAGTGGGTGATTTTTAATTGAAATATATATTACTTTTAATGTTAAATTAATAATAAAAAGTAAATAAATATAAAATAAAAGACATCTTTTCATTTTATTCTTCCCATCGAAACTACACCATTGTTAAAGAGAAGAAAAGCTTCAAACTATCAAATCATTCGGCCTTTGCATGATAAGGTTTTGGGACTCGTTTCTCGTAAATTTTATATTTTTAGGATCATTGTAACTCATTTTAGCTAATTCGTATGTTCATTTTTAAAACTTTTATGGTTTAAAACTATTATCATTGTTAATATATGAAGGTTTTGATGTTAAGATGTTAGATTTTGATCTTGTAAATGAAAAATGATTAGTTTGTAAAGTGGAAATTGTAAGTTTTGAACATAAGGACTAAATTGTTAATATCTTGAAATTGGTGTGTAATTTTTGTAATTTTTATATTAGGAGGATGTAATTGAATATATTTGAAGTTGGTTTAAAGTTTGGAGTTCAAATTTGGAAGTTATGACAAGTTTGATTTTTAGGTACTAAATTGAATAAAATGTAAAACTTGAAGAAATAACCGAGAGATGAAATTGAGCTTACATATTTTTTTAATATTTTTTATATGATATTTGAGTGACTAAATTGAAATAAATTTATATTACAGATCAAGATTTGAACAAGACAGAAGAAAATCGCGAAAAAGGAAAAATTATAGAATAATCCCTGCCATTGTGTATATTGTTATTTTTCTAAGTTCATACAATATAACTAGGTCTAAACTACTGTTATGTTATGTTTAAATGTGTAATTATGTTTTATCGATAGTTTGAATTGTTTATGAATTGTTACATAAATTGAGGATTGAATTTAATTGAAATGGATCGATACAAAATGGAAATGTTGAGGTTAAATCCTGATGAACTTAGTAAAAGTCTCATATATGAGGTTACAAGTTGATTCCTGATGGTACTGAGCTCCAACATTTGTTGCGAACTTGAAGATACATGTGACACAAGTTTAGCCTATACTGGTAACCTTACATGTATTTTAAGCCCTTGCCAGACTATTTGTTGTGTAGGTTTAACCCAAATAAGTAACGAAGCACTATTGTTTATGAATAGCTCAGTCGAGCAATTGATAATTGTTGTGTAGGTTTAACCCGAATGGGTAACCAAACACTATTGTTTTTGATTAACTCAAACGAGCAGTTGATATTATTTTCACCTATGTATTGAGTTCTTTTACAATGTTTCGTTAGGTATAAATAAAAGATGGAAGTGTGAATATATGAAATTGGTGTTGGAAAATAAATGAAATTGATATTTATATGAGATACAAATTGAATTGTGGTGGAAAGATGAATATTTGAGGTTATATGTATGGATTTCAATTCAAAACCTTACTTATTTGACGATGTTGTATTATACCTTAATAGGGTTAACTATTTTCTTTAGTGAGTTGTATATGTTAAGCAATTGAGGTAAGTAGAAATTTATATTGTATGAGCTTACTAAGTATTTGTAATACTTACTTATGTTACTACTTTTTTTTTTGTAATTTTGGACGTCTGGAATGTGTCGATCAAGTCAACGAAAAGCACGCACATTTCTTCTCCCGATTCGTTAGACTTTTGATGTTTCGAGCTTGGTTATTTGTGGCATGTAAATAGGATGATTAAGATTTTACAAGTTAATGAGTGTTTTGGTATAATTATTCATGTATATAAGCATGGTAACTTGCTAAATGATGGATGATTTGTGGCAAAGTTTGCATGATGTTATGTATATGATCTAGTATGTGCTTGTGTTTTTGCATTGTTGAGTTTGGATATATATAAAAATGTGCACATGGTAACTTAAGTAAATGTTGAATGGTAATCGCAAATGTGAATGACAACCTTAAATAATGACATGTATGTGACCTAGCTTGTGGTATAAAATGGTTAAGTGTTTTGGTATGGATTGTTAATTTATATTGATGGTTATGTTGGTGCCAAATGTGGCATATTGCTTGTATGTTTAGTTGATTATGGAAATTGCAATTTTGGCATATATTTACACATGTTTTGAGACTAGTCTAGTTGGTTTGGAATACATTATAGGTCACTTTTGAAAGGTGAGTTTATGCTATAACAGCTCGCTCGGTGGATACAATATCAAGTTACTGTTTGGCGTGTAAATTGGTTGAGTCAAGGGTAGAAAAATGAGTAAGTTAGAGAAATATTTGTGTTGATTATGTGTGGAATATTTTGTAGGATTCACCATTTGGAAAACTTCAGGTTTTGGTGAACTCTAGGGTTTGGCAGACTATTCTGTTATCCGCCAACCCTGTAACAGCTCGTCTTCAGTAAAATCAGAACAGTGATTTTGGGACCACAAATCTGAAGTCAAAAAATTTATTTTATTATTATTTTATTTCCTACAGCATGATAGTGCTACCGTATAAAAATTTCGTTAAAAAATTTTATCATTTACAAGCTCAATTCGATAAAAAAGACTAAAAGTTGAGTTCTAGTAGCTAAAGGTATTAAATAGCTATAGAACCTTAAAGTAAGAGTCCTCATATGATAATTGGACCATAAATAGTCATAGTGGATGTACATGGTTTGGCAATATTGAAAATTTGATTAATTTTAAAGGTTAATTGAGTAATTAAATGAAAAACTAATTAAATATATTAAGCCCTAATCTTTTCTTTAATCACTTGCAACAGAAATTAGAAGAGGAAAGTAGCCATTTTTGAAGCTAAGGTTCGACCATGCCTGTTTGGCTTGATTAGGTATGTATTTTGTCTCGTTTTTATTGATTTCTATGTTTTCGAGATCGTTGTAACTTAATCTAGCTAGCCTGAGGACTAATTTGTGAAATTGTTAGGGTTTTACCATTGATGAATATACATGAGTTTTGATGTTTGATGATAGAAAATGGATAGTTGTTATTAGATAAACAACTTTTGTAAAAGGGATTTTTGGTGAAATTGTCAAATAGGTACTAAATTGAAAAATAGAAAATTATACATGGTGAAATTGTGAAATAAATGAAATATAGGGCTTGGTAGGGACCTAATTGATCTTCGGCCATAGTGGGTATGTGGCAAATTACATAAATTTCCATTTTTATGAGCTAGGGACTAAATTGTAAAGGAATTAAAAGTTTAGGGGTAAAATAGTAATTTTTCCAAAATATGATTTTGGGCTAAATTGAGTAAAATTTATCTGTATAGATCAAGACAGACCTCATACAAATTTAGATTGGGGCAAAGAGAAAGTCTCAGATCTATACAACTCGTGTGAGCATACATGTATAGGATTTGACGGATTACAGTTATATGATTTAGCACACTATGTGTGAGCTATCCCGGGTATCTAACAATATTCTAAATGGTTCAGCAGGTAATATTCTAATACGAAATGGTAAGAGTTCAATACGGACTATTATAGGGACATATATGAATTACATGGAAATATTGTTACATGGTATATGAAAAATTGAATTGGATGATACATGTATATGAAACTTAATCAATTTTTGTGCTCATCCATGATTATTGGTTTATATACGTATTTACATGGCTAACATGGTTGATGTATATGTGCTTACGCATTTGGCCAAGTTATGTTGGGATATGCTATGTTACTTACCTATTATGTGACTAAATGGTAAGTTATGTTCTATGTTATACGAACTTACTAAGCTTAAATGCTTACTCTGTGTTATTTTCCATGTCTTACAAAGAATTAGAAGCTCATTCGGGTTGGAAGCTTGTCGGAGCTATATAACATTATCCATCGTATCTTTTGGTACATGCGGTTGTTTTAATTTTGGTTATAATGGCATGTATAGGTATTTTGGCTAGTGTTGGCCATGTGTTTTGGTTGTTGATATGACCATTCGTTTTGGCTTGTGATTTGACACTTTAATGATGATATGAGTTTAGTTTATGGCATGTAAATATTAGCTTTATAATGATTGATGAATGACTTAATATGGTTGAATGATGGAAGATGAAATGATAGTTGATATGCATATTATATATGGCTTGTGACAAGTTAAAATGTTGAGAAATGGTACTGTTTTTGAAAGCCATATTTGGTACTAATTAATAGGTTGTGGTAAGTTAATTCAATAGGTTGAATTTATGCAAACTTAATTGGAAGTTGGTTGATTATTTTGGCCAAATTGATTACATGATTATACATGTTTTCATGTTGTCATTTGAGGTGCCTAAGGGCATTTTGGTTGTATGTGATAGTACCATATGTATATGACTTGTTTATAGCTTGATTTTTCATGATTTTGGTACATTGTTATGGATTGTATATATGTGCATTTTTGGTTGTAGGTATATGCCTTGATGGATGAGAAAAATGGCCTATTTCGTCCACACAGGCAGAGACATGGGCGTGTGTCTCAATTGTGTGTGACACACGGTCGGGTGACACGGCTGTGTGTCCTTTATAGCTTTCGTAGGGTTACAAGTCAGGCTGTTACACAGCCTGGCACACAAGCGTGTAAGGTTATTTTGAAAGGTACACGACCTAGCACACGGGCGTGTGGCTTGGCGGTGTGACCCAAGTCAGTGAGTTACATGGGCACGAACATGGGCTAGGACACGGTCGTGTGTCCGTAATTCAAATGCCTACACGGCCTGAGACACGGGCGTGTCTCTTGACTGTGTGACCCCTGTAGTGTTGAAAATTTTCAATGTTTTCTGAAAAATTCTTTGAGTTTTTGATTTAGTCCCAACTTGTTTCTAACATTGTTTTAGGGCCTCGAGGGCTCGTATGAGGGACAATACATATGATTTGGATTGGTTTTAATATAATTTTTTATATGATTTGAAATGTTTATAAATTGTATTTTTTGAAGTAAATTTTTTGGTACTATTCCGTAACCCTATTCCAGTGACGGATATGGGTTAGGGGTGTTACAAACCCTAGATGGTTTGGGTGAACTCGTCAGTTGGTAGCTCAATAGGTTTTCCTTCGTGGATAGCATATGTTACGATGACGTGATACATGATGTTAGAGTTTAGTTGAGACCTAGTTAGAATTGAACTAAGATACTGTAGATGATTAGATACTTAATTAATTCCTCATGAATTCCTAGAGCGATCGTAAGATCCTCTGAATTTCCACTAAGTTTTGTTCCTAGTTATCTCTACTATATAAGGATATTAGACTAGCATATTTGTACATTTTTCTTTTGCTTATTCTTCTTCCTTGCATTTTTTCTAAAGCTTTAGAAATTCTAAGTTAACATCATTAGCGATGAGTTTCCAGTATTTAGTTGACACCATTGTTAACACCATATACTGCTTAAGAAGCTAACGAAGGTCCAAACAACTAGGGCAAAAGACCTGCTGAGTAGATTACTGTGTTAGATTTTCTTGTGAGTTCCTTCTTACTTCCATATGTTACAAATTATTTTTCGGTATAAATTGTGTAAGGTAAATATTTCTTCTTAATAATGTAATTTTGTAGTGTTTAGTTAAGCGGTGTTTAACCATTATCAACTTGTGAATGGTCAGTTCATGTTTCGATGTGAATACCCTCTTTGCTGTACAAGATCCGTACCATTTATATGTGAACTGTGATATGTGATGAAGAAGGGGATATGTTTGTGATGCCTTCGGTAGGGCAACTATATTGCAAATCGGATTGGCAGATCACAAGAAACCATAATTAATTAAATGAAATTGATATCAAGAGTTACAGAGGTTTATGCTTATGAACACGTCTGATCGATATGAATCTGATTCTGAATTATGGGTATGAGGTTGGCACAATGATGGGTTCTGTGTAATATGAGTTCGTTGTGTAAGTTTTCGTTAAATTGGTAGATAGTGACTGTGTAACAGCCCGTTTTCAGTGAAATAGAAACATTGGTTTTGAGACCACAAATTTGATGAGTACATTATTAGTTTATTATTATTTTAATGTCTAAGGTATGTTAGTAGAGTCGTATAAAAATTTCGTTAAGAAAATTTGACATTTGCATGCTGAATTAGGTAAAACGGACTAAATCGTAAAAGGTGCAAAAGTAGAGTTCTATAAGTTAAAGGTATCAAATAGCTATGAAATTCTAAAGTAAAGGGATTTATATGGTAATTAGACTATTATTATTATTAGTGGACAAAGATGGGCATGAAATTGATGTTTTAATTAGTTTAAGTTAAATGTTAATAAAGTAAATTAATAAATAAATGAAGTAAAAATAATGCAAAAGATGGTATCATCTTTATTGTTGGGAAACACCATCGAAATTAAAGAACAAAAACACCATTTTTAGGGTAGAGCATTTGGCCAAGTTGATTTGCTTGCATGTAAGTGATTTTGATCCCGTTTTTAATGATTTTTATGTTTTCGAAGTCGTTGTAGCTTAATCTAGCTAGCCTAGGGACTAATTTACAAAAGCGTTAAAGGATTAGGGTTTCTCCATGAACATGTTTGCACGATTCTTGAAATTTTATGAAAGATTATGAGTCCTTGTTATTAAATAAACAAGTTTTGTAAAGGGATTTTTGATGAAATTGTCAATTAGGGACTTATTTGTAAAAGTAGTAAAATACCATGATAAATTTGTAAAATTTTGATTTGTGTGAGGTTGTATAGTCCCTAGTAAATTCGGATAGTATGAAATGTGGATGAAATTGCGTAAATTTCACTTTAAGAGTTTAAGGACTAAATTGTAAAGAAAAAATATTAGGGGGTAAAAGTATAATTTTGAAAAGTATGAAATTTGGATTAAATTGAATAGGATGAGTATTAAATAGCTTGAATTTGTTTATTCAGATCAAGATAAACCTTATACGGATCTAGATCAAGGAAAAGCTAAAGCCTCAGATTAGTTGATTTTATTTCGACGTCTTTGTAATCGAGGTAAGTTCATATGTTTAAATGATGTTTTAATGTTATTTTAATATATATGTTATTATGCTATTTATCATGTAAAGAAATGATGGAAATTCAATGATGTTATGACGATTATCGAGCCCTATTTGAACCTTAGGAATATATAGGATACAAATGACATATTATTAGGGTTACCATGTTTCGGGTACTGGTCCTGAATGTCCTACCGATGGCTGAGGTCTGACATTTGTTGCAGATACTCACCAGCTTGTGTAAGCAGCATCGTGTAGCTTACATTCCAACCGTTAACTTGTGTTAGCAGACCCATTTCACAGCTCGAGTGAGCAACGATGTAAAGGAAAAGGAAAAGGAAAAGGAAAGGTTGCGACCATATGTTTAGCACACTTTGTGTGAGCTTTCCCTTGTATCTGGTGTTATTCTAAATGGTTCAATGGGCACGAAAAGGGAAGGAACAGTAAGTGTTCCAATTGACTATGTGATGAACCTATGAAAAGGTATGAAATGATAATGATCAATGAATGTATATCTATGTTTATGAAAAGTATGAATTCAATGGCATTATATTCATGTAAATCTACCTTACCATGTGATAATTCAATTGAGTTATGTGTTAAAGCACTAACACATGTTGTTAATGATGCTTAGGCTTGTGCCAAGCTTATGTTGGATTGAATCATGTTTAAATTATAAGGTTATGCATTGAAATGGTAAGTTGTATTCATGATTTACAAACTTACTAAGCATTATATGCTTACGAAATTTTCTTTCCTATGTTTTATAGATTATTAGAAGCTTGATTGGTTTGGAAGCTCGTCGGAGATCTATCACACTATCCAGCGATTAAATCAGTAGTTTTGATGTTTTGGCTAAGGTTATAATGGCATGTATAAGTTATTTTGGTTGATGAACTATTGGTACTTTTAGTGCATTTTTATTATGTGTTGATGTGTTAAGTTGATACATGTTTTATTAGCCAAATTGGTATGTGTTGGAGTAGTTACAAAGTGGTCAAGTTTACTATGTTTTGATATGGAATTGAGCTAGATGTGTATGAATGAAATATGGCCAATTATGCATAAGTTTAGGTAGGTTTACTTAACTATGATTGAGGTGTCTTGTTGGCATATTGGTTGAATGGAATTTGGTCATTTGAATTGGTCATGTTATGCATGTTTTGGTATGTTTGTGAAGCCTTGTTCATGTGTGCCAATTGTGTTTAGGTATAATCTTAAAATGGGTGATGGAAATGACTTGAATTTGGCCAATTTCATGTCTACATGGCCTAAGACAAGGGCATGTGTCTTAGCCGTGTGTGACACATGGACATGCGACACGGCCGTGTGTCCCCTATAGGTTTTAAAGGTTTCAAGTCAGGCTGTTACACAGCCTAGCACACAGTCTGACACCCGGGCATGTGAGGTCATTTCAAAAGTTACGCGGCCTGGCACATGGGCGTGTGGCTTAGCCGTGTGACCCAACTTAGAGAGCTACACAGGTACTGACAGGGCTGGGACACAACTGTATTTCCCTATTTCGATTGTTACACGGCCTGAGACACGGGTGTGTGTCTCAACCGTGTGACCCCTGTAGTTCAAATTTTCTAACTTTTTCTTAAATATTCTAAATGTTTTCGATTTAGTCTCGAATCATTTCTAAGTGTTTCTAAGGCCTCAATGGCTCAATAAAGGGACGATATGCATGTATATGAATGGATTATGCTATTTTTATTTTAATTTTTGGAAATGTATGTTTTTATGCCACGTTTATACGATAATGCTCCGTAACACTTTTCCGGTGACGGATACGGGTTAGGGGTGTTATAGATTGCTAGTGTGTCATGATAAGTTGGTGTGTTAAGCCTATCTGAGTAATGTGAACGCTTTTCAGAGTATTGTGTATAGTACGACTGAATCTCTTTAAAAGGTTGACTGTTATCGGGGGTATAATTGCTCAGCTACCAGTAATATCTCTGTATAATGTTGTATTTTCATTATTTACGGAGCTCAATAAGTTCGTATTAACTTACTATGCTGTCATTTCCTTCTCATGCATGTTGATAGAAAAAAGTAATTCAATTGTGAGGGAATATGCCAAAGCTACTGTCGATAGTGAGCTACTTTATTAAATTTTTGTATCAATCATGACCTTTTGGGGGTGGTGTGTAGATCTACTTTGTAACCAACTTGTATAATGATTTACCACTTTTTTCAAGATTCAGTTTTAAGATACTCTTTATAAACTCTTGATTTATGTGTTTAATCTATTATATCATGTTCTATGAGATTGTCTCCTTGGCATATACGCAAAATGGTTTCTGAATGTTGTTTTAACTGTCAATGATGCACTTTAAACTATTGTATTTGCATAACCCATCTTACATTTTATATAACCCTGTAAACTTTTCTAAGGCTTACGCTAGATGTTAGCCGAAACACATCTCTATTGGCGTATTACTATTTTAAGTGTTATTTGTTATTATATTTGGATATACGCTGAGACCTTAAACATTTTAAAAATTTCAAGTGTTTTTGTTAAACCTAAATGGTTTTACATTATGACATACCATACCCGAACCTGGAGATAAGGTCAGGCGTGGTGTTACAAGTTTTGGTATCAGAGTGAGGTTGAGCCGATTCTCAGAAAATTGAAGGCTTTGTCATCCCCCGCCATGCATGATACATCTCCAGCTTAATCATTGTAATTTGAGCTAATCTGAGTTTTATTTTAATTGTTAAAGAAAATGTCTGAAGAATCAAGAGAAGCAAACTGGTGAGGAGATTGAAAGCCATGTACCTCTGGCACAAGAGCAAGCTCCTATAACTGATCTGGGTGTAGCTGGAAATGCCTTTCAAAATGTCTTCTTCACCATAATAACTTTGATGTTTGATCAGTTCATGGGGACAACTCAAGCACCACAACCTTAACAACCTCAGCAACCACAACCGAAAATAGTACGACCTATACCTTTTACACCTCTAGTGCCAATTGCAACCCAATCCAGGGGTGATCCAATGAGAGAAATAAGAAAAAAAGGCACCAAGGAATTTATGGGAGACAAAGGTGATGACCCCACATCAACAGAATAATGGTTATCACGCGTCTGCAGAGTATTGAAGGAGTTAAAGTGCACACCTACAGACAACCTCTTGTTTGCAGTCTCCTTGCCTAAAGGGGAGTTGTATCAATGGTGAGAAACATTGACAAGCGTGACCTCTGAGGAGCTGATAGACTGGAAATTTTTTCTGGAGAAATTTCGAGAAATGTATGTGAACCAAATGTATGTGGAGGAAATGAAGAAGAATTTTTTCTATCTTAAGCAAGGATAAAGGTCAGTGATGGAATACGAGTAAGAGTTCGTCAAACTCAGCCGTTATGTATAAGATATGTTCTAAACTTAGAAAGTCTTAAGTGAGAAGTTCGAATAGGGTCTAAGAGATGAAGTTTGTACCCTGGTGGTGGCATCAAAATGTAACAGCCCGATTTTGGGTCTAGTTGGAACAGTGGTTTTGGGACCACAAATCCGACGAGGAAAAATTTATTTTAAAATTATGACATGGGTTGCATTATGATAGGAAGGTTGCATGAAAATTTCTGATATGAAAATTTTATCGATTTAGTGATTAATTAAGGAAAGGACCTATTTGTATAAAATGTAGAATTTGAATTCTAGAAGCCAGAAGGGTTAACTAGCTATGAAATTGTGATACCCCAAAAATTACTACAGTAAAAAAGTAAGATAATATCTTTGATATGGTAAAATAAGGAAATAAAGTGGTAAAAAGGGTAATTGAGTTATGTCAACAATGGAAGGTATATTATGACATATTAATTCATATTAATTCAAGAAAGAATTAATCGCAAAAGTGAGAAAAGTTTTGTTGTCCAAGAGTAAATACTCAAAACTTGAGGGGTTAAAGTGTAAATATGAAAAAGTTGAAGGACCAATAGTGTAAATATTTTAAGGGTGGAATAATCTAGAAACTAAGGAAAATGGATGAATTAGGACCAAATTGAAAAGGTGAAGAATTTTGAGGGACTAAATTGCAATTTTACCAAATTAAGTGATGACTCAAGGATGGAATTTCAAAAGATTATGAAGGGCAAAATGGTCAATTAGAAGGAGAGAGAATTCTAGAAGGTAATGATGATGTTGGTGATATTTTAATTAATTAATTAGATAAATGTTATTTAATTATTATTTATTAAGGTTTTTAGTATTATTTTATTAATAAATGATTAATATAAAAGGAAGAAAAGATGATGAGAAATCATCTCTTCTCCATGGAACCAACGTGAGAAGAAGAAGAAAGAAAGAAAGTTTCTTCTTTACAATTTGGTCCTTTTTACCAAAAATTCACCATTTTCACTTAGAAATCAAAGAAATTTCCATAGCCACCAAGAGAGAAAATTGATAAGGAGACTATGGGGAGCTAGAATATCAAGTTAGATTTAAGAAATAGAAGCTAGAGGAGAGAGAAAATCAAGTTAAAGATTGAAATCAATAGCACAAGGTAAGAACATTAATATTTCAATATATTTTTAAGTTTGATGTTATTGAAAAAGCATGGAAATAATGTTATAGTACAGTTTTCTTATATATAGTCTTATGTTATTGATATATTAGTGAAGAGAAATAAGTGAAAGTGATGGAAAATATTATAGAGAAAGAGAGTTATACACCTAGTAATCAACATTTTGAACTAAAATAGTTTTGGACAGCAATAGTAGGTTAAATTTGAAAAATCACCATAAATTGTGGAAATCGAATTAGAGTATGAAAAAAATATTTAATTTAATATTATTGAGTCTAGTTTCTCATAGAAGAAACAGTGTAAGCAATGGAATTGTAAAATATAAGATATAATAGGTTTTGTGAGATAAGGTCAGAATGATTTTGGGTTCCCTTATACTGACTTTAGAAAATCATAAAAAAATTGGAGAAAAATAATTAGAGGCTTAACTTTATATTTTTAAATCCTTAATGAGCCTATTTTAAATAGAAACAAACGGTAACATCATTCGAATTCTTTACGAGGAGGTAATTAATTTTTAGTGAAGAAGGGTCGGAACTGTCAGACAGCAAAACAGGGATGACTTTAAAGAATAAAATATACTTATTAAATGAACCAAAAATTATGAAAATTTTATGGTAAAAAGATATGTGAGTCTAGTTTCAGATAAAATTAACGGATCTTAATTTCGTGTTCTTTAGCTCGAGATATAAATAATTTAGTGACTATGACTCAAGTGGACAGCTTTGAATGAATATATAAGTAAATGGTGAAATTATAGATAATGTTACCTATAAGCATGTTATATACATTAAGGATGTGGAATGGAGAGGAGGAGGAGGAAAATATATGATTATTCAACTAGCATGAGTTTTCATTAAAAATGACCAATTTACATGTTTTAGGTTCAGGGACTAAATTGAACAAATGTGAAACTTTATGGTAAATTTGTAAAAATGTCAAAAAGTGACCAAATTGCATGAAATGAATTGTTTTATTATTTAAATTAGTAAATTGAATGAAATATTAATTTAGATCATGATTGGGTGGAAATTCGAGAAAAAAATAGAAAATTTTCAAAATGTCCCTGAATTTTGGTATTTTCGCAATTTAGCCTGGTAAGTTCGTATGAACTATATTCTATATAATTTTAATTAAAGTGAGTGTTATTTGGATGATTTGATTCTGATTATAATGACATGTATAAGTCAAATTGGCCAACGTTAGCTCATTAATGTTTTGATTTTTGATTGGTTATAACATGAATGCTTGATGGAATGAAATGCTATGGAATGAAATGGTATGGAATGGAATGGGATGGAATGGAATGAAAAAAAATAAAATTTGAAAATATATGAATAAATTGTGTATAAATCGGTCACATGCTCGATCATAATCGATAAACGTTGAGTTAAATGGTAAATACGAATTAGTATTGAATTTAATGATATTGGATTATATGTGAATTATATAAAAATTTCCATTGCTAGTGAAATTGATTTGAATTGTGAACGTGAGAATTTGTGAATTTAATAAAATGAAAATGAAGCATTGAATTGTTAAGATTTGTGAATTGCATGAATATGTATCGGGTCTCGTAGCCCTAGTTATTATGAATATAATATTTGAAGATACATTGTGAAGAATTATAAAAGCATGTTAAAAATTTGAAGAGTTTTAATTTGGATGAAATTTTATGACTCAATTTAATACGTTTAGAAGTTTATGTTTCGGTAATGCCTCGTACCCTATTCCGGCGTCGAATACGGGTAAGGGGTGTTACACAAAATGCTAGAGTTTATCGTTATGACAACTAAGGCTCATAAGATGGAGATGATAGTTCAAGATAATAGTAGAGATTTTTTTAAAGAAAGAACGAAACATGGATTTGTTGGTCCACCACCCTCATCGAATTTCAAGAATCCAAAAGATTGAAGCTTTTCGATGTCAAGAATAGTTTCATAGCCTATGAGTTTTAGGTGAGATGTAGGTGGTCGACAAGCAACCTCGATGGCAAGTATGGACTGATATAGAACAATGAGGAATCTAATCTACGAGCACTGTGGAAGAAATCATAGAGGAGAATGCTAGAGGCATATTGGAGCTTGTTTTGGGTATGGGTCTTTAGACCATCAACTTAGAGACCGTCCCTCCAAGGTTGAGGTAAGATTAGAACAATCACCACATGGGCCCCAAAATTTTCAACAAGAAGCGAGATTAGGTGTGGTAGCCAAATCAGGGTCAATTTGGGGGCCTTCGAAAAAGAGCTTCACCAAGCCTAGCTTTGGTTTGCTAATTTGATAAAGGTTATAACGGGTATTTTTCTTTTCTTGGAAACAACATTCATGCATTAATAGATTCGGGATCAACCCATTTGTACATCTGCATTAAATTCATAGAAGGTTTGTGTCTTGAAGTTGATTATTCTGAGATAAATGTATTAGTAACCAAGCCCCTTGGTAAAAGTACGATGGTTAACAGACTAATTAAGAATTGTCTGTTGGTTTGTCGCGAGCACACCTTTTTGACGGATTTTTTGTTAAGCTTTCATGAGTTTGATGCTATTCTTGGGTTAGATTGGTTGACCAAACATAATGCTATAGTTGATTATCAAGCAAGAGGTGTGCATTTGTTAACTCCAGAAGGCAAAGAAGTGTTAATCCCTGGCGTAGAAACCAGTTCAGTGAGTAGAATAATTTCTGTAGTATTCGCCAGAAATTTATTGGTTTAGGGCGTAGATGCTTACTTGGTGTACATTATGGACTAGTCTGAATCAAGAAGGGATATTAGCCAAGTTATTGTTTAGCGTGTAAATTGGTTGAGTCAAGGGTAGAAAGATGAGTAAGTTAGAGAAATATTTGTATTGATTATGTGTGGCGTATTCTGTAGGATTTGCCATTTGGCGAACTCCAAGTTTTGGTGAACTCTAGGATTTGGCAGACTCTTTTGTTAAATTATCTGCCAACCCTAAATGGTTTGGGCGATCTAGTTAGTTTATAGCTCGATAGGTTTTCCTTGGTGGATAGTTTATGTTACGATGATGTGATAAATGGTGTTATAGTTTCATTCAAACCTATTTAGAATTGAGCTAGGATATTGCAGATGATTTGATACTTAATTAATTCCTCACGAAATCCTAAAGCGATTGTGGGATCCTCTGACTTTCCACTAATTTTTGTTCTTTGTTATCTCTACTATATAAGGATATCATACTAGCATGTTTATACATTTTGCTTCTACTTCTTCTTCTTCCTTGCATTTTTGCTGAAGCTTTAGAAATTCTAAGTGAGAATCATTACCAAGGAGTTTCTAGCATTTAGCTGGCACCATTGTTAACACCAGATTATTGCTTAAGATGCTAACGAAGGTCCAAGCAACAAGGGCAAATGACCTACTGAGTAGATTACTGTGTTAGATTTTCTTGTGAGTTCCTTTTTACTTCCATATGTTACAAATTATTTTACAGTATAAATTGCGTAAGGTAACTATTTCTTCTCAATATTTTGTGGTGTTTGGTTAAGTGATGTTTAACTAGTATTGTCAACTTGTGAATGGTCAGTTCATGTTTCGATGTGAATACCTTCATTGCTGTATATATTCAGTACCATTTATATGTGAACTGTGATATGTGATGAAGAAGAAGGGGATATGTTTGTGATGCCTTTGGTAAGGAAACTATATTGCAACTAGACTGGCAGATAATAAGAATACATACTTAAAGTGAATAAAATCGATATGAGGAGTGAAGAAGGATTATGCTTATGAGCAAATCTGACCGAGATGACTTTGATTTTGAATTCTGGGTCTGAGGCTGGCACAAGGATGGGTTGTGTGTAATATGTGCTCGTTGTGTGATTTATCATTAAATTGGCAGATAGTGACCACCTGTGTGTCATGATAAGTTGGAATGTTAATTCTGTCTGAGTTAATGTGAACATTTTTAGGAGTATTGTATATAGTACGATTGAATCTCTCTAAAAGGTTGGGTGTTATCGGGGGTATAATTGCTCATCTACCAGTAATATCTCTATATAATGTTTTATTTCCATTATTTGTGGAGCTCAATAAGTTCGTATGAACTTACTATGTTCTCTTTTCCTTCTAATGCGTGTTGATAGAATGAAGTATTTCCATTGTGAGGGACTACGCTAGAGCTACTGTCAATAGTGAGCTACTTGTTTAAAATTTTGAATCATTCATGACCTTTTGGGGGTGACGTGTAGATCTACTTTGTAACCGACTTGTATAATGATTTACCACTTTCTTTAGGATTCGATTTTATAAGAATCTTTATAAACTCTTGATTTATGTGTTTAATCTATTATACCATGTTTTATGAGATTGCCTGATTGGCATATACGCAAAATGGTTTTTGAATGTTGCTTTAACTGCTAATGATGCACTTTATACTATTTTATGGGAATAATCCATCTTACGTTTTATATAACCCTGTAAGCTTTTATAAGGCTTCTGCCAGATGTTAGTCTAAACACATCTTTATTGGTGTATTACTATTGAATTGTTATTTGTTATTATATTGGGATATACGCCGAGACCTTAAACTTTTTAAAATTTTCAAGTGTTTTTGTTGAACCCAAATGGTTTTACATTTTGACTTACCATACCCGAACCCAGAGATAGGGTTGAGCGTTGGTGTTACAAGTTTTGGTATAAAAGTAAAGTTGAGTCGATTCTCGAAAAATCGAAGGATGTGTCACCCCCCACCATGTATGATACATCTCTGGCTTAGTCACTGTAATTTGAGCTAATCTGAGTTTTATTATAGTTGTTAAAGAAAATATTTAAGGGATCAAAAGAAGCAAACTGGTGAGGAGATTGAAAGCCATGTACCTTCAGCAAAAGAGCAAGCTCCTATAACTGATCTGGGTGTAGCTGGAAATGCCTTTCAAAATGTCTTTTTCACCATAATGATTTCAATGTTTGATCAGTTCATGGGGACAACTCAAGCACCATAACCTCAACAACCACAGCCGGAAATAGTACGACATTTAGTGCCAATTGCAACAATGGTTATCACACGTTTGCAAAGTATTTAAGGAGTATTGAAGGAATTTATGGAAGACAAAGGTGATGACCCCACATCGGTAGAGCAATGGTTATAATGCGTCCGCAGAGTATTGAAGGAGTTAAAGTGCATGCCTACATACAACCTCTTGTGTGCAGTCTCCTTGCCTAAGGGGGAGGTGTATCAATGGTGGGAAACGTTGACAAGCGTGACGCCTAAGGAGCTGGTAGACTAAGAATTTTTTCTTGAGAAATTTCGAGAAAGGTATGTGAATCAAATGTATTTGGAGCAAATGAAGAATAAGTTTTTATATCTTAAGCAAGGACGAATGTCAGTGGTGGAATACATGTAAGAGTTCGTCAGACTCAGCCGATATGTAAAAGATATTTTCTATACTGAGAATGTCTTATGTGATAAGTTTGAATGGGGTATAAGAGATGAAATTTGTGCCCTGGTGGCGGCATCTGAATGTCAGAGTTTAGCGCCATGACAGCTAAGGCTCATAAAATGGAGATGATAGTTTAAGAGAATAGTACAAATTTTGATAAAGAAAGAATAAAACATGGATTTGATGGTCCAACACCCGCATTGAATTTCAAGAAGCCAAAAGATCAAAGATTCTCGGTGTCAAGAAGAGTTTCGCAACGTATGAGTTTTAGGCGAGATGGAGGCGGTCGACAAGCAACCTCGATGGCAAGTACGGACGAATTTAGAGCAATGAGGAATCTAATCATTGAGCACTATGGAAGAAATCATAGAGGAGAATGCTTGAGGCATATTGGATCTTGTTTTGGGTGTGGATGTTTAGACCATCAGCTTACAGACCATCCCTCCAAGGTTGAGGTCTGATCAAAACAATCTACGTATGGTCCCCAAAATTTTCAACAAGAAGCGAGATTAGGTGTGGTAGCCAAATCAAGGTCAATTTAGGGGCCTTCGAGAAAGAGTTTCACCAAGCCAAACTTTGGAGTATCCGCCAGAGCATATGTAATTTAAACTAAAGAAGATGCTGATTTGCCAGAGGTTATAACAGGTAAATTTTCTTTTCTTAGAAACAACATTCATGCATTAATAGATTCGGGGTCAACCCATTCGTACATATGAACAAAAGTAATAGAAGGTTTGAGTCTTGAAGTTTATTATTCTAAGACAAATGTATTGGTAACCAACCTCCTTGGTCAAAGTATGATGGTTAATAGACTAATTAAGAATTTTTCGTTGGTTTGTGGTGAGCACACCTTTTTGGAGGATTTATTTTAAAGCTTTCATAAGTTTGATGCTATTCTCAGGTTAGATTGGTTGACCAAACTTCATGCTGTAATTGACTGTCGAGCAAGAGGTGTCCATTTGTTAACTCCAGAAGGCAAAGAAGTGTTAATGCTTGGCGTAGAAACCAGTTTGGTGAGTAGAATAATTTTCGCAGTATCTGCCAGAAAGTTATTGGTTCAGGGCACAGATGCTTACTTGGCGTACATTATGGACTCATCTGAATCAAGAAGGGATATTAGCCAAGTTATCGTTTAGCGTGTAAATTGATTGAGTCAAGGGTAGAAAAATGAGTAAGTTAGAGAAATATTTGTATTGATTATGTGTGGCGTATTCTGTAGGATTTGCCATTTGGCGAGCTCTAGATTTTGGCGAACTCTAGGGTTTGGCAGACTCTTCTGTTGAATTATCCAACAACCTTAGATGGTTTGGGCGATCTAGGTAGTTCGCAGCTCGATAGGTTTGCCATGGTGGATAGTGTATGTTACGATGATGTGATAAGTGATGTTACAGTTTAGTTGAGACCTAGTTAGAACTGAGCTAGGATATTGCAAATGATTTGATGCTTAATTAATTCCTCATGAATTCCTAGAGTGATCGTGGGATCCTAAAACTTTCCACTAAGTTTTGTTCTTGTTATCTCTACTATATAAGGATATCAGACT
Source organism: Gossypium hirsutum (assembly GCF_007990345.1). Lineage (NCBI taxonomy): Eukaryota > Viridiplantae > Streptophyta > Magnoliopsida > Malvales > Malvaceae > Gossypium > Gossypium hirsutum. The sequence continues at coordinate 33,765,846 of NC_053448.1, read as the reverse complement.
AGCATGTTTGTGTTAGAGTATGCCCAAAGATCAATCATGAGATGGTTGTAATAACATACTTGATTTATCATGTTTATTAATATAAGGTGTTACCATTATTATTTCAGTTTCTTTTCTGTGTATATAAATAAACTGTTTTATAATAATGTCCTGAGAATAATATGATTATTCTTAAAAGTTCCTTAGTCAAGTATTATTGTTGGATAGGACAACGATAATGCATTAAGACTAACGTGTAGTTGATAGATGATAAAGAGTTGTCATTGATATGGAATGTCAGAATCATTACATGAATATGTGTGTTAGAGAACAACATATTGGACTGACCCATTATGAGTATGTTTCTTGGATTATTATGTAATTGTCATGACATTACTCATAATGATTAATATTTATATGATCCTCAGACTTGAGATCATCATAATCCCAACATCGTGAGTTGTATATTTTGATACTGTCAAACGTACACCGTAACTGGTTGTTCTATAAAGACTGATGTTGGATATACCACAATCTATGTAGAGGGATATGGTTGGTCGATATAGGATAAGTCCCTCCTACATAATGGGAGTAATATCTTAGGCCACTTGATTAAGTGAGACTAGAAATGCATGGCCATGCTCAAATAAGTCGATATTAGATGTCATACTTATTTGTATATCGTAGTCTGCTTAAGATATCAAGGAACATGGAATGGACAATGCAAGTGTGACTATTCCATGACTTGTGTCCAATCCAGAGATAAAGGACTTAAGGATTATTGCATAAAAGGTTAATCATAAAAAGGTTATGTCGAATCATGATCTCTTGTGACTTAGGTAGCAATGATGCATTGCTAGATGCCACTCATTGTTCGTAGCATTAGAATCGTTCTAGTGTTACTGCTAACGTTACAAGAACCTACAGGGTCACACCCTATAGTTGTAATGAACGGAATAAACCATAGTTGGTATTATTTTTGGGGTCGCTTGAATTAAATTAATTATAGAATTAATTTAATTCGGTAATCAAATTTCCAACACATTATGTACATGGTTGTTGTACGTATAGTGAGGACATGAATTTGGTTAGCATAAGAATTCAAATAAATATATGTTTACCGAACTTATATTATAATTAATGTAATTATAATTTTCGGATTAAAATATTATTATATTTATTTAATTCTTAAAAAAAACCCTAAAACAAAAGGATATATATAATCCCTTTTTTTTTTGTTTGAGTCTAGCAGCCTTCAAAGAAAAATAACTCTCAAAACTGTTTTGGGGATTCCTTCCATTCGTAGTCAACTAGGTGGATTACGTAGAGGCTGGAATCACGATAGATTGTGGTTTGGTTCGACAGCAGATCAGACTACTCGTTGTTGAGGTGTTGCTGTCTACTCTGAATAAACATTAGATAATTTCGCAACCTCTTTCACCCCGATTCGTTCCTCACACATGGATCCCTGGTTAGGATCGCCGGATTTTTATTTTTCGCTGCGCCATAGGGGTGCCGGCGATCCAACAGTTTGTACATATTTCTTCTGCTTCTTCTTCTTCTTCATTGGATTTTTGCTGAAGCTTTAAAAATTCTAAGTTAACATCATTAGCAAGGACTTTCCAGTATTTAGCTAACGCCATTGTTAACACTAGATTACTACTTGAGAAGCTAACGAAGGTCCAAGCAACAAGGGAAAAAGTACTACTGAATAGATTACCCTGCTAGATTTTCTTGTGAGTTCTCTTTTACTTCCATATATTACAAATTATTTTGCGGTATAAATTGTGTAAGGTAAGTATTTCTTCTCAATAACGTAATTTTGTGTGTTTGGTTAAGCAGTGTTTAACCAATATTGTCAATTGTGTCTGGTCATGTTTCGATATGAATACCCTCCTTGTTGGACAAACTTAGTACCATTTATATGTGAATTGTGATATCTGATGAAGAAGAAGGGATATGTTTGTGATGCCTCCGGTAGGGAAAGTATATTGCAAACTAGACTGGTATATCACAAGAAAACATACTTAATTGAATAAAATTGATATCAGGAGTTAAGGAGGTTTATGCTTATGAACACGTCTGATCGATATGACTCTAATTATGAATTATGTGTCTAGGGCTGGCTCAAGGATGGGTTGTGTGTGTAATATGTGGTCACTGTGTAATTTATCGTTAAATTTTTGGATAGTGATCGCTAGTTTGTCATGATAAGTTGGCATGTTAAGCCTGTCTGAGTTATGTGAACGTTGTTGGGGGTATTGTGTACTGTACAACTGAATCTCTCTAAAAGGTTGAGTGTTATTGGGGTTATAATTGCTCGTCTACCGTAATATCTATTTATAATGTTGTTTTTATTATTTGTGGAGCACAATAAGTTCGTATGAACTTACTCTTTTATCTTTTCTTTCTCAGACGTGTTGATAGAAAGAAGTACTTCTATTGTGAGGGACTATGCCAGAGTTGCTTCCAATAGTAAGCTACTTGTTTAAATATTTGTATTACTCATGACCTTTTGGGGGTGGCCTGTAGATATACTTTGTAATCAACTTGTATAATAATTTACCAGTTTTTTCAAGATACGGTTTATAAGAATCTTTATAAACTCTTGATGTATGAGTTTAATCTATGATATCATGTTCTATGAGCTTGTCTCATTGACGTATACGCAAAATGGTTTTTGACTGTTGTTTTAACCGTCAATGATGCACTTTAAACCATTTTATGGGAATAACCCATCTTATGTTTAATATAACCCTATAAATTTTATAATGCTAGATGTTAGTTTAAACACATCTCTATAGGTGCAATACTATTTTAATTGTTATTTGTTATTATATTAGGATATACACCGAGACTTCAAAATTTTTAAAAAAATTAAGTGTTTTTGTTAAACCCAAATGGTTTTACGTTGTGACATACCATACACGGACCTAGAGATAGATTTAGTCGTGGGTCTTACGTATGTTATGTCTTAGGTGGTGTATTATGCTGTGCATAATCTAACACACAACCGTGTGTCACCCATGAGCTAGTGACACTACCGTGTGCTCTGTATAATCAAGGTGGTTTTGGTTAAACACGATCCTAGTCTCTCACACGGCTTGATTGCACGATCGTCTGAATGTTTGTAAGATTTTACGTTTAGGTTCACACAGTCTCAGTTTATTACATGGCCTAGGGACACGGTTGTGTGACCTTGTTATACATGGCTTTAGTTTGTGACATGATTTGGACATACGACAATGTTATCTAGTTCCACATAGCCTCAGCTTGTCACACTGCCTGGCCATAGGGCCGTGTGACTTGTGTTTTGCATTTTTACCCTTATTTCTGTAGAAGTTTCAAAATAGTCTTGAATTGATTCTGAGTAAGTTTAAGAGAAATCTAGGACTGAATGTAGCGTGTAAGAAGTCTAGAAAACAAATGCCAAAGTAACATGTATTTGTGTGATGCTTCTGATTCGATCCGACCTTGTTTTTCTTATAGATACATATGAGTCTGTTGAGTCTAATCGTGTCGCGCCTGATGAAGTTGATAATAATGTTCCAGCTTCTGAATAGGAAGTAAGTCATAGTCTATTAGTTCCATAGATGTTAGAAAGTGATGAAAAATTCTTTCTTTTGGCATAATGAATCATTGGTTTTCAGAGTTTTTGTGAATCAATCCTATGGCTCAACAACTTTTACCCCCATCATGTCTTTTTTGACACTCCTTTTTCCTCATAATACTAGTACGGTAAAAGATCAGTAATTTCTGATTGATAATTTGGTTGAGCATGAGACAGATGATTGTGAGAGAAAAATGGAGAACGAATATATTAAGAAAAATCAAAGCATGTTTAAGATCAGAAATTCATGGAAAGGTAGTGCAGTTGGATCATCTTTGATGCCTCCATCTAAAAAGTCTAGTGGCCTCCAAAATTAGTTCTTTACCTCTTCAAACGTTCCAGAGAATAATCGTAATGTGAGTAAAACAATTTGCAACTATTGTGGGAGAAAGTATATAGGTGAATGAAGGCTTAAAAGAGGGGCTTGTTTAAAATGTGGATCCAAAGGAATATTGTAAAAGAGATTGTCTGAGAAGAGATGTCCAAAAAGAACGATTTGGGATCTTAAGCTGCAATAGTCCATCCAATTGCTTTTTTATGTGCGTATAGTACATTTATTAATGCCCCTTCATGCTCAGGAGTTAATCCTACAACAATTATTACTAGAAAATTATTTTTCTCTCCCAAATATCCATATTTCAGGTGGTTAGGTAATGGTTTTAGTTCCAAAATAGGTGGATTAATAATAAAAGAAACCATTTTAGTTGTGGATGGTGTTACCTATTCTGGTTGTTCCTTACTTTTACGCTACCAATCAAGTTAAAGGGCTAATTAGTTATTCTCATGTTTTATGTCGTTCATTCTTTCCTCCTTTGTTTCATCCTCATTCAGCTCGACTGAATTTAGCTTTGCTAATTCTGGATTATAAGACATTTGTTCTTGGGGTGCACATTCTGCTGTTTTGGCTTTTTCTATCTCTCAATTCATGCCCCATGTAAGCTTGTTCCCACTGGCTTTTTCCAAAATATTGACTATTTCCCTTCCTATTTTTGACCAAATACTCCCTCTAGCTATGATATCAAACTATCATTTACTCTGTCCATCCAACCCATCATATAAATATTGCAGTTGTATTGCCAAGTTAATGCCTCCTCCCAATATTGACCAAATAATCATTTTAAACCTTACCCATGCCTATCCCAGTGTTTTAGTAGCATCCTGTTTGAATTTAAATAACTTTTCATATGTGCTGATTATAATAGTCATAGGTACAACTCGACGTAGGAATAATTGCACAAATTCAATCCAAGTTGTAATCATGTCTGGAGGAAGTGCATCTAACCAAGCCTTTTCATGTCATTCTAAGGTGAATGGTATTAATAACAATTTGATAACCTCTGCTAAAACACCAACATATACAATGGTGCTGCATATGCGCTCAAACTATTAGAGAAAAGCTATGTGATCCTCATTTTTATAACTGCTAAAATTGATGTTTGAAGAAATCCATGCTAGTAATGCAGGGTCCAATTTGAAATGAGGATTTTGAATAACATGACAAGCAATACTAGGCTGTAACCAGTTCATATCAAAGGGAACTGCTCCAAACACATGCATTATCTTATTAGATGTGAGTCACTAATTAAATAGGATATATTATAAGTCAAATGTTAAAAATATTATTATTGTTTTATAAACTTCCCTTGTTGCTATCTTGCGCTAGGTACTCATGACTCTCAACGAACACTGCCATTAAAAAAATTGTTAGTAGAAAATATAGTAATATTTATAACAAATACTAAGATAGAAACAAAAATGATTAGAATTTAAGCCATATTTATAATCTAAGAATTTCCTAATTATTCTATTAAACATAAAAATTAAAACTAATTCAATTATGCTGCTTCTCCAACAATGATGCCCACAACTTGACCACCTCTGGATGTAGTAACGTCTAGAGAAAATTTCCTACAACCAAATATGAAAGTTAGGCAGCTTCCGCAAGTATATGGGTCAGGTTGTAATATAGTTTTTAGAACAAAGTAGGTGAGTACTCGAAAGATTGTACCCAAGGGAGGTGAGTACTAAATTAATAATAACCTAAACGTTAATAGATCTAATTAGTATTTTAATTAAATTATATTACGATAGAAAATAAATTGAAAAAAATGTTTTATAAAGAAAATAAACAAACTACATAAAAGAATAAAAACATAAAACTAAATTGTTGATTCAATCAAATCTAAGCATGGAAGACTAACTCGCTTCGATAGTCATAACTAATTCCTATGTCGAGTTGTATTCAATCAACTAGTCACTAACCTAGCAGGATCCCTCGATCTTCCACTAAAGTAATGAGTTAGCAAAAACTACTTATCTTTTGACCTCACAATCCAAACCAGATTAGGGTAAGGGGCTTACGGATAAAGAATACCAATTTTGGGTTAATTCTCACCTAGATGACTTCCTAGGATTGTCAGGCCTCGAGTTTACATTATTTCTATCCCAACCAACTTATCCACTAAGAATCCCTACAAAAAAATTAATTATTCCCACATTCACTTGCTAATCTCCCATAAGAGGATTAGTTCCTCAGGATCTCATAAACGATATAAACTTGATAAAGAAAAAAGACATGAAGAATAAATCAAGAGTAAAAGTTTAAGAGAAATCCTGAATTGTATTGATATTGAAGTGTAGAAATCCACAAAGAGTTTGTTGAATCCACAAGTCAGATTCCCCGAAGAACACAAATGAAAATAAAATTGAAAATAAATATTAAGTATAAAAAAACTAAAATTCGAAACGCAACTAAAAGAATAGTTTTAAGATACAAAATAGATGATTCTCAATTGTTTAATGAGGCCTATTTATATCTTTAGGGTTGGTTGTCGTTCTTAGCCCTAGCTCGGTTGACATTTTTACATTAAAATCCATTGTACGGGCCAAAATGCCCTCAGCTTATTAATTCTTAATGCACAGGGCTGGGGTCGCAACATCCTTTGCCCCATGTCACAACACTGATTGTAGTTTGCTCGGCTCAAGCTCAAATTCAAGGCTATGTTGGGACATTCTCTTGCTATGTCATGACTCATAAGGCAGTCTTACTATTATGATATTTTGCTTACTATTTTGGAACATCGAAACCTTCAAGTTGCTACATGGCGACCTGTATTGTAATCTCATGCCCCTGAATGGTGTCCTGCACACTCACCAAACACTTAGCCTTCCCTTAGGCATACTTGGGCCCTTAAGGTCTTCTAAACAACTCAAATCACACTTTTTATTATTTGAGGTTAAAAGTGAAAAAATAAATAAAACATAATAACATCGCTTATATTCAAACTCCTTAAGTATGAAAACTAGTTTAATCTGCTACAAAAAATTGCGATAGATCAAGTAGGCTAAGAGGGGAGTTTGGTTTCCCTCGGGATTCCATTCGTACCCACAAGAAACCACTAGATAATAATGCCGCCGCGAATCAATTTGATCGCCTAAAATTGGGCTGTATGCTAGAACTGGAGGAACTTATTGTTGGATCTGGAGCCCTAATTGTAGTATTTTCATCTAAGTACACTTGTAATTTTTTGAACAGATTGAATAATAAAACAATTTCATTGATTACATTAATACACTTTGTATAATTTTCCTTATATGATTTTTACATGCAAAACAAAATGGAAGCAAATGTTGCTCATTGGTTGTCTAAATGTTTAACTAATACTAAGCGATATTACGTGGACGGATCGTAGTACAAAAAGAAAACTTGTATTATTAGACAAACCTCAACAAGTCCTTGGTCTAATAGGAAATGAAAAAATTGATTAAAAGACTAATATGTCATATATCAAGCCCAATTGGCAAGATGCCTTGTCTTGGGCATTAGAACGGATGAATCCCAGAAGAAAGAGACATAGATGTGATTGACTGGATGATAGTACACCAGATAGGATCCAAGAAGAATAGATCTTGAATCCATTTCTAGATTTATTCCCTTGTTACGTTCATAGTGTGACATAGCTAAATCCTGAATGGATGGTAGAATATGTATGCATGACTCGTACACTTTGATGTAAGTAAAAGCATGAGGTCAAATAGATAAGGAAAGGAAATTTGGTGCGTTGGGCCTGGCTTCTGGAGAAAAGGTCTCATCATAATCGATGCCTTCTTTTTTTGTGTAGTCTTTCCCTACAAGTCTAACTTTGTGTATTTTCACTTTCCCTTCTGCATTTATTTTCTTCTTGTAGATCCACTTACACCATGTGGGTTTAATCCTAATCGGTAAGTCTACAAGTTCTCACACCGTAGTGGATTTCATAGATCCATCTCGACATCCATGGCCTATTTCTAGAGCTTGGAATCAACGTCCTGCATAGCCTCCTCATAAGTGAGTGGATCATCATCCTTATGATTGGCTTTCGTATTATAAATACTACCATCATAGATGAAAAAGTCTGATTTCTTAGAAGCTCTCCCACTACGACGAATTCCCCTATGCTATTGATCATTGGTAGGTCTTTCTACAACTTTCTCGAGAATTGAACTTGATCATTGTTCTACCACTCCTGAAAATTCCTTGAGTATCACTTTACTTCGAGGCTTAAAGTTATCCATGTAACTTTTCACAATAAAAGTATCATGAGTAGAAACTTTAATTGTATTATCTTTCATATTGTAGAATAATCCTCCTTTTGTTCCTTTTGGATATCCTACAAACATGCACAATTCTGTCTATGCATCCAACTTCTTTGCATCCTTATCCAGAATGTGTGATAGACAACCCCATATTCTAAAGTGATTTAGAGCGGGTTTCTTTCCATGCTACTATTCATAAGGTGTCTTACAAGAAGACTTGGTTGGCACATCATTCAGAATATAGAAAGCCATTTGTATCGCATATCCCAGAAGGAAGTAGGAGGTTGTGAATAGAAACATTGAACGAACCATGTTAAGCAAGGTTCTATTCCTTCTCTCAGCTATGCCATTCTGCTGTGGAGTGCCTGGTGTGGTAAATTGGGATAAAATCCCATTCTCTAGTAGGTATCCTAAGAACTCATCAGAAAAATATTCCCCACATTGGTCAGACCGAAGACTCTTTATGGATAAACCTAATTTCTTTTCCACTTCCACACGGAACTCTTGAAATTTGTCAACGGTTTCGCCTTTATGGTGCATTAGATACACATATCCATATCGAGAATAGTCTTAACTTCCTCAGGCACTGATGCTCATGAGACCACATACATCACTGTGCACAAGTTCTAAAAGTTGGTTGGCCCTTGTACCTTTCGCATTAAAAGGCCTTTTAATCATTTTACCTTCCAAGTAAGATTCACATTGTGGAAGACTAACTTCCGTAAGCATACTTAAGGGACCATCTTTCACGAGTCTAGTGATTCTTTCTTGGTTAATATGACCAAGTCTTAAGTGCCATAGGTACCCCTCATTAGAGTGAGAAGTTTTAAGCTTTTTATTCACTATTTTAGTTTGAAGCATCGAGTAGTTATTTGGTTTGATAAAGTAGAGATTGTTTTCCATCCGTCCATTATAGATTAAAGAATGATTTCTGTGGATAACAATCCTTTTATTGAATGTCACGGTATAACCGTCATAAAATAAACGTGCAACAGAAATTAAATTCCTCTTAAAATAAGGTACATAAAACACATTCTTTAAAACAATCTTCCTAAAATTATCAAAGTGTAAAATAACTTCTTTCATTACTTTGCCTAAAAGATAGCTCCCATCTCTAGTCCACAATGAGAGGCTCCTATAACGCAGACTTCTCATTTCACTGAACCTTTGTAAAGAAATACACACATGGTTAGTGGCTCTAGAATTAATAACCCAGTTGTCAATTGATTTTTCCACTAAGCAAGCTTCAACCACAAAGAGTTTTATATCTTTGCCCTTTTTGGCTATGTAATCCAAATATTCCTTGCAGTTTTATTTGAAATTGACTTTATTGTTGCAGAAGAAACATTTGATCGTTTTAGGATCTTTTGACTTTTTAGCCTTCTTCCTATCCACACGAGGTGGAACTAAAGACTTAGTCGGTTTCTTCTTTCCCTTACCTTTCTATTTCCCCTTAGAGGACAAGGGGCCCACAACTAAGTTGGCCTTAGGTTTCTCCTGAATCGACTTACCACCATTCAGTATTAACTCATATGATTGTAATTCCTTCATAAGTTGAGGACAAGGGACCCAGAACTAAGTTTACCTTGTTCCTCAAGTTGTAAGTGGCACTAAAGCCAACAAACTTCTTGGTTAAAGATTTGAACACTATTTCAATTTGTGTGTTCACGTCTATTTCAGCCCCATTGTCCTCTGCTTTTGCAAAGAATGCCATAAGCTTAAGAATATGTTGTTTGACTAGAGTGCTAATTTTCTATTGAGAATTCATTAAATTTGTAATAACGAATTGTCAAGCCAATGCGACTTGACCTCTGAGTAAATCCTCCAAATTTCTCATGATCTTTTTGGCAATTAAGAAATTTTCTTGTTGCTTTTGCAACACTCTACTCATGCTCACTAACATATAACATTGAGCAATCAAGTCAGAACCTCTCTAGTAATTTCTCGCTTTGGGTTAAGCTTCAAGAGGGCACGTTTCTTCAAGAACGAATTTGTATTTATCATAGTTGAGAACTATCAGCAAGTTCCGTTTCCATTCTAAAAAATTATCCCCATTTAATTTATTCTTAGTAAGGATGCTAATAAGAGGAGTAAGAGGCATATTTGAATTGAAAAAAATAAAAATTCACTAATTACTATATTTGTATTAAGCAAATATTTTTCATTTTAGCAACATATCAAGAATGTAGTATGATGCATGCGTCTTGTATTAAAACCTTGAAAAAATTTCCATTACTATGATCATTCTCACACCCATCAACCGTGTCGTCTTGGGGTCCAATAATTAACTAGCAGGAACATGGATTTCATCTCTAGCTTAAACATCGTTTAACATTTGGCCATCATCTCTAGCTTAAACATTGTTTCTTGGGAAACTATTTAATAAGAGATGATCATGAGTGTGTAACCATTGACTCAACACCCATCTTGAACATGCTTTCATTTGTGAGTCATCTTGGGACAATCTTTATGAAAGTCATGCATGACTAGTTATCCTTAAAAGGAAACCCCATCTAGTGAACCCAAATGACAAAGTTTACCATAGGGTGCGACCAGGGTAGGAACCGACTTGAAACTTTATCATGCTATCACTTAGGGACCATCAATAGAGGTCGTAGGTCTTGTTCAAAGACCTTCTCCCATTCAATATTTTAAAACATGCAAGGTTTTTTTTATCCAAAATTTCAAGAATGATCATACAATAGTTCTAGTAGCATTCTTACCTAATCTAAATAACATGTTTCCAATATATGCATGACATGCTATGAAAATTTTATAATATCCATTCAATAAAATCAATAAATTTGAAAACAAATAATTTTGATTCTTTACAGTTTTTCTTTTAAGGGAAAAACTGAAGAAGTGAACGAGAACCGTGCACCAGGTAGGGTCCCAAGAAAGGGAGATGAGTCAAATTTGACCATTTAAAAACTAAGCCTTTCCTAGCCAGAGCTAATCCTAGACATACATCTTCTCATTACCACACTTCTCACAGTTATCAAATAACCTAAAGAAGTGAATAGAACAATACAACACATGCATTTTCTCATTACCACACTTATTATTTTTAATCGATCAACTGTGGGTCATCTCATATATATATCATAATTATAACATTACATAATATTATAAACAATTGTAAAACAGATATATAATGAGATAGGTAATTAAAATAAAATTGTTAGTGAAGGTTTCCATGGTTCTATTTCCAGAAAATAAATGGAAAAATAAAATTACATAAAATTTCAACACAATGCATTCCTTAGGTCTTCAACCGCCATCATATCTTTTACTCGTCATGGTCTCCTTTTGGAAAAATTATATTTAAGTATTATGTTCGTTTTTGGCTCACAAGAATTGTATGAATTTTAAAAAAATTAGCCCTACGTGAAGATGATCGTCCACGCTCTATTTCATAAGAACCACAACCTCAGTAAAAAATAATTATATAACAAATATATAATATCACATCCATTCCTATATACAAATCAAAACATGCATAAGATTTAAAGAATGCCACTTTTTATGTAATGAAATCATTCAAGAAGAAGAAAAAATTATTTTGATTACCTGTTTATACTTATAGATAGAACACAACATGACTCTGATACCCATTATTTGAAAAACGAGTTTGGAAAACGAAGCGGAAAATAAATTTAGGGAAAACAAGAGTTTTAATTTTTTTCCAAAACAAGATCCTACTTTTGATATCTAAAGTAATAAACTTAACCAAAATTGTCTAGGATGAGTGTTTCGACTGAGTAGTCTTCTCCATTATCCTTAAGCTCACGTCTGTCGAGTATGGGCTTGCTTCGAATCAGAAAAATTTTCATAAAAATTACCAATGGGGTTATTTTGCAATTTCTCTAAATTATTGGGTCAAGTTTTAAATAAAAAAATTTCTAGACTATTGACAGTTCTTGGTAAAGCTCATTACAAACCTCGAGCTTGAAACATTAATTTATATTTGCCCTTTTTTTGTCTTACATTACACGACTATAGACGTCTGGCTATACGTATTGAGGGTTAAGTAGATACACCATGGCAGAGTCTATAAAAACAAAGTGAAATAGGAAAGATTGATGTGATATAGGAACTATAGGTTAGCCTAAAGTGCGAAACAAAAAGGAAAAACCAAAATAAAAAATCAGTAAGAGTAGAAAAAATGTTGAAACAATGAAAAAATCATTTATGAGTGAGATGAGCTGAAAAAGAAAGTCACAAAGTCAAGAAAGAAAGAAAAACTCATTCATTCGTGTACAGAAACTCGTAGGCTAGCCATAGTTACTATGTTACACTATGATTTCCTATGTGGAGAAATAAGGAAGGTGAGAGAAGGATAAATAAGGCGATGAACGGGTAAGGGTCACTAAGGGGGAAGAATAGGGATAAATACGATATGCCAAACTATTTTCGTGTTTGTAACCATTTTTATGCTTACTGTCTTTGAATTCCATACCTGTCCTAAGCTGTAGAACATTACAAGCCAAAAAACCTTATGTGACCTAAATATCCTTATGCATGAATGGACATTATACTGAACAATCGCATAAATTACTATTTGTATTCTGCTTGGAGAATCAAATTATTTGTATGGTTTATTGATGGATCCCTACATGTGAGACCCTTGATGTTTGTATACTTTGTAATAAACCGAACTTGGATGTTTGTGGTCAAAAGTGGTAAGTCAATTATTCATCATGTCAAAGTTGTTAGTGAGTAGGAAATGCCTAATCATGTGCTTTAAAGTCAATACTTGTATGATATTTGCTCAAAGGACGTCTCTTTTATTTCTTGTTTTTGTTAGTGTTGCTTGAGGACAAGCAATACATTAAGTGTGGGGGAGTTTGATCTATCTTAATTAGATGTAACAGATTAAAATAATTACCGCATTTTAGGAGCCTGAAAGTGAGCATTTTCAATAGAGTTTAATTATGTTATTGTAAGTTTTGTTAATATTAATAAAATTTGCAAATTGAGTTTTTTATTGACCTTAGGGGCCGAATGAGGCCTAAGGGTGAGATAATGAGCTTTATAAGTGTGCAGGAGACCATTAGAAAGCATAATGAACATATATTGCTAACTATGTCACAACACAAAATGATTAATGTCGGAACATAGGGTGCAGAATGGAGAAATCATGAAATTACATTCAATGTCGTGACACAAGCTAAGGGTGCCGCGACATACCCCTGAAGATAATCCAAGTGGAGTATACTAACTTTTATGTCGCGAGACAGGTCCTAGTGTGTCGCGACATCGACTCTAGAATGGAAATTAACATGAGCCTAGGGGCATCTTGGTCTGCACAATCCAACTTAAAGCTCAAGAACGTCAACTAACCTAGGGTTAAGGACGACGACCACCTGAAATCTATAAATAGACTCCTTTCTCACATGTTAAAGACACCATTTACTTAGCCTAGAATTTCACTCTTAAATTCAGTTTAGCTTTTCTTTCTTTTTAAGTTTTAGGTTTATTGTTAATTTGTTCTTTGTTTGATCTTAAAAGATCTTATTTGTGGAAATAATCAAACTCTGTGGATTCGTTTCATCTTTTAATAAAAATCAGGTGTTTTCTTAAACTCTACACTTCAATTCATCTATCATGTTCTCTCTTTACATCACTTCTATATTGTTTATGAAAATCATGAGGAACTAATTCTTCTATGGGGGATTAGCGAGTGGAGGTATGAGCTATTAACTTTTTTGTAGGGATTACTCAATGGATAAATTGTTCAAGAAAGGAAGAACTTAAAACCCTAGGCCTGACAACCTTAGGAAGTCATCAAGGTGGGAGTTAACCTAAAATTGGTATGGCCTATCTGTGAACACCACCCCAAACCAGTCTAGACTGTGAGGTCAGAAGATAAGTAGTCCTTGTTAACTCATTATTTGAGTGGAAGATCGGAAGATCCTGCTGGGATAGCGACTAGTTGATTGACGAGGAACTTGATGCAACAATTGATGGGGATTACAAAAATAAGCTAATCACCCATAAGTAGATTTGATTTAGTCTATTCTTTGATATCTTGAATTTTATTTCTTTATGTTATTTGATTTTATTATTATCAAAACCTTAAAAAAATCCTTTTATTTTACTTTCGTACTATAATTGAATTAAAGTACGAATTAGATCTTCCAATGTTTAGGTTAAAATCGATCTAGCACAAGCCTCCCTTTCGTACGATCCTCAAAATACTCACCTACTCTGTTGTAACTATATTGTAACTGGGCCTGTATATTTGTGAATACCGCCTCATTGATCTATCTTTTATTACAGTATTCACACTCTGGACATTATTACATTCGGAGGTGGTAAGCTAATCTCTCATAAGAGGATTAGTTCCTCATGGATCTCAAAAAAATAATAAGCTTGATTCGAAAGAATCAAGAGATGAAGGTTTAAGAGAATCCTGAATTGTATTGATTAAAGTACGAAATCCACAAAGATTTGATCAAGTTCCACAAATTAGATCTCCCGAAAAATGCAAATAGAAAAATGAAAAATAACCTAACCTTAAGAAAAAGGAAAAACTGAAAGCTAAAATTACAAAGAAAATTATAAAGTACGAAATTCATCCTTTAACAAGTGTTTAAGAGCCTATTTATAGAGTTAGGGTTATCGTCATCCTCAACCCTAGGTCAGTTGACGATCTCGTGCTTAATAATTAATTTTGTAGACTAAAATGCCTCTAGCTCATAATTACTTCCCATATAGGAGCGATGTCGCGACACCCTAGTGACTATGTCACAACATCGAAGGCAATATACTCGTACTCAGGCTAGCTTCAGGGGTGTGCCGTGACATGCCTTGGTTGTGTCGCGACAATGAAGACAGCCTTGGAATTCTTATTCTCTGCTCCCTATGTTGTGACATCAAACTCCCCGTGTTGCAACACAGTGACCAATATTGAGTTGGTACGCCCTCTAATGGTCTCCTGCACACTCATGAAGTACGTTAGCTCACCCTTAGGCCTCATTCGACTCCTAAGGTCAATAAAAGACTCAATTTACACTTTTTATTAAATGTAAATGAAATTCTATAAATTCAAACTTAAATATAATAAAAATGCTTGTATTGAAGCACCTCAAATGCAAAAACTAGTTTAATCTGCTACATTGAGTTACGACAGATTAGTATGTAACTAGGTATTTTCATATTTACACACAATCCTGTCATGATATATAAATGACTTACCACTTTTAATAACAAAGACCTAATTTCATTATATTATAAAGTACATAAGCGTTAAGATTTTCAAATATATGAGTCCATCAATAAATTATACAGGTACTTTGGTTATCTTAGCGGAATACAAACAGTAATTATTGAGATTGCTTAATATAATATCAATTCCTGAATAAGTTTACTTAGGTTACATAGGACTTTTCAGCTTGTAATGTTCTGAGGCTTAGGACAAGTATGAAATTCAAGAATAGGAAGCATCAAGATGGTTTCAAGCACAAAAATAATTTGGCACATCGTGTTCTTCCCTATTCCTCCCCCTTAGTAACCCTTACCTGCTCACTGCCTTATTTCTCCTTCTCTCATTTTCTTTATTTCTCCATATAGGAAGTCACAACATAATACAACAACTACGACTAGCTCACAAGTTTTTGGGCATAAATGAACGAGTTGTTCTACTTTTGTGACTGTGTCACCTTTTTCTTTTTCAATACATCTCAGTCACAAATGATTTTACTTCTCAAGTACTTTTTCTACTTTTTTTATTTTCTTTTGTTTTGTACATGTTGGCTAACCTATAGTTACTACATCACACTACTTCTTCCTATTTCACTCTATTTTTACAAAATTTGTCGTGATGTATCTACTTAACCCTAAATACCTATGGTCAGACGTCTATAGTCGTGTAGTTCAAGACCAAAGAAAAAAGGGTAGAAACAAATTAACATTTTTTTGCTCAAGTTTTGTATGAAGGTTCATTAAGAAGTGTTTTTTGGCTCAAATATAGGTATTAAATATGAATAAATAAGGTTAGCTTTTTGGCTCTAGTTTTATACCAAACAATGTCTTAGGAGATCTCTAGGTATCTCAATATTCACAAATTTAATCAATCGAAGAATCACAAATTCAACAATTTATCATATATGCTATTTACAATGCCTATTTACAATGTAATATATAAAAATTAGTAGTCTAATAATAAAAAACTTAAAATTATTCATTATCATGCCACAATTATAGTAAACACAATCAACCTATATACATGCTTCTAACCAATCACTTGTATTTCTACAAGCTCAAGCAACCATTTAACAGTAAAAATTAAAAGAAAAACATGAGAATTAAAACAAATTTCCTATGTTACCCCCACTCTTTAGATAGCACACTGTCTCTAACGTGCAGCCCTAAAGAGATAAGGAAAGAAGTTACCCGATTGATCGTGATAGTGCTATGGTTTAATGGTGGGTGCATCCTTCCTCGTTATAAGCTCGAGATTGTTATGCATCTTTCATGTAAGGTTCCAACACAGAAAACAAAACAAAATATATAACAATCTAATGTTACTCCTACTCCTAAATAAAATTTCCTAAATTAACTATATTCCTCAAAACTAAAATTTAAAAGTGTAGTTCAATCATCCTCAAAATCCATCTCATCCCCTTCCTCTTCCTCTTCCTCATCCTCACTATCTTCCCTTCCTTGGTACCTTGCTCTTCTCTTCATGCTAGGAATGCATTGGGACAATCATATCTGGCGGATAATTTGGTACTCTCATATTATTTTGTCGAGCGAATTATTGTAAAACCGGGCCTGTCTCTTGCATCCATTTTTATCATCCAATCTACTTTTGCATTGCTTCTCTCACCAATTTCTTGTCTAGATGTCGATTTTTCTTTCTGTTTAAGCTAGGTTGGGACGTCAATCATTTCTTTCTAGCATATATTCCAATCCTTGATTTGTTTTCTTTGAAGCTTCGTGTATTGCATATATAGTGTATCCCTTATGATACTTTTGGAAGACTTCACAAACTGCTTGTTGGTCAACATTGGAACTCTGTCTCTTTTGCACAAGGTCATCACTAAGTGGGGGAAGAAAATTGTAACACCCCTAACTCGTATCCGTTGCTGAAATAGGGTTATGGAGCATTACTGTAAAATCATAACTTTAAAAAATACATTTGGTACCTCAATACAAACATGGCATAAAATGTTCATCTACATGCATATCGTCTCTTAATCTAGCCTTTGAGGCCTTAAAAATAATTTAGGAACAATTTGGAACTAAATTGAAATCATTCAGAAATATTAGGAAAAAGTTAGAAAATTTGAATTGCAGAGGTCACACGGCCATGTGGCCAGGCCGTGTGACTAACACGGCTGAGACACATGCCCGTGTCTCAAGCCAGGCTCTGTAACATTCGAAATAGGGACACACGGTAGCGTCCCATCCTGTGTAACTTTTGAAGTTGAGTCATAGGGCCAAGCTACATGCCTGTGTGCCAGGCCGTGTAACTCTCAAAATGGCCTCACACTCCCGTGTGTCAGAACGTGTGCTAGGCCGTGTAACAACCTGACTTGTAAACTCTAAAACCTACATGGGACACATGACCGTGTCACATTGCCGTGTGTAACACATGACTGAGTCACATGCCCGTGTCTCAGGCCGTGTGGACATGAAATTGGCCAAAATCAAGTCATTTCCATGACAAACCCAAATGTATACCTACAAGCATTTTGTGCACAACTTCAAAGCTCCAAAACTTTACCAAAACATGCATGAAACAACCAATTCAATAGACCATTAACATTCAACCGATATGCCATACAAGGCACCTCAAAAGCAAACATACAATTTATTTAAACATGTGCGTATTTGACCATATTTCAATCCTACATATCTAGCTCATTTCCATCTCAAAACATACCATAACTTCACCACATTAAAACTATTCCATCACATACAAAATTGGCTATTGAAACATGCATCAACTTAACCATATTAACACATACCAAGAAGGCACCAAAAGTTCGAAAAGTACATCAACCAAAATAACATATACATGCCAAACTTATCAACTAACATCAAACAAAAGTCCACCTATACATGCCATTATAACCATGGCCAAAACATCAAAAACTACTGATATAATCATTGGATAGTGCGATAGATCTCCGACGAGCTTCCAAACAGATCGAGCTTTCGATTATCTATAAAACATAGGAAAGAAAACTACGTTAGCATGTAATGCTTAGTAAGTTCGTAAAACATGAACATAACTTACCATTTCAATGCATAACCTTAAAATTAAACATGAAACAACCCAACCATAAGCTTGGCACAAGCCTAAGCACCATCAACAACACATGTTAGTGCATCAACTCGTAATTCACTTGAATTAACATAAGGTAAGCCATTATACATGAACAACATCGTTTGAAATCATCATTTTCTTGAACATAGATGTACTTTCATTGAACATTTCCTTTTTAATCCTTTTCATAGATTCATGACATAAGTCATTTGAATCGTTACCGTTCCTTTCCTTTTTATGCCTATTGAACCATTTAGAATAACATCGGATATGCGGGAAAGCTCACACGAAGTGTGCTAAACATACAGTCATAACATTTCCTTTTCCTTTACATCGTTGCTCAATCGAGTTGTGAAATGGGTCTGCTCACACAAGCTGTAGATCGGAACGTAAGCTACACGGTGTTGTTCACACAAGCTACAGAGTATCCGCAAAAAATGCAGGACCGCAGCCATTGGTAGGACATTCAGGACCAGCACCCGAAACATGGTAGCCCTAATGACATGTCATTTGTATCCTATGTAGTCCTAAAGTTCAAACGAGCCTCGATAATCATCGTAACATTGTTGGATTTCCACCATTTAATTTCATGACAAATAATACATGAATATATAGATCAATATAACATTAAAACAACATTTAATCATACGAACATACCTCGATGACAACGACGTGGAAACAAGACCAACTCATCTGAGGTTTTAGCTTTTCCTCGATCTAGATTGTACGAGGTCTATCTTGATTTAAATAGGAAAATTCCAGTCATTTAATACTTATACTATTCAATTCAGTCCAAAATTCATATTTTGTAAAATTACAATTTTGCCCCTAATATTTTAACTTCTTTACAATTTAGTCTTTAAGCTCGTAAATTGAAATTTAACCAACTTCATCCATATTTCATGCTAGCCAAATTCAATAGGGACCTATACCAACTCATACAAATTAGCTTTTCACAATTTTACCATGGAATTTTACTACTTTTATAAATAAGTCCTTATATGACAATTTTATCAAAAATCCCTTTACAAAATTTGTTTATATAACAACAAGGACTCATATTCTTCCATCAAACATAAAAAATCATACAAGAATATTCATGGAAAAACCTTAAATCTTTAGCAGTTTTGAGATTTAATCCCCGGACTAGTTAGATTAAGTTACAACGATCTCAAAAACATAAAAATAATTAAAAACGGAGTTGTAAAACATATCATGCAAGCACAACAACCTAGCCAAATGCCTAACAAGCATCCATGGTGTTTCTTATTTTAATTTCGGTGGAAGAAGTTGTAACTTTAACTACTATAACTCCACATTTGCATCTTTTACGATTTAGTCCTTTTCACTTAATTAAGCATGCAAATGTCAAAATTTCCTAACGAAATTTTTATACAACCTTCCTAATATTCCATAGACATTAAAAATGAAAATAAAAATTTTCTCGTCAAATTTGTGGTCTTGAAACCATTGTTTCTGTTTCACTAAAAACTAATTGTTACAACTCTTTCCCTCTAAAGGAAATTTCATCCCCAAAAATCTTACCAGAGAAAAGGTTTGGGTATTACACTTTCATAGCTTCTTTCGGGTCCCAGGTATCCTCTCTTATATCGTGACTTGCCAGAGAGCTTTCACTAAAGCTATGTTTTTATTTCTCAATTCCTTAACCTCTAGAGTTAGAATTTTGACCGGTTCTTCACTGTACGTCATATATGGTTGAATCTCAACATCAACAGGTGAAATTGCGTGTGAAGGATCTGATTGATACCGTCGTAACATAGACACATGGAATACATTGTGAATATTTTCTAACTCTGACGGTAAGGCTAATCTGTAAGCTTTAGGTCCGACTCTCTCAATGATCTCATACGGCCCGATAAACCGCGGACTAAGCTTTCCTTTACGACCAAATCAAAGAACTTTCTTCTAGGCGATACTTTCAAAAAAACTTTGTCGCCAACTTGGAATTCGATGTCTTTCCTTTTCAAATTTGCATAAGATTTCTGTCAATCAAAAGCTGCTTTCAAACTTTCACGTATCACTTTAACCTTTTTCCACGGTTTCTCGTATCAAATCAACCCCGAAAAGCTTTTTCTTACTAAGCTCAGCCCAGTATAACAGTGTTCGACACTTTCAACCATACAAAGCCTCATACTATGCCATTTTAATGCTCGATTGATAACTATTGTTGTATGCAAATTCAACTAACAGTAGAAATCTCTCCCAGTTACCTTCGAACTCCAAAACACAACATCAAAGCATATCCTCAAGTATCTGAGTTACTTGCTCAGATTGACTGTCGGTCTAAGGATGAAATGCGGTACTAAAATACAATCGATTACCTAGAGTTTCATATAACTTGCTCTAGAATCGAGACGTAAACCACAAATCTCTATAAAAAATAATAGAAACTAGCACACCGTGCAATCTAACGATCTCAGCTACATACAACTCTGTTAATCTCGATTGATAACTATTGTTGTATGCAAATTCAACTAACAGTAGAAATCTCTCCCAGTTACCTTCGAACTCCAAAACACAACATCAAAGCATATCCTCAAGTATCTGAGTTACTTGCTCAGATTGACTGTCGGTCTAAGGATGAAATGCGGTACTAAAATACAATCGATTACCTAGAGTTTCATATAACTTGCTCTAGAATCGAGACGTAAACCACAAATCTCTATAAAAAATAATAGAAACTAGCACACCGTGCAATCTAACGATCTCAGCTACATACAACTCTGTTAATCTCTCAAGTGAAAAATCTGTATCACTAGAATGAAATGTGCGAACTTCATCAAACGATCAAAAATGACACGTACAACATCTTTCTTTCTTAGAGATAGAGGCAATCCCGAAACAAAATCCATCATAACACGTTCCCATTTCCACTCTAGAATCATCACTGGTTGTAACAAACCAAGAGGTACTTGATGCTTAGTTTTAACTTGTTGACAAAATAAACATCTCGATGCGAACTCTGAAATCTCTCGTCTCATACCTGGCCACCAGTACCTCCGTTTCAAATTGTCGTACATTTTATTACTACTAGGATGAATAGACAAGCTACTACTGTGGGTTTCCTATAGTATATTCTGAACAAGATCAGAATTTCTTAGCACTTAAATTCTGCTTTTGAAGTACAAACTATCATCGGAACCAACATGAAAATTTGAATCAGGAGTTGTCTTAATCTATTTATGTTTAGCTATCAACACATCATCACATTTCTGAGCTTTGCAAATTTGTTGCAAAAATATCAGTCTAGCTTTTAATTCAGCTAAAATCAAACCATCTTCAATCAGTGTCAACAGCGTGTTCAAAGCTCGCAAAGCAAACAAAGACTTTCTAGTCAAAGTATCAATAACAACGTTAGCCATTCCTGGATGATAATCAATGATCAAGTCGTAGTCTTTTAATAAATCAAGTCATCTGCGCTGTCTCAAATTCAAATATTTCTGTCACATCAAATACTTCAAAATTTAAGATCCGTGAAGATATGACATTTTTCTTCGTACAAATGGTGTCGCTAAATCTTCAAAGCAAACACAATAGTTGCAAGCTCTAAATCATGCGTTGGATAATCCTTTTCGTGCAATTTCAACTGTCTAGAAGCATACACTATCACTTTGCCCTCTTGCATCAAAATGCAACCCAAACCATTTAACGAAGCATCACTATAAATCACAAATTCTTTATCGGACTCTGGTTGAACTAACATAGGTGCCTCTGTTAACAATGCTTTCAACTGATTAAAGCTTTTCTGACCTTTCTCGGACCATTCGAATTTAACATCTTTTTGAAACAATCTCGTCAACGGCATATCAATCATCGAGAATCCCCTGACGAATCTTTTGTAATATCCAGCTAAACCCAGAAAACTTTTGGCCTCAGATACATTTCTTGGAGGCTTCCAATCTACCACAGCTGAAATTTTGCTTGGATCAACTCTAATGCCATCGACCGATACAACATATTCCAAAAATCTGACTTCTTGAATCTATAACTCACATTTTCTAAACTTAGCAAATAGTTATTTTTCGCGTAAAGTTTTTAAAACAAATCTCAAATGCTAGGCATGCTCTGTCTCATCTCGCAAATAGATTAGAATATCATCAATAAACACAACAATAAATCTATCTAAATACGGTCTGAATATTCTATTCAACAAGTTCATAAATCAGTAGGTGCATTAGTTAAACCAAATGGCATCACAAGAAACTCAAAATGTCAGTACCTGGTTCTGAACGCGATTTTTGTACATCTGAGTCTTTAACTTGTAACTGATAATAACCAGAACGAATATCAATCTTTGAGAATACTATCGCACTTTTCAACTGATCAAACAGATCGTCAATACGTGGTAATGAATACTTGCTCTTCATCGTGACTTTGTTGAGCTATTGATAATCAATACATAATCGCATGGATCCGTCATTTTTCTTAACAAATAACATAGGAGCACCCCAAGGAGAAAAACTTGGTCGAGTAAAACCTCTATCTGTCAACTCTTGCAACAGTGCTTTCAATTCTTTTGATTCTGTAGGTGTTATTCTGTTAGGAGCTATCCATATTGAAGATGTTCCCGACATTAATTCAACAACAAATTCAACCTCTCTGACCGACGGTAACCCTGGTAATTCCTCTGGAAATACATCTGTATACTAACATACCACTGGAACCGATTCTAGTTTCAACTCAGAAACTCTAGAATCAAATATATAAGCAAGATACGCTTTACAGCCTTTCCTAACATATTTTTGTGCTGACATAGCCGATATAACATTAGATATACTATCCAGTCTATCTGACTCAATTAGAAGCTTTTCACCGTTCTAAAATTTAAACACAATATGATTTCGTTTACAATTCACAACAGTATCATGTAGAGTTAAACAGTCCATACTCAGAATCATGTCAAACTCATCAAAGGGTAGTAACATCAAATCAGCCGGAAAGTTGCATCCCTGAATCATCAAAGGACAATTTTTACAAACTTTATCAACTAACACATACTGACCTAGGAGGTTCGTTACTTTAAACACAAACTCAGTAGACTCAAAATGTAATTTCTTATCTGACACTAAATTCGTGCATACATATGAATGTGTTGACCCTGGGTCAATCAAACCAGTAACATTAGTATCAACGATAGAAAATGTACCAGTGATAACATCTAGTGCTGAAGCTTCCTCTCGAGCACGGATTGCATAAGCTCTAGTCGGCGCTCATGCCTCAGATCTAACAGTAGAGTCCTTTGTCCCACTACGGTTATTTCCTGCATCTCCAATGTTCCATGGCGGTCTACCTCTTGCAGCAGTGTTACTCGGTTTAGTAGTCCGAGCCTTTTCTTTGTCGAACTTTTCTGGGAAATCTACGATATAATGTTCATACGAACCACATTTAAAACATGCCTCGTCTTTCATTCTGCAATAACCAAAGTGTCTTCATCCACATTGCTGACATTCGAGCTTGTTGTTTTTAACACTGCCCACGTTTACTACGGAGGTAACCTGAGGTTTTGAATTCGCATGTTGGTTTCCCCTTTTTTACATGAATTCCCCTATCGTTGGATTTCCACTATTTAATTTCATGGAAAATAATACATGAATATATAGATCAATATAACATTAAAATATCATTTAATCATACGAACTAACCTCAATGATAAAGACGTAGAAACGAGATCAACTAATCCCAAGCTATAGCTTTTCCTCGATCAAGATTCATATGAGGTCTATCTTGATTTAAATAGGAAAATTCAATCCGTTTAATACTTATACTATTCAATTCAGTCCAAAATTTATATTTTTATAAAATTACAAATTTTCCCCTAATGTTTTAACTTCTTTACAATTTAGTCCTTAAGCTCGTAAATTGCAATTTAAGCAATTTCATCCACATTTCATGCCAGTTGAATTGACTAGGGACCTATACCAACTCATACAAATCAGCATTTCACAATTTTACCACGGAATTTTACTACTTTTATAAATAAGTCCATAAATAACAATTTCATCAAAAATCCATTTACAAAATTTTTTTATTTAACAACAAGGACTCATATTCTTCCATTAAACATAAAAAACCATACAAAAATATTCATGGAAAAACCTTAAATCTTTAAAATTTTTGCAATTTAATCCCCAGGATAGCTAGATTAAGCTACAACGATCCCGAAAACATAAAAATCATTAAAAAAATATAGTTGTAAAACATACCATTCAAGCACAACAACCTAGCCGAATGCCTAGCAAGCTTCCATGGTGTTTCTTATTTTAATTTCGATGGAAGAAAATGAGTGAAAATTGAGAAATGTTTTTGTTTTAATCATTTTAACCTTATTTACTCATTTATGTTTTTAACCTTTAAAAATATTCATAGTTTCAACAAAACTAATCCATGAATATCCACTAACCACACATTTGGCCTAATTACCATCTAGTTCCTCTCACTTAAAAAATTTATAGCTATTTGACAACTTTACCTACTAGAACTCAACATTTGTATTTTTTATGATTTAGTCCTTTTCACCTAATTAACCTGAGAAGGCCGAACCCTTATTGTTATATTGACATCAGGATTTGTTTGCCCCAAACAAGAAAAAAGTACGTACAAGAAAATACTATGACAAGAAATATGAACTATGCAATCTAATATAAAGGAAATAAAATAAAATAAATACTAAAGTAATACTAGAAACAAAACAAAATTTAAATCAAAAAATAGAAGTTCTTTAAAAACTAGGACGATCTATGTCGCCACCATAAAATAACCTTCAACTGGTTCTCGACACCTTGATCTGACGTTTATTTTTCTATCGATGTATATGAACCAGCCACTTTGGTTGATTCCGATGATTTTGCCTTATTTTCGATCGATGTTACATCTACATTGTGAGCCATTTAGTGCCAAATTTGAGCCAAACCCAAATTATTTTTTGAGGTATTATTGCCTCGAGCTTCCTCCTCCCCATCTTGCGTGAGGCTCTGGATGCTCAAGCCTTGCTACCGTTGTTGAATGAGAATGAATTAAACACCCTGACCTCTTCGGTTGGCACCTTCTCTGCTATGGCCAGAAAGTGTATTGGCTCTTCTACACTTTCGTTCAATATCAGTTTAAGCTCCATGTAGTGGTTAGTTCATCTTCTACTTCTACATTTATGGTTTGTTCTACTGCTATGTCAATTGGATCAAAGATCATTTAAATTATGTTCAAATCATTCCAATGATCTTTAGTTACAAGCTCAGGTTGAATCTCACCATAAATCTCATCATGGTCATTGATAATACTAGGTTTTAATGATCTGATTTGTGAACGTCAGACATGTCCTCTTTCCTTGGAGGTAGCGCTTCAGATATTTCTTTCATCATTTTCATCATTTGTGCCATCTTGTTTGACATGTTTCATAAGACCTCAGAGTTGACAGTCTTGGTGGTTTCACATGCATGCATCTTATATGAATCATAGGGAGGCTTGTCCGAATGTTTGGGCATATTATGATCTTCTTCAAGTGCCTCATACAAATTACCAGTGAACTCATGTGGATGTTCGACTACATCAGTATCTTGATCATTACTCCACTGGTGTGTTGAAGCTTCGTTCCCGTATTCGCTCAGCTTTATCATGAACAATTTTTTATTCTCCATAATCTCCCATTCTTCATATACTCCCTCTTCATATATTTCTTCATCAAAAATCATCTCATCGTTAAACCACATGTAATCAATTTCATCCATAATTAAATGATTTTTTTGGATTAGTCTCTATGGATTAGTGATTGACTAAATAGGCATTCCTCTCCTCTTAGGCATATACTTAAATTAACAAAGAAAAAGAAAGAAGTTAGTAAAATAAATAATAAAATTAAAAATAAAAATCGAATCTATAATTCAAAATTTTCCTAATTATTCTATTAAAACATAAAAATTAAAATCAATTTAGTAATATTACCTCCCCGACAACGGCGCCAACAACTTGACCGCCTCCGGATGTACTAATGTCCAAAGTATGAATACTAGAACTAAAATATATGAAATATAGAGATGATGTCCGCAAGTATACAAGTCATGTTGTAATGCACTTTCGAGATTATTGTATTCTGCCCTTTATGTTGCGACATCAAACTTCCCATGTTGTAACACGATGACCAGTATGGAGTTTCCATGCCCTTGAATGGTCTCTTGCACACACACTAAGTATATTAGCTCACCTTTAAGCCTCATTCACCCCCAAGCTCAATAAACAAGAAACATAACTAAAATATGATGAAACTACTTGTATTCAAGCTCCTCAAGTACGAAAACTAGTTTAATCTACTACACCAAATTACTCTAGATCACATGCCAAGAAGTCGAACATAAACCATTTAAGGATTTTAGGATGCCTACATATTGGATAAAGATGTGAGGAAGTTGGATTCATAGACAAAACTGTGCATGTTTGTAGGATATCAAAAATTAATAAAGGGTGGTTTGTTTTATAACCTGAAAGAGCAAACTGTTATAGTCTCAACTCATGCTACTTTCCTTGAGAAAATTAACATTAATGACTTCAAACCTTAAAGTAAAGAAGTACTCAAGGAACTTTCGGGATATATGCAAAGCCCTGGAGAAACGGTTTCAGAACCAACTTCTAATAGTAGACCAGCGAATGATCAGTAGAATAGGGTGTTTCATCACAATGGAGGGTCTCTCGTAAGCCTGAGTTCTTCCAATGTGGCAGAAGTATTTTAAACACTGAGTTTTCGAAACAGGAAGATGATGACCCACTCATATGATGAAGTGATGCAGAGTGCTGATTCCAAGCTTTAGGAAATAACTATGAAAGTTTAGATGAATTTTATGGATTCCAACTCAGTGTGGGAACTTGTAGACTTACTGAAAGGGATAAAACCCATAGGGTGTAAGTGGATCTACAAGAAGAAAAGAAATGCATATGGAAAATTGGAAACTTATAAGGCCAGACTTGTAGCGAAATGTTATACATTGAAAGAAGGTATTGATTACGAAGAAATATTCTCTCCGGTTGTCATGCTTAAATCAATCAGCATATTATTATCCACTGCGGCGGCCCTCAACTACGAGATCTGACAAATGGATATCAAGACAACATTCTTGAACAACTATCTTGAAGAGAACCCATATATGATGCAACCCATTGAATATATGGTTAAAGGAAATGAGCATCAAGTTTGCAAACTACTTAGATCAATATATGGGCTTAAGCAAGCATCCCGCTCATGGAATCAAAGATTTGATCAAGTGATCAAGACTTCTGGATCAGAGAAAAACATAGATGAACCTTGTGTTTACAAACGTATTGGGGATAGAAAGGTGATCTTTCTCATTCTATATGCTGATGACATTCTACTTATTGGGAATGATGTAGAGACATTGTCATCGGTAAAACTATGGTTAACCCAAGAGTTTAACATGAAGGACTTAAGTGAAGATAAATTTGTTCTAGGTATTCAAATCATAAGGGATCAAATGAACAAAGTGATAACACTATCGTAAGCCAATGATCGATTCAAAGAAGGGAAATCAACTTTCTGTATCAGGATTTCATCTTTCCTTGGAGGATTGTCCTAAGATAGCGAAAGAAAAAGAAAACATGAGAAAGGTTCCTTATACTTTGGCAGTAGGAAGTCTCATGTTTGCTATGTTATGCACACGTACAAATATTTGTTTCGCGGTGGGGTTGACAAGTCGATATTAGGTGAATCCAGGACCAAGACACTAACAAGTAGTTAAGCATATACTCAAGTGTTTACGAAGAATAAGGGATTATATGATTGTGTATTCTAGAGGAGATCTTTCTCCTAATGGATATATTGATTCTAATTTGCAAACATGTCAGGATTCAAAGAAATTAACATCGGGATGTTTTTTTTCTAGTTAGTGGGTCAATTGTGTGGAGAAGTGTAAAGCAGAGTTGTACAGTTGACTCCACTATGGCGACCGAACATGTGACTGCTTTTGAGGCTACAAAAGAAGAAATATGGCTTCGAAAGTTCCTTACGTATTTTGAAGTCATTCCTAGTATGTCAAAAGCTATCACACTATATTGTGACAACAGTGCGGTAATAGTTAATACCAGTGGAGATGAGAAACCACAAGAGGATGAAACATATTGATAGAAAGTATCACATTGTAAGAGAGGTAGTTGCAAACAGAATAGTGGATGTAGTCAAGGCCTCATCTAGGGACAACCTTGCGGACTCGTTTACCAAGACTCTACTGCCTAGGAGTTTTGAGAAACATGTAGAGAGCATAGGAATGTAGAATATGACTCATCTACTTTATTAGGGCAAATGAGAGACTGTTGGATTCGGTTCCCTAAGTGTAGTATGTTCATTTCTAAACTTGCAATTTTTTCAAATAGATTGGTTAATAAAATAATTCATGAATTACATTAATATACTTTGAATAATGTCCTCTTATGGTTTTTTCATGCAAAGAAAAATAGAAGCAAATATTAGTTCACTGGTTGTCTAATGTTTAAACTAATACTAAGCGATATTATGTGGTCGAATCGTAATACGGATAGACAACTTGTATTAGTAGATGAACCTAAACATGTCCTTAATGTAATTGGAAATGAGTAAACTGATTGAAAGACTAATATGATGTCTATCAAGTCCAATTAGGCAGATGTCTTGCCTTGGGAATTAGAGCAGTTACTTCCAGAATATAGACATAAATGTGACTGACTAGATTGACAGTACATCAGATTGGACCCAAGAAGAATAGATCCTAAATCCGTTTATGGATTTTCCAGTTGTGGCATTTAAAGTGTGGCATATCTTAATCCTGAGTGGATGACAACCTATGTATGTGTAACTCATTTACTTTTATTTAAGTAAATGCCTAAATTCAAATAGATAAAGAACCAAAAGCTGG
Source organism: Gossypium hirsutum (assembly GCF_007990345.1). NCBI lineage: Eukaryota > Viridiplantae > Streptophyta > Magnoliopsida > Malvales > Malvaceae > Gossypium > Gossypium hirsutum. The sequence goes on along the minus strand of NC_053448.1, from coordinate 33,736,496 downwards.
TGCATTAGGTATACTACTTCTGGAATATGTAGTGTCATTCACAACAGTGGAATTCATAGCCCGAGATATGGGTAAATGATATCCTCTCATTGGCATTACATGGTAGATGAAAAGTAAATGTGGTCACGAGTCATTCGTCTTTGTGATGAATGACTTGATTACTATTTGATAGTAATTAACTTTAAATGCCACAACTGGAATATGTAGAATATGACTCGTCTTTGTGATGAATGGTTACCATGAGATAAAATAGGGTCATATTAGGATAACAAATTTATAACAAAGAAATTAAGGACATCATATGAAAGTAACACACTTATGACAAGGTCATTAGATGAGCATTGATCGAGTTGCACTGGTTGAGTTTCTTTGTAATAACATGTCATTAGGGAGAGCTTAGTCATGATACTATAGTGAAATGACTTCATGACTAAATGAGTTTATAATTAATAGGCAACAGGTGGAACTTAATTATAAATCATTTCAACCCTAATCACATATGTCAATCGGTCCCTCCGGTAGCTCGTTGAAATTAGAAATGAATTGCATGTTGAATCAAATGAACAAAAATGGATAGAAATGGTAAAGTTAGAGAAATGAGAAACATTTAGAAATGAATGTGATTTTCTCTAAATGAAAATGACCTGAATAATTAATTTATGATGTTTTGAATTATTATTTAATTGATTAATTAAATAACTGAAGATCGAAAATGTAAATAAATTAATTGGTCTTAGTGACTCCGTTGAATATAGAAATATTAATATATTTTCTCATAGATTTTTTAACAGTAAAGTCGTCATGATTTTAATATAGGGAGAGTTTAGAGAGTTTAACTATGATTAAACTTAATCATTTTAATATTAAATTAATATAATACTTTTCAAGATAAATATTTGATTAAATTTAATATTAAATCTATTAAATTAATAAAATATTTATCTACAAGATAAATATTAAATTAAATTTAATATTAAATAATAATTTTAATATTAAATTAACAAAATATTATTAACATAAGTATTAAATTAAATTTAATATTAAATCTATTAAAATAATATTATTTTGGAATAGTTAATCTAAAATCAAATTATTCGGTAGAGTCCTAGTAAGAGTGTGATTCCTCCACTGTTCAACCGTCGAAGGACCACCCACCAGCCATTAGAATGCCCGTGGCACTGACGTGTCCGGCAGTGCAATTGTAGGTGTGACACCCTCATGACACACCGAGCTAGTTCGATCCGAGCTAGTGATGGCCTGATCGGTCTGATCTTGCCACCGATTAAATCATCGACCCGATTTCACATACTAGGCTCGGTTTGACAAGTTTTTCGATCTCATTCTTAGTTTTGGATTCTCAGACCCAAATTAGGATCTGAAATCCAATTTTGAAGTTTAATGACCCATTTGGCCAATTGTCTTACTCGAAAGTTAATTTCCAAAAATATCATATTAATTCTATTCTACTTGATCAAAATTAATTTTCCCAAAAATCACTTATATTTTTCAAATTAATTTTTCAAGAAAATTTTTTAATCATATTCTCTAGTTAAATAATTCTCATGACTGCCTAATTTAATTCCACATCAAATAAATTTGTAGCACCACTAACCCCAAAACTTCAAATTTATAAAAAAAATCATAAATTTTCATGCTAGCCGAATGTTCATATAAACTGTTACAGTCCATAATTATTTAGAATTCACAAGAATTTCCTGTCAAATTTGATATTTTATCATTTCAGTCCTTTAACTAGAAACTAACTAAAATATCTTTACAAATTAGTCCAAACAACAACCAAGTTTACAATTCTTCCAACTAACTTCAAGAACAACTAAAATTCATTAATGGTGAAGTCCTAAATCTTTAAAATTTTTACAAAATAGTCCATGGGTTAGCTAGATTAAGCTACAACGTTCTCAAAAACGTAAAAATTACAAAAAAAATGGATCAAAGTTACATACCATTCAAAGAAAAGAGAAGATGACCAAAGCTTTGAGTGTTCTTCAATGGAACATTCGATTTCCAAAGAAGAACAATAAAGATGATTATCATTTTGTTATATTTTTAATTTTATTATTATATGTTTTATTATTATTAACATTAAAATTTTTAATGCATAAAATGTATAAAAATTACTAACTAGCCGTCCCACTATATAAAAATGGTATACTTGCCATATAAATCTTTCCACTTATGTTAATTAAACCATTTAATCATTAAAATTCAATAGCAATTAAGTTTAATGTCTTTTACAAATTAGTCTTTTTTCTTTAATTAACTAATTAAACAATAAAATTTTCGAATCGAACCTTCACATACTAAAATAGTAACTCCGTAAATATTTAATAAAATTATTTATGAGCTCAATTTATAGAAATGAGGTCTCGATACCTCATTTTCTGAAACCACTTCACTTTTGGGACAAACCATTTACACTTAACTATTTGTCAAACAAGCTAAAATTTATCAAATCAAAATTCAATATAAACTATAGTTGACTTATAAAAATTAAATAATAATTATTAAGGACTTACTCGTCGGATTTATGGTCCCAAAACCATTATTTTCGAAACCACTAAAAAACAGGCTATCACAACTTTCCCCCTTAGGAAGTTTTGTCCTCGAAATTTCATACCCAAAAATAGGTTCGGATATTGTGATTTCATAGATTCTTTCATTTGCCACGTAGCTTCCTCAACTCCATGTCGATGCTATAAGACTTTAACCAATGGAACACGTTTATTTTGTAATTCTTTCACTTCCCTAACTAAAATTTTGACGGCTCTTCATTATAAGTCAGATCAGGTTGTAAATCAATTTCATCCGTAGACAACACATATGACAGATCAGAACGATAACAATGGATCATCGAAACATGGAAAACATTGTAAATTCTATCAAGTTTCGGAGGTACTGCCAAACGATATGTCACGGGTCCGGTTCTTTCTAAAATTTCATACAGTCCAATGAATCTTAGATTGAGCTTTCATTTTCTGCCAAAACGCAACACTTTTTTCCAGGGCGAGACTTTCAGAAAGACTTTCTCACCAACAAAGAACTCAATATCTTTACGTTTCAAATCAGCATCAGATTTCTGACGATCAGACACAACTTTCAAATTATCACGAATTATTCTAACTTTATCATCGGTTTCTTAAACCAAATCAACCCCATCTAATTTTCTTTCATTCAATTCCAACAAATATAACAAACTTCTACATTTACGCCCTACAATTCCTTATATATAGCCATTTTTATACTCGATTGATAGTTATTATTGTAAGCAAACTCTGCTAAAGACAAATATTTTTCTCAACTACCTTCGAACTCAATTATGCAACATCGTAACATATCTTCCAAAATTTGTATTACTCGTTCAGACTGGCCATCCATTTGCGGATGAAAGGTGGTACTGAAATTCAATTTGGTGCCCAAAGCCTCATGAAACTTACCCCAAAATCTAGAAGTAAATCTCGAATCACTATTGGATATGATCGACAGTGGTACACCATGCTGTCTTACAACTTCTGAAACATATAATTCAGCTAAATTTTCAAGTGAATAATAAGTACGAACATGTATGAAATGAGCTGATTTCGTCAATCTATCCATAATAACCCAGATCGAATCTTTTCTTTTCAGAGTCAACGACAACCCTACAACAAAATTCATAGTAACACATTCCCTTTTCCACTTAGGAATCATTATAGGTTGTAACAATCCCGACGGAACTTGATCTTCAGCTTTCACTTGCTGTCATATCAAACATCTAGATACGAACTTTGATATTTCACATTTCATACTCGGCCACCAGTAACGTTTCAGATAATTATACATTTTTTTTACTTCTAGGGTGAATCGAATAAACACTACGGTGAGCTTCATTCAAAACCTCTCGTTTTAAACTAGAACCATTCAGTACATATAGTCGATCTCAGAAATACAAACAATCATCAACTCTGATACAAAAATCAATCTTCTAACCACTTTTCACTAGTTCCAGCCTCGATAACAAATCTAGATCATCTTTTTGAAGTTCTTGAATTTTCGATGAAAATACCAGCTTCACTATCAACGCAGCCAAAATAGAACCATCACGTTCCAATGTCAAACTTGCATTCATAGCTCGCAAAGTAAACAGATATTTTTTACTCAAAGCATCTGCGACAATATTAGCTTTCCTGGAGTTATAATCAATTACTAAATCATAATCTTTTAGTAGTTCGAGCCATCTACGCTAACGCAAATTCAAATCTTTCTGAGTCATCAAATATTTCAAGCTTTTATGATCAGTAAAAATATGACATTTCTCATCGTATAAATAATGTTGCTAGATCTTTAAAGCAAAAAACAACCATTGCAAACTTTAAATCATGTTTCAGATAGTTTTGTTCGTGAGGCTTCAACTTTCTTAGGGTATAAACAATTACTCTTCCACAAAGAGACACATCACTATAAATGGTAAATTCTTTATCGGTCTTAGGTTGAGTCAAGCCTAGGGCTTAGGTTAACGTATTCTTCAACTGATCAAAACTTTTCTAACATTTATCAGAGATCCTAAAATTGAAAAGTTCTTAACAAATCGCTGATAATACCCCTCTAAGCCTAGAAAGCTACGCTCCTTAGAAACATTCTTTGGAACTTTCCAGTCAATAATTGTTGATATTTTCTTTGGATCAACTAGGATGCCATGAGCGGAGATTATGTGTCCCAAAATCTAACTTCATGTAACCAAAATTCAAATTTACTAAATTTTGCATATAGTTTTTTTTTCGTGCAAGGTTTGCAATTCAATTCTTGAATGCTCGGCATGATCTGTCTCATTCAACGAGTAAATTAAAATGTCACCTATAAACACCACAACAAAATGATCTAAATACAGTTGGAATACCCGATTCATCAAATCCATGAATGTTGTAAGGACATTTCTCAAGCCAAACAGCATAACTAAAAACTCATAATGGTCATAACGAGTTCTAAATGCAGTCTTAAGTACGTCTTGTTCTTTAACTCACAACTGATAATAATCGAATCACAAATCAATCTTCGAAAACATTTTAGCTCCTTTTAACTGATCAAATAAATTATTGATTCGAGGTAACGAATATTTATTCTTTATCGTAATTCAACAATTGGTAGTCTATTCGAAATCTCACCATTTCGTCTTTCTTTTTCACGAATAATACCGATGCACCCCAAGGCGACACACTCGGTCAAATAAAACTGCGATCCAACAATTCCTATAACTGTGCTTTCAACCTTTTCAATTCAGTAGGAGCCATTCTGCACAGGGCTATCAAAATTGGAGTTGTCCCCGATACAAGTTCTATTACAAATTTAACTTCTCTGATCAGTGGTAACGCTAATAACTCCTCAGGAAACACATCAGCAAATTGTTTAACTATCGGCACATGATTCATTTTTTATTCTGACACCTGTGAATTGAGAATGTACGGAAGATATACCTTACAACCCTTTTTGATCAATTTTTTAACTGACAATGTTAAAATTATATTTGTTGCATAACTCGATCCACAAGCTTCAACACAAATAAATTCACTATTTTGACATTTCAAAGTAATCTATTTTTGTTGACAATTTACTATTGCATCATGTTTTGTTAGCCAATCCATACCCAAGATAAGATCGAAATCATCAAATAGTAACAACATCAGATTAGCAAGGTAATAGTAACCCCAAATTTTTAGTGGACACATTCTACAAATCTGATTAATTAATATGCCTTGACCCAACGGTTTTTTTACATTGGTAGTGTAATCAGTTGACTCAACAGGTATATTCTTTTTGTTTACTAATGTTGTACATATATAGGAATAAGTTGACCCAAGGTCAATCAATGCATAAACATTAATATTAAAAAGGGAGAATGTATAGGCAATAATGTTTGGAGCAGAAGCTTCCTCACGAGTTTTAATAGCATAGGCCCTGGCAGGTCATTTAGCCTCTGACTACTCTATCATAATAACAGCTTTCCCATGACCAGTTGTACCACCTCCACTGTTCCCCGGCTTCCTACCTCTCTGTGAAGTAGTCTCAAATTTAACAGTTTGATTCCCTCAATCGTTAAATTACTTTGGACAATTCTTGAGGAAATGTTTAGTGGAATCGTATTTAAAACAAGTTCCTAATTTGAATCGACATTCACTAAAGTGACCTTTACCACAATTTTCACAAGCTAGTTTTTCCACACTTCTAACACTGCCTACACTAGCAGTCGATGAATTTACGGATCTCAAATTGCTCTATCTTGGTCTATCTCTACCAGTGAATCCTAAAGGAGAAGTAAATCGACTAGCACCATTACAAAATTTCTTTGACAGAGAAGTCTGAACTATTTTGGATGGCCCTCTTTTACTAAAATCTCGAGACTTCATATCTGATTATCTTTTGTCTTTGCACATCTCTTCCATTTCCTATTTTTGCTCTGACAATTCTACTAATTCTCATAGCTATATAACTCCAACCAACATTCAGATTTCATCATTTAATCCATCATCAAAATGAATGCACATATCTTCTTCCGATGATACGATGTTTCGAGTATACTTACTTAAATGAACAAATTCTCGTTCATACTCTGCTATTGATCGGTTTCCTTGCTTCAGCTCAATGAACTCTTTCTTCTTCCTATCTAGATACAATCGACTAACATATTTTTTTTGAACTCTACCTGAAAGGAATTCCAGTTAACCTGATAATTTGGAACCATAGTTTTCAACGCACACCACCATGAGTATGCTTAATCTTTCATTACTGAAACCACACATTTTAGGCTATCCTCAGGTGAACACATTAATTCAACAAATGCTCTTTGTATATTCTCAACCTATTATTCAGCTCTGGAAGGGTCGTCATCAACTTTACCCCTAAATTCTTTAGCCCCACATTTACAGATTTTATCATATGAGGATGATGAACAATTGCAGGTATGGGGTTTTGATGACACAGAGGTGCCGGAAGAGGAACAGTCAAGGGTGGAGGTTGCGGAGCCACATGGTTGGCTCTCAAAAAATCATGGAACCACTGATTCATCATTCCGTAGAAAACATTTTTCATTTCACGATCGAACAATTGCGAAACTCATACACTTTGACTTGCTTCCTGATTGGAAGCTTAAATGGTACTTTCAACTTTATTCACTAAGGCACGATTTGACTTGGCATACATCTTGTATCTATAAGAAAAAGAGGATCATAAAGGATCAAAATCATCATACATTGACAAGTATATGTGGCATGTATATTCTAGACTTTATACACACTACATTAGTCTGAGAATCGACTAAACCGTAGTTCTGATACTACTAAAGGTAACACCCCTAACCCAAAACTTCTCATTTATCAAAATTTCATACATTTCATGCTAGCCGAATGTTCATATAAACTATTACAGCCCATAATTATTTATAATTCACAAGAATTTCCTGTCAAATTTGATATTTTATCATTTCATCCTTTAACTAGAAACTAACTAAAATATCTTTACAAATTAGTCTTAAACAAAAACCAAGTTTACAATTCTTCCAACTAACTTTAAGAAAAACTAAAATATTTTGCAAAATAGTCCCTGGGTTAGCTAGATTAAGCTACAACGACCTCAAAAACATAAAAATTACAAAAAAAGGTATCAAAGTTACATACCATGCAAAGACAAAAAAGATGACTGAAGCTTTGAGTGTTCTTCAATGGAGCATTCTGTGTCCAATGTAGAAGAATAAAGATAATGATCATTTTGTTATATTTTTACTTTTATTATTATATGTTTTATTATTATTAACATTTAAAATTAATGCAAAAATGTATACAAATTACTAGCTAGCCAATCAACTATATAAAAATGGTATATTTACCATATGAATCCTTCCACTTATGTTAATTAAGTCACTTCATCATTAAAATTAAATAGTGATTAAGTTTTACGTCTTTTTACAAATTAATCCCTTTTTTTAATTAACTAATTATGCAATAAAATATCTGAACCAAACCTTCACATACTAAAATAGTAACTCCGTAAATATTTAATAAAATTATTACGAGCTCAGTTTATAGAAACAAGGTCTTGATACCTTATTTTTTGAAACCACTTAACTTTCGAGACAAACTATAGTTGACTTATATAAATTAAATAATAATTATTACGAACTTGTACGTTGAATTTGTGGTCTTGAAACCACTATTTTCGACATCATTGAAAATGAGTTGTTAGAAAATTGACTCAATTAAATTATTGCCAAACTTATATAATTTTCTTTTGATTCAAATGTAATCTGATCGAGCTTTTGTTGAGCTAGTGGAGGGACCAATCAGATATATACAATTAGGTTCGAGTAATTACAAATATGCCTAGAAGAATCATTCTGATCATTCGCAATTTACTTAATCATGGAGGTAGTCCACAAAAAGTACTATAATTGAAAATTCTCTATTGTATACTCTTTACGAAAGCAAATCATCCAACTATTTTGCCCAATGACCTTATCATGTGTGTGTTACCCTTATATGATATCTTTGATTACTTTAAGTTAAATTTGTTCACTCAATACAATCTTATTTTATCTCATTTTCACCACTGTGTCTTCTTAATGATTAATATGATCACTGTCAAAAAATGACTGTGGTAAGTTGCTTGTTCGAGAACAAGCAACTCATTGTCATGTTCCATATTTATCAATCCACATAATGCCAATGAAAGGATTTCGTTAACTCTTTACTCAATCTATGAATTCCATTGTTGCTAGTAAACCCATGTAATACACAAGTCATGTACCCAACATACCGACTATGAGGTCGATCATCTTTAGAGCATAAGCCCCCACTTATATCAAAGCACATGAGTTACATATGCATGGTCAGTGACTAACTCATGATTTAGGTAAATCACACCATGAACGTCACAAGTGAATTAACTCACAAACGGATACAAAATTAATTCATCTTGGGTCTAGTCAAATGTATCGTTATTCCAATAAAGACATCTATGTCTCTACCCGTGAAGTCAACTACTCTGATAGCCAAGACTAGCCATCTCCCTAATTCAAATTGTAAACGACATAATAGGCCTTTTAAGTATTTAAATAAAATGCTCACTTTGATTCTTTTACGAGCTTGTTTAGATTATCTACTAAAGCAAGTTGTCTTTTAGTGGCAGTTACGAGATTACGGGATTACAGTGCCACTTATCTTCAGTTTGAACTTAGACAATCAATGAGTTAATATTTGCTTGTCACAATTTCTCTATGCATGCAAATCATGAAAGACATAAACACAAAAGACATAATGGTGAAATGTGAAATTAACTTTATTTATTCATCGTTCAAATATATAGAAAACAATTACATATTTACTACAATATGGGCATATTTCCCAACAATCTCCCACTTGCCCTAGTGAAGTAAATGTGTCATGTTTCGCATTCCCATATCATCGACGTGTTTGTTAAAACTCCTATTTACAAGAGTCTTAATAAACAAATTCATAAGCTTATGTTCAGAAGCTACTTTCACCATATCTACAATTCATTGTCTCTCGTATCAAGTGATACTTTTCATCAATGTGTTTTGTCCTTTTGTGACTTATCATTTCCTTAGTATTAGCTATTGCAACACTGTTATCACAATACAAGGTTATAGCTTTTTTCCATACCAAGAATGACTTCAAGATCAGTGAAGAACTTTCAAAGCCAAATCGCTTCTTTCGTTGCCTCAAAAGCAGCCACATACTCAGCTTCCATAGTAGAGTCATCAGTGTAAGTTTGCTTTATAGTTCTCCATACTATAGCTCTACTGCCTAGGACAAATACATTTCCTGATCTCAATTTCCTCGAATCTTTATAGGTTTGGAAGTCTGAGTCTATGTATCCAATAGGAGTAAGATTCTCCCCAGAATACATAAGCATATAATCCATGGTTCTTTTAAGATACCTTAATATACGCTTTACAACTTTTCAATGCCTTAGACCAATATTCGCTTGATATCGACTAACCATTCCCACTGTGAAACAAATATTTGAACGTATGCAGAGCATCATATACAGAAGGCTTCCAACTGTTGAAGCATATAGACAGTCATATACATAAGCATATACCTTACTCATATGCTCTCTCTTTTTTGCTATCTTAGGACAGTCATTCAAATAAAGGTGAAAACCCAATGCAATCGGTTGAGTGTCTGACTTCGCATCAGTCATTACAAACTATTCCAGTACCTTATCGATGTATGAAGCATGTGATAGAGCTATCATTTTATTCTTTCAATCCCTGAGGATTCGAATACCAAGAATATAACTAGCTTCATCCAAGTACTTCATGCTAAACTATTGAGATAACCACAATTTAGTCTATACAATTATCCTACATTTTTTGTGATAAGTAGAATATCATCGACATATAGAATGAGGAAGACCACCTTTTTGTCCCTTATATGTTTATAAACACAGGGTTTATCAGCATTTTGCTCAAACCTAAAATTCTTGATCATTTGATCAAATCTTTTATTACATGAGAGGGATACCTACTTAAGTCCATAAGTGGCTCTTAGTAATTTGCAAACTTTCTACTCATTTCCTTTGACAACATAGACAGTGGATTGAGCCAAGTAAATGGTCACATCAAGATAGCCATTCAAGAATGTTACCTTGACATCCATTTGCGAGATCTCATAATCTAGAGCAGTGGAAATGGATAAGAGTATGCGGATAGACTTAAGCATGGCTACTGGAGAGAAGGTCTCATGGTAATCGATGCTTTCTTTCTATGTGTAGCCTTTCCCTACAAGTCTAGCTTTATGTGTTTCCACTTTTCCTTCCGTATATTTCTTCTTTTTGTAGATCCACTTACACCCTATGGATTTAATCTCAACCAGTAAGTCTATAAGTTCCCACACTATATTGAATTTCATAGAATCCATCTCGGCATCTATGGTCTATTTTCAGAACTTGGAATCAACGTCCTGCATAGCCTCCTCGTAAGTGAGTGGATCATCATCCTCATGATTGGCTTCCGTATTATAAATACTACCATCATAGATGAAGAAGTGCAATTTCTTAGAAAATTTCCCACTACGATGGATTCCCCTATATTTTTGATCATTTGTAGGTCTTTCCACAACTTTTTTTGAGAATTGAACTTGTTGATTGTTCTACAACTCCCAAAAGCTCCTTGAGTGCCACTTTACTTCAACGCTTAAAGTTATGCATGTATCTTTCCTCAAGGAAAGTAGTATGAGTAGAAAATATATTCGTATTATCTTTCGAATTGTAGAATCATTCACCTTTTTTTCCTTTCAGATATCCTACAAACATGCAAAATTTTGTCCATGCATCCAACTTCTTTGCATACTTAGCTAGAACGTGTGTTGGACAACCCTATATTCTAAAGTGATTTAAAGTGGGTTTCTTTCCATGCCACAAGTCATAAGGTGTCTTATAGCAAGTTTTTTGTATCGCATATCTCCATAAGGAAGTAGGAAGTTGTGAATAGCTTAACATTAAATAAGCCATGTCAAGCAAGGTACTATTCTTTCTTTCAACTATGCCATTCTACTGTGGAGGCCCAATGTAGTCAACTGGGATAAAATCTCATTCTCTATGATGTATCCTAAGAACTCATCAGACAAGTATTGCCTACCTTGATCAGACCAAAAATTCTTTATAGATAAATCTAAGTGATTTTCCATTTTCACATGAAACTCTCAAAATTTGTCAAATGTTTCACTTTTTTGTGTATTAGATACACATATCCATATTGAAAAGAGTCGTTGATGAAAGTCACGTAATAATTGTAACCTCCTCAGACACTAATGCTCATGGGAACACATACATCAGTGTGCACAAATTTTAAAGGTTGATTGACCCTTGTACCTTTCACATTAAATGACCTCTTAATAATTTTAACATTCAAACAAGATTCACATTGTGAAAGACTAACTTCCTTAAGCATGCTTATGGAACCATCTTTCATGAGTCTAGTGATTCTTTCTTGGTTAATATGACCAAATCTTAAGTGTCATAGGTACCCCTCATTAGAATGAGAAGTTTTAAGCTTCTTATTTACCATTTTAGTTTGAAGCATCGAGTAGTTATTTGGTTTGATAAAATAAAGATTGTTTTCATCCATCCATTCTAGATCAAAAAACAATTTCTTTGAATAGCAATCCCTTTATTGAATGTCACAGAATAACCATCATTAAATAAACATGCTACAGAAATTAAGCTCCTCTTAAAATGAGGTACATAAAACACATCCTTTAAAACAATTTTCCTAAAATTATCAAAATTTAAAATAAGTTCTCCCAGTACTTCGACTATAACATAGCTCTCATCTGCAGTCCGCAACGAGAGGCTCCTATCATGCAGACTTTTCGTTTTTATAACAGCCTATTTTTCAGTGGTGTTAGAAACAGTAGTTTCGGGACCACAATTTCAACTAGTGAGTCAGTTAATATTTATTTAATATTTACAAGTCTATTATAATGTTGTATTAAATTTTGGTTAGAAAATTTTAACATTTAGATAGTTAATTAAATAGCAAGGACTAAATCGTAAAAGATAAAAAAAGTTCATCCTTATTTGTTTAAATGTGTTAATTTGGTAAAGAAACATTATTTGGTGGCTTTAAATGGCAATTAGATCATCTAAATTGTTAATGGATAGTTTTGGATAAGTTTTAATAAAATTGTAAGTTTAATGAAAGGTTAAATTAGTAATTAATAAAATAATTAAAGTGTTCAAGATATTCTATAAAATGGTTAATTAGGTTAAATTTTATTATATAGATCAAGAAACAAATCAACTGGACAATAATCGTGGAAAATGGAAGTTAGCGAAGTAAACATCAGTGTTGTGTTCATAGCCATTTTTGAGTAGGTAAGTTTGTAAGTTAAATAAAACTAATTCATTGCTGTTGTTGAGATTTAATATCTAGTTATGTGTGTAGTGATTTAGGTCAATTGCAAAATATATGTTATGTGGTGAATTGGATTAAATTATAATATTAGCTAAATTGAAAGTTATGATTGAAAATGGGAAATTACATGGATAAGTACTTGAAATGAAATAATATATAAATAATTATTTGATTTGGATATGAAACATGGCCCGTTTGAACCTTGTGAGTGCTTAGGATACAAATGACATGTCATTAGGGTTATTATAGTTTCGAGTGCTAGTATTGGATGTACTACTAATGGCTAAGGTCCTGAATTTGTTGTGTATTCTCCACAGCTCGTGCGAGTAGAATCATGTAACTTGACATCCCGACCCACAGCTCATGTAAGTAGGCCAATTTCACAGCTCTGTGACCATTTATAGTTATAGCTCATGTATGCATTCTCCCGCGTATCCAATGTTATTTCTCTATGGTTCATCGGGTATAAAGGATATATGAAAGAGTTATATGAACTTGTTATATGAAAATAGATTTAGGAAATGGATTCCTGAAATGAAAATGTGAAATGTTAAAAGAATATGAGATGATTGATTTATGTATCAAATACGTTTATTTGTGTGTGTACTATGGTATGTTAATGTTACATGTTTCATATATGAACTCACTAACCTTATGAGATTTGTGATGTGAATTGGGGATAAATGAACTCATGGTATTGTCTATGAAATTATTATGAAATGTTTAAATTGCATTAAACATAGTAAGTTTAAGTTTAAGTTAAATACGAACTTAATAAGCAAATATTTGCTTACAATCATTGTGTTTGGTTTCTTGTAGATCATCGAAAGTTATTGCTAGTTGGAAGTTCAAGTCGTTGCTCACACTATCCAATCAATGTCTTGGTGAAGTTTTGATCATTTTGCTTTTTAAGTATGTTGTGTTATGCTCTGGTTATGTCAATGTTGTTAAGGTGTTATTTAAATGGTACTTTTGGTTTAAGTATGTTCACGTATATCAAAGTGGTTTTAATCATGTTGTGTGAGATTGATTTGGAATGTGGTAAGGTGCTATGGCATGAATGATAGGTACATTTTTATGTTTGATTAATGTGGAATTTTTTGAATGTTTAAATTGTGGTACCAATGAGGGCATATTGGTTAGACACTTAGGTTTTTCTGATTTGGTATGTTTTAACATGTTTAAATGTGTTTTATTTGATTGAAAATGGCTGGAAATTATTTGACTTGGTACCTAATAAATGGTTGATGAATTGGCTTGTTTTATAAGTTATTTTAGATGAACATGGCCTGGGACACGGGCTGCCATACGGCTGTGTGCCACACACGGTCACCCCATAAGGTCATGTGGCCTATTTGATTTTTGGTGCAGGATTGGCCACACGGTCTCAGGGAGTTACACAGCTTGGCGACATGGCCTGTGACCCTAAGTTACACGGGCTCAGGTTGTTACACGGTTTGGCCACACAGCCATGTTTTTGAGCCACACGGTCTGGGCTCTGTCACACGGTTGTGTGACCCCTATTTTCAGTTCTTTCCATATTTTTCTGTTTTGTTTTAGGTTAGTCCTAACTTGTTTTTAAACTGATTTTTTGGTTATGTAAGCTCGTATTCATATATATGATATGAATAATGATTGGTTATGAATATTAGATATCTAAATTTATTTTCAATTTATTTTATTTTGATTTTGAATTTGTTAACTGTCATAATACTCTATAACTCTAATCTGATGACATGGACGGGTTAGGGGTGTTACATTTAGTGGTATCAGAGCTACAATTTAGTTGCTTCTCGGATTGAACGTAGCATGTAGTGAGTCTAGAAATACATGCCATTTTATAACCTATGATAGTGTGATGCCTCATGAATCGAACTGATTTTGTTTTTCAAATAGATAAAAGATGTCATCTGAATCCAACCGAGCTAATTTTGATGAAGCTGAGAGCAACGGTCAAGCTTGTGGAGACTTCTTTCACATGATGTTTGAATGGTTTATGGATTTTATGAGAACAAATCTGATGGCTTAACAACCTCTGGCTCATACCGTACCTCAACCTATACCTCTTAACGCTTAAGGTTTAGAAAAGGTACGAGCTCACAAGCCTCCTATCGACAAAATTCGTAAATATGGGGCTGAAGAATTTCACAGAAAAGCCAAAGATGATTTGGAAAAGGCCTAGTACTGGTAAGAAAATACCTTAAATGTATTAGATGAATTGTCATGCTCTCTCAACGATTGTCTGAGGTGTGTTGTCTTGTTATTAAAAGAAGAAGCATATCAGCAGTGGAACATGTTATCAACTATGGTACAAAAAGATTGGTTGGGTTGGGAATTTTTCCAAACTTATTTGAGAAAAAATATGTCAATCAGATGGTATCTTGATAAAAAGTGAAAAAGGTTTCTTGAGTTCAAATAGGGCCACAGAACTATAACTGAATACAAGAGAGAATTTCTTTTACTCAATAATTGTGCTCGTGAATTAATTCTAACAGAAGCTGCTACGTGTACTCGCTTTGAGGAGAGATTTGATTGAAGAGATCCAATTACTTGAGGGGCACTTGAGTTGAAAGAGTTCGTTGTATTAGTTACTAGACCTCAGAAAATGGAGGACATTAGTAAAGCGAAGAAAAATGTTGATTCAAAAGTTAGAGACACGAGTAAAAGGTGATTGGAAAAAATCTTCTCCTCTTCCTCGAAGAATGTAAAATAATCTCACAGTCAATTTTCAGCTCCATCAAGATTTTCTAGAAAGGACCATGGAAAATAAAGTAATCTGAGACCTTAGGCTACCTTTGTAGCCAGTGGTGGAGTGTTCGAAACTCCAACAAGACTGATTGCCAATATTGTAATAGGAAGCATTCTTGGGAGTGCCAGTTCAAGGAAGGATCTTATTTCAAATGTGGCTCATTAAATCAATTCTTTAGAGATTGTCCAAAAAGATCAGATAGGGACAAAGCTTAGAATGTATGATCAAGGGTTGCACCTTCTTAAGGTAGGCCACCTAAAAATAGTGGAAATACCAAAGTCAACAGAAGTGGAATGAAAGACACTATAGTACAATCCAAAGCACGAGCTCCTGCTAGGGCTTAAGCAATTTGAGCTCATGAGGGTGCTTCAACACCTGATGTCATCGCTGGTACATTTTCTCAATTTGATGTTACTATTTACGCTTTGATTGACCCAAGGTCAACTCACTCATATATCTACACTGCACTAGTAATAGATAAGAAACTACTAATAGAGTTGACTTAATTTGTGGTCAAAGTAACTAATCCAGTAGGTTAGTACGTGTTAGTTGATAAGATTTGTAGAAACTATCTACTGAAAGTTCAGGATTGTGATTTTTCAATTGATTTGATGCTTTTTCCATTTAATGAATTCGACGTTATTCTTGGCATGAACTGGTTGACTTTGCATGATGCAGTCCTAAATTGTAGATGAAAATAAATTATTTTGCAATTTCAGAATGGAGAAATAATCAATGTTGATCAGACAAAATAGACAGTATCACCAACATTATTTATACTTTGTTAACTAAGAAACTTGTAAGAAAAGGGTGTGAGGTGTATTTGGCATATATTTTAGATTTTCAAGTTTTAGAATCGAAGGTTGAATTAGTTCTGACTATTTATGATTTTACTGATGTATTTATGGAAGAGTTACCAAGATTACCACCGGTTAGAGAGGCTGAGTTGGCTCTTGAGTTAATGCTAGGAACTACTCCGATATCAATTTCTCCTTATAGAATTATCCCACCTAAATTAAATGAACTAAAAGAACAGTAGCAAGAATTGACAAATAGAGGATTTGTTTGGCCTAGCATATCTTCTTGAGGTGCGCCTATGTTGTTTGTTAAGAAAAAAGATGGGTCGATGCATTAGTGTATTGATTATCAGCAACCGAATAAAGTTACGATTAGAAATATATATGTTGCCTTACATTGATGATTTGGTTGATCAACTGAAAGGTCCAATAGTGTGTTCAAAAATCGACCTACATTATGGATATTATCAGCTTCGAGTTAAAGACACTGATTTGTCAAAAACAGCTTTCCAAACCAGGTATGGACACCATGAATTTTTAGTTATGTCATTCAGTTTAACAAATGCTCCAGCTGCATTTATAGACCCGTTAAACATAATTTTTTGGTTGTATTTAGATAAATTTATTTTTTTTCCATTAATGATATACTGGTTTACTCGAGAGATGATATTGAGCACGCCTAGCATTTGAGTATTGTATTGCAAACATTACGCGAGAAACAACTATTTGTGAAATTCAATAAATGTGAGTTCTGGCTTCGATAAGTTAGATTTTTGGGTCACGTGGTATCGGTAGATGGCATACGAGTTGATTCTAGTAAAATTTTAGCTATATTGAGTTGGAAACATCCGAGAAATGTTACTAAAGTAAGAAGTTTTATGGGTTTGGCCAAGTATTACAAATGTTTTGATTAAGGTTTCTCGATAATTGCATTATCATTGAAGAAACTACTACAAAAAGATGTTATGTTTGTCTGGTCTAAAAAATGTCAACAGAGCTTTGATCTATTAAAAGTGATGTTAACCAAAGCCCCTGTGTTAACTCAATCAGAGTCCGGTAAAGAATTTTATTATACAGTGATGCTTCATTCAGTGGTTTAGGTTGTGTCCTGATGTAGGAAGGAAAATTTGTAGCCTATGCTTCCCGATAGCTAAAACCTCACGAGAAAAATTATCTGACACACGATTTGGACTTTGCAGCTATCGTGTTTGCATTGAAGATTTGACAACATTATTTTATGGAGACAAGTGTCACATTTTCACCAATCATAAAAGCTTAAAATATCTAATGTCCTAAAAAGAATTGAATTTGTGACAACGTATATGGTTGGAGTTGTTAAAAGACTACGATTTAATTATCGACTATCACCCGAGAAAAGCTAATGTTGTTGCGGATGCTCTGAGTAAAAAATCATTGTCTGCATTGAAAGCTTTGAATGCTTATTTGACACTAGTTGATGATGGATGAATTTTGGTTGAATTAAAGGCTAAATTGATATTTTTACAACATATTCGTAAGGCATAAAACAAGATCTTGAGTTGGTTGCCAAACGGGAATAAGTCAGAAAACTGCTAGATACTGAATTTCATATTGGTGCTGATGATAGCTTGTACTTTTGTTACGTGTCATGTTGAATAAAGTAATAATGTGATAAGTGAGTATCATCTCACCAGGATCGGAATTGACTAAAATAATTGGTTATGTTATTATTATGAAATTGACTAATTAAACTGTGCAAAAGAAACAGGTAATTAATTGATAAAGAGATGTAATGAAGGATTAATAAAATTAATTATGACTAAAAATATGTTAGTGCAATTAAAATGACATGGTAATTCTCAAAGAATAAGTGGGAATGGTTTTGTACTATTGACTGATAAAGATTGGAATTACTCAGGCTTCTTTTTATAACATAATAATGCCATGGCAAAATCTTAACCATTCTATTGCTTAGGGAATCACTACTGAAGTCTGCTTATTTCGAAAGCCAGACTTTAAGGTATCATTCTGAGTTTTTGTATGTCTACAGAACTCAAGAATGATATCTAAATTTTTCTCCTTTTTCCCTATACAGATTGCAACTTCTATGTCTAGAGTGCTAGAAATATTCTTTCGAATACTTACCTGTATCAATCGATTATAATCCAATATAATTAATTTTTTTACAATTAAATCAGATCTAATAACATGGCACATAGTCATCTATGTCTAGATCTTGCATGCATGCATTAAAAATATCACAAATCGAATGAAATAGTATCCAGCTCAACAGCAAACCATGGGCATTAAAGATAATAAAAATTCACACAAAATAATTCCTACCTGAAGAAAATTAGTTCATGGGTTGAAAATTCAAACCCATAACAAAACCATTCAACATCATTTTTTAAATTCACGAATCACAAGTTCAAATAAAAAAATAAAGACAAAACTGCAGGAAGCTTTCGCTACTCCAACTTTCACTCTAATAATGAGATTTGATGCAAAACCCAAGGTAGATTTCTCTTCCCCTTCCTTGCGTCTATAATTCTAATCCTCTATAAGTTGCTATCCTTTCATCTCTTCTCTAAGAGTTCACGAGAATCTAATGCAGAGAGATAAAAATCTTTTTCTCATATTTTCTCTCTCTCTGATCCCCCTTTTCTGTTTTCTCCTTCCTTCTTTATAGGGTAGGTCCCTCCCTCTCAACATATTCCTTTTGCTTTCTCTTTTTCAGTGTGGTTTATCTAGTACAAGTACACCTGGTTGAGAGTGACGTGGACTGAGTGTTGCGTCATTTTCCTGGAATTTCCATGGCATTCGTGTTGGCAATCTAACCAACATTTTGTCATGGCAATATTTCACTTCCTTCATTTTCCTACTCTTTTTCTCTTCTCTTCTTTATCATGCACTTGCTTCTAACCACAAAAAACACATTTCTTCCCCAATAATAAAAGTAACAAATAATACAATGTATAGAGTAATCCAAGCTTTTTTATGCAATGTTCTAAAAATATCTAAAAATGAAAACATATTTACTTAATTAGAAATAGTTAATTCAATCTAGAGGCTTGAAATATAACTCTTTTCAAGAGTTATCACACCCCCAAACCTGAATTATTGCTTGTCCTCAAGCAATATGTATATGACTATGCATGAATGTATGAATATTTGCCAAAACACACAGTAACCATTTGCACTGTTGAATCATATGAAGTATATTTAATACCTCTATTCTCAGCAATGTTCTAACAAAAAAATTTGTTCGAGTTTTATAGGCTTGTTTAGCAAATGAAGAGCAGAAAATGTTTCCTAAAGATAAAAGTTCCTAAATAATTATGCAAGCCTAACTATAGCAGACCTCTTCTAATGAATTTAGAATATCTTTCCTCTAAAATCAGTTTCACTATTCTCACTTATTCAATCATTACAAATATTATTTTCTATAGGGAATTCACATTATCACATGGTTTCTTTACTTGACAATCTCAATGGAGTATACACTAGATTACCTGGTAGTATATCATGCCACAATTTGAATGCATTTCACTCATAAAGCTAAGGCTCTTAACTAAAGAGATGGATGGAGCAAACAAATACCTCCTTAGCTAATCAGCGTATTACTACAGTGGAGTGTCCTTAAATTATTAAAAAAATTTACTCACTCTTATTTGAATTCATTTTTCTAATCAACAATATGATGGAGAAAAAAAAGCATTACTGACCTACTCAACAGTTTCAAACATTGGAGTGTAAAACTATTGCTAAGGTATTCCTTCTCATTTGTAACCAAATTATTGAATTTAGGTTCAAGAAATTCTAAATGCATTAAAAGAACCCTACTACAGATTTAATTGCATTGATACTTAAGTTATTCTACCTTTAGGAATCAATTTTCAAACAACTATCCTAACCTAAACATGTTTAATCAACTTCCAGAATTTTCTAAATTAGCTGAAGAGTTATTATCCTCATTGAACATCACCATTATCAATATACTCAGCATAGTTTGATAGTTATTTGGCATTTGTATGTAATGACGAAATAAATTACAAAATGCATGACTATTAAAACATCTATCTATGGTATACTTTATGTACAACACAACACACTCCCAAACCTAAGGGATGCATTGTCCTTAATGCATGAACAATGAAATATGTCAAAATGAAAAACAACAACTAGT
This sequence comes from Gossypium hirsutum, assembly GCF_007990345.1. Classification (NCBI taxonomy): domain Eukaryota; kingdom Viridiplantae; phylum Streptophyta; class Magnoliopsida; order Malvales; family Malvaceae; genus Gossypium; species Gossypium hirsutum. Next base: position 33,715,860 of record NC_053448.1, on the reverse strand, counting down.
AATTAGAAAAAAAATGTCATGATAACTAAATATGAATGCATGAAACATATAGTATAAAATGAAAGAAAAAAACAAAAGCTTGGATAGATTTTATTGGCAGCACATTTGTAGCGCTACTACCTTTCTACTTCACCAGCATCAACTTAAACAGATTTTTCGATAGCTCTCTTGAAGCACTTCCATTTTAACTGGTTAATAAGTACCTCTTTTTCGTCATCAGTGTCTGACTTCGTGAGATCATCAATCAGTTGATGAATTGCACGTTCTTGTTCTATCATAGGTGTAGTAGTCAGCATAATGGTGGTGTCTGTAGGTGTAGTAGCTTGAGTCACATCATCGTCACCCTTCGCAGACTCAACATGGACAGATTTGATTTTCTTCACTTCTCCTTCTTGTTCTGTGGTATTCTTCTCCACAATGGTTTCTTCGCCATCGTCATCATCATCATCATCATCTGGCTCCAACAACAATTCCTTAGGAAAAATAAGGAATGGAGGCATGGGTCGAGTAAAGTTCTTCTGAAGAGATTTCTTTATGGCCTTATCTCTTCATCAGACATACCCCCAAAATAGAGCCATTTCCTCTTAAGCTCAGCCAAAATCAGTGGCCAGCCTTTGTTGGTCTTTCTCTAGTTTCTAGAATTATTACTACAACATCTCAAGCGCATCAATCACTTTTTGCTCAAAGTTACTATGAGATGTTGATGGAGCAATATCAGTATTCAAAGGTGGTGGTGATGTAGATGTGGATATGGATCTTAGATGCCTTGGCATTTCCTCCCCAGAAAATCATAGGGTGAGTTGCTTTTTGATGGCTCCTTTGTTGGGGATTGTGTCTTTATTCATTTGATTAGGAACCTTCACTCTTGACAAAGTGCTATAATGAAGGATGAAAAATTTAAAGTACTAGTATTCTTCTGAGAGCAGTAGTGGACTTCTCTAACAATAATGCTTCCAACATTGATCTTTTTTCCTATCACAATCAAGGAAATGATTGAGTTATGAGTACAAGGGATGAGACGAGTTTTAAGGAAATATACCAGACTCTGCAGTGAGGCTTCGATGATACGCAATCAATGGAAAACAGTCATTTCTAGAAACTATCCACTTCATCCCCTTGACAAATAAATCTGTCAATACTTATTGGAGTCCTTCAGTGGTCATAGTCTTGACAAATTGAGCGTGTTCATCAGGGCTGTCAATTAACCCATATTATGCATTAATAGAGTTTTTATCGAACATCACCGAGACATTGTGCAAATATATAAAATCAATGTCTAGAGAGGTTAGATGAGCATAAAACTCTTTCACTACCTTGGTGAGGACATCATCAGGGTGGCTTGGTGAGAACACCAATGAGATTTCAATTTCCTAGAAAATAATTTAAGTTTGGAATTGAATAATAGGACCTGTTGTCCAAGTCCAAATTGTGGTGGCAAAATTTTGCTATCATGCCATCGCTTATTCTTTTCTTAGTATAGCTTGGCATTCTTATAGGCTTGTGCTTGAAATTCTTCCATCTCATTCAACTCCAACAGGCGTTTGGTACCAGCAGCACTCAAATCCGTATTCAATTTCTTAATAGCCCAATATGTCTTATGTTCAAGTTCAATGGGCAAATGACAGGGTTTCCCATAAACAAGCTTGAAGGGCGACATCATCAATGGTGTCTTGAATGTAGTACGATATGCCTATAAAGCTTCATCCAATTTAGATGACCAATCTTTCTAGTTGGGATTGACTACCTTCTCCAAAATTTGTTTAATCTCTCTATTAGAGACTTCCGCCTGCCAATTTGTCTAGGGATGGTATGTTGTGGCAATTTTATGTTTAACTCCATACATGTTCAGAGCATAACAACTAATTTGCAATCAAAGTGTGAACCTTCATCACTAATTAGAGCACAATGAGTACCAAACCTGGTAAAAATATTCTTATAGAGAAATTTTAGTATCGATTTGGCATCATTTGTTGGTAAAGCAACAACCTTAACCCACTTAAAGACATAATCAATAGCTAGAAGTATGTATGCATTGCCCCAAGAAGGTGGGAATGGTCCCATAAATTCAATTCCCCAAACGTCAAGTAGTTCCACTTCTAAAATAGTTTGCAAGGGCATCTCATACCTCCTCGATAGATTTTCAATTCTTTGATAGCGATCGCAAGCCTGGCAAAATTCATGAGCATTTTTCAACATGGTTGGCCAATAAAAACCAGACTGGAAAATTTTTTTCGCAGTTCTCATGCCCCCTAAGTGCCCTCCGGATGGTACTGAATGACAATGAAATAAAATACTTTGAATCTCGTCATCTGGAACACACCTTTGATTTATCTGGTCTGTACAGTGTTTGAATAAAAATGACTCATCCCAATAATACTGCTTGGCATCATGGAGAATTTTTTTCATCTTTGATTTGTGAGGTCAGCTGGTAGCATTCCACTAACAAAAAATTTACAATATCAGCATACCATGGTAATGTCATAGAAACTAGCAGTTACACATCTAGAAAATCATCCTGAATATGTTGAATATTACCGTCTTCATTTCCTGCTTCAATTCGAGACAAGTGATCAACCACTTGATTTTCTATGTCTTTCCTATCTCTAATTTCAAGATCAAGTTCCTGCAATAACAATATCCATTGAATCAACCTAGGCTTGGCATCTTTCTTGGTCACCAAATATTTAATAGCAGAGTGGCCCGTATAAACTGTAACTTTGGTGCCTACTAAATAAGCTCTGAATTTGTCGAAGGCAAATACCATAGCTAATAACTCCTTCTTAGTGGTAGTATAATTTAACTATGAATCAGTCAACGTACGACTTGCTTAATAGATAGCATGGAATACCTAGTTCTTTCTCTGCCCAAGTACTGCCCCTACGACAAAGTCACTGGCATCGTACATAAGTTTGAAAGGTAGAGTCCAATCTACTGTTATGACTATTGGTATTGTAAGTAGCCACTTTTTCAACTCCTCAAATGCTTGTAAGCACTGATCATCAAAATTGAAAGATTTGTTGTGTTCTAAAAATGTACACAGGGGTTTTGATATTTTTGAAAAATCTTAGATGAATCATCTATAGAATCTTGCATGGCCAAGAAAACTATGATTACCTTTAACTATGGAGGGTGGTGGAAATTTCTCAATAACTTCAATTTTTTCTTTGTCGATGATAATTCCTTGATGTGAAATTTTATGTCCCAAAACAATGCCTTCACAGACCATGAAGTGGCATTTCTCCCAAATGAGAACAACGTTGGTTTCTTCACACCGACAAAGAACTAACTCCAAAATTTTTAAACAGTCTTCAAAAGTATCGCCAAACACTGAGAAGTCATCCATAAAAACTTCTAAAAGTTTCTCCACCATGTCCAAAAATATTGCTATCATGCAACATTAAAATGTTGCAGGGGCATTGCGTAATCCAAACTGCATTCGTCGGAACGTATAAGTTCCATAAGGACATGTGAATGTGGCCTTCTCTTGACTAGGAGCAGCTATGGCAATCTGGTTATACCCTGAATAACCATCTAAAAAATAATAGAAGGCTTTCCCAGCTAATTTATCTAACATCTATTCGATAAATGAAAGAGGAAAATAGTTTTTCCTTGTTGCTTTGTTGAGCTTCCGACAGCCTATACAAACCCTCCATCCCGTGACAGTACTAGTAGGACTGAGTTCGTTGTTATCATTACTTACACGGTGACACCCCTTTTTTTGGTACACATTGAATTGGGCTCACCCAAGAACTATCTGAATTTGGGTATATGATTCTAGCATCCAACCATTTGATAATCTCCTTTTTGACAACTTCCTTTATAATGGGATTCAATCTTCTCTACTAGTTGATAGATTTTCCATGGCAATCCTCCAATAATATTTTGTTCCTTTGATATCTGCAATCGTCCATCCCAATGTTTTCTTAGATTTCTTTAAAACTATCAATAATTGAGCGTCTTGATCTAATTTCAATGCCACAGAAATAATTACTGACAATGTGTTATTGTCTCCCAAGTAAGCATACTTCAAATATGTTGGCAAAGGCTTCAAGTCCAATTGAGGAGGATCTTCTATGGATGGCCAAAGTGGTTTAAAAGATCAGTCAGATAAATTTAATCATTCAAAACTTCTCCTCACTCCAGTCTCGATTTGCTTAACATCCATCAGTTCACCAAGCTCTTCAATCATTTTTGCTTCAATTAACTCAATTGAATCTACATCATTATTACAATGATTGTGATAAAAATCAACAATTTCTTCTTGAACTATTGTGTCACAATCTCCATAGTGTGACATTCTTCATATGTATTTGCACACTTCATAGCATCGAAAACATTAAAAGTTATTTGCTAATCATTAACTCTTATAGTAAATTCACCTTTTTTAACATCAATTAATGTTCTGGCAGTTGCTAGAAAAGGTCTCCCAAGTATTATTGGTACCTCTTTATCAGCCTCACATTCCAAAATAATAAAATATGCTGGAAAAGTAAATTTATCAACTCTTACCAACACGTCTTCTATTTTACCTTTTGGATGTGCACATGAGCGATTAGCTAGTTGCAAAGTGACAGTTATAGGTCTTGCCTTCCCTATCCTAAACTTCCTTAAAATAGACATAGGCATTAGATTTATACCCGTACATAAATCGTGTAGTGTTTTACCAATATAATGGTTTCTAATAGAGCAAGGTATAGTAAAACTCCCTGGATCCTTCAGTTTTTGTGGCAATTTGTTTCTCCGTATTGCTGTGCATCATTTAGTGAGAGCAATAGTTTCTTCTTTGATAAGATATCTTTCATGAATTTCACATAGTTGGGCATTTGTTCCAATGCTTCCACCAACTGTATGTTGATATGTAGTTGCTTCAGGACATTCAAGAATTTTTTGAATTGAAAATATTGCCTAGATTTTTGGAAACGCTAAGGAAAAGGTGATGGTGTCCTTTCTTCCATTTACTGAGGTTGTTTTCCCGTACCATTTTTATTGGCAATACAAGGTGAATCTACTTCAATATTTTTCGGTTGCTCTTTTCCTTTGTAGCCTGCTCCACTTCTAATTCTGAATTCTTCTTATTTGTGAAATCTAAACTACTTTCTTCAATAGTGGTGTCATTAACAACTCCTGATAGCTGCGTACCACTTCCGAGTGTAATAGTTTTACACTGTTCCTTTCCTTGAGATCATGAATTTTCGATATCACTCAGCAGTGCTTCTTGCGATCTTGAGCTTAATGTTTTGGTAATTTTCCCCACTTGATTCTCTAAAGCTCTTAAAGATACAGCTTAACTTTGAATGATAGCATCATTCTTGACCATATATTCTTTTAATAGATCTTCCATCCATGAAGAACTTAAAGTTGAATTTTACTGAACATTTTGTTGTGGCATGAGTTGGTTGTATCCAAGTGGTGCACCCACAACATTTTGTCGAATAGCATTGCTAGAATTTCCCACCCCTGGATTACTCCAATCGAAGTTAGGATGTTGCTTCCACCCCAGATTATATATGTTCAAATATGGGTTGTTGTTGTTGTGTTTGAAATTTCCCATATAATAAATTGAGGCTGGATTTGATAGGCATTCATCAAAAACATGATCTTCTCTGCAGTAAACACGTGCTAACTTGGCTGCTTTTATTTCCTGCACTACTACTAGTCTTTTCAGTGTTTTAATCGTATTTGTTAAAGACGGTACTTAAGCTATTAAGGAAGTGATTGCATCAAATTCCATTGCTCCAAAAGCTCTTCTGCCAGTCCCTACTCTGGTAGTGGGGTATTGATAATCATTGTTTGTTATCTTCTCCAAAATTTCATATGCTTCATTATATGATTTATCGAGTAAAGCCTCATTGGCAAATGCATCAACCACTATCATTGTGTGCACATTCAATCCATTGTAAAACATTTCCATTTGTGTCCAATGTTGGAAACCATGCATTGGGAATTTTCTAATTAATTCCTTGAATTGCTTCCATGCTTTATGTAATGGTTCGTCCTCATATTGTAGAAAGGACGTAATATCATTTCTCAGTTTGGCATTCATGCTCGGAGGATTATATCTCAATAAAAACCTTTGACAAAGTTCATTCCAAGATGCCACAGTACCTGACGGTAATGCATTTAGCCATGCTTTGGCATCATCTCGCAATGAATAAAGGAATAACTTCAGTTTCAGAGCATCTTCAAGAACACCCTGTTGCCTGAATGAATCACAGACTTTCAAAAAGAGTCTTAAGTGTAACCTTGGATCCTCAGTAGGCAATCCACTAAACTGCCCCACTGTTTGTAACATTTGAAACATCACTAGCTTTAATTCGAAATGCTAAGCCTGAATATGCGACCTGACAATTCCTAGACTCAAATCATCTAGGATCAGCACTAAATGTTCTCTGATGGGTCTGTCTCTGTCATCTATTATTCGAGGAATATCAACATCCCTTCCTTCCTGATGTAATGCCTCTATTGTAACCTGATCATTTCTAATTCATTCCATTTCTCATAATTCTTTTCACCTTCTTCTCAAGGTTTTTTCAATTTCTGGTTCAAAAGAATACTCTCCAATTGCAGAAATATCTCAATTCATGCACAAACAAGAATCCTGAAAAACAAAAAAAAATCAAAACACTAATTAATTTAAACTAGTAAAATTAAAGATATAATAACACAACAAATATTTCACTAAAATTGTCAATCCCCGACAACGACGCCAAAAACTTGTTACGTGTGAATGTGTAATGCGAATGTGCAAGCATACACGTTGAAACAAGTAATAAAGTGATGGGTGACTATCGTCTCCAAAGGGATCAAAATTGACCAAAATAATTGGTTATGCTATTACTACGAAATTGAGTAATTAAACTATGCAAAAGAAATGGGTGATTAATTGAAAAAGAGATGTAATGAAGGATTAAAAAAATCAATTTTGACTTAAAATATGCTAGGGCAATTAAAATGCTGTGGAAATTCTCAAAGGATAAGGAGGAAAGGGTTTGTACTGTTGACGATATCAATCCAGATTTTTCTCCTTTTCCCTATACAGGTTGCAATTTCTATGTCTAGAGTGCTACAAATATTCTTTCGAATACTTGCCTATATCAACCGATTATAATCCAATCTAATTAATCTTTTTAGAATTAAATTAGATCTAATAACATGCCACATAGTCATCTATGTCTAGAGCTTGCATGCATGCATTAAAAATAATCACAAATCGACTGAAATAGTATCCAACTCAACAACAAACCGTGAGCGTTAAAGATAATAAAAATTCGTCCAAAATAATTCTAACCCAAAGAAAATTAGCTCATGGGTTGAATATTCGAATCCATAAAAAAACCCATTCAACATCATTGTTTAAATTCACGAATCACAAGTTCAAATAAAAAATAAAGGCAAAACTATGTGAAGCTTTCGCTACTTTAGCTTTCACTCTAATAATGAGATTTAATGCAAAACCCAAGGTAGATTTCTCTTCCCCTTCCTTACGTTTGTAATTCTTCTCCTCTATAAGCTACTAGCCTTTCCTCTCTTTCTCTAAGATTTCATGAGAATATGATACAGAGAGATAAAAACCTTTTGTCTCCCTTTTTCTCTCTCTCTCTCTTCGATCCCCCTTTTCTCTTTTCTCTTTCCATCTTTATAGGCTAGGTCCCTCCCTCTCAGCATATAGCCTTTGCTTCCTCTTTTTTAAGGTGGTTTATCTGGTACAAGTACAGCTGGCTGAGAGTGATGTGGATTGAGTGTTACGTCATCTTCCTCGAATTGCCATGGCATTCGTCTTGGTAATCTAACCAACATTTTGTCATGGCAATATTTCACTTCCTTCATTTTCCTACTCTTTTTCTCTTCTCTACTTTATCCTACACCTGCTATTCACCACAAACAACACCTTTCTTCCCCAATAATAGAAGTAACAAATAATAACATGTATAGCATAATCCAAGTTCTGTTATGAAATGTTCTAAAAATATCTAAAAAATACAAACATATTTACTTAATTACAAACAATTAATTCAATCTAGAGGCTTAAAATATAACTCTTTTCAAGAGTTATCAACTTTCAAAACAAATTGTGTGTTCCATAGAATTCTGAAGTTAAACGAGAAACTTCGAAGGAAGCTCACTACATCGTTTATTCGATTTACCCTGGTAGTAATAAAATGTACAGTGACTTGAAACAATTATACTTGTGGCCAGGTATGAAATGTGAGATCTCAAAATTTGTATCAAAATGTTTGATTTTTTAGCAAGTTAAAGTCGAGCATCAGGTATCTTTGGTGTTCCTATAGCCTATTATGATTCCGGAATGGAAGTGGGAACAAGTTACCATGGACTTTGTGTCAGGGTTATCATTATCACCAAGAAAGAAAGATGTAATTTAGGTTGTTGTTGATCATGTGACTAAATTTGCACATTTCAATCTCGTGCGCACTGATTATTCAATTGATAAATTAGTAGAATTATATATTTCTGAAATCGTCAGATTACACGGTGTACCATTGTCAATTATTGCTAATTGCGATCCATGATTCACCTCTCGATTCTGAGGTAAACACATAAAGCTTTGGACACTAAATTAACTTTCAGTACAACATATCATCTACAAACAAACAACTAGTATAAGAGAGTGATTCAAATACTCGAAGATATGCTTCGTTGTTGCATTCTTAAATTCGAAGGTAACTGGGAAAATTTTCTTCTGTTGGTTGAATCTGCTTATAACAACAGTTTGCAGTAGAGTATTAAAATGGCCCCGTACGAAGCTTTGTATGGTTGAAAATATAGAACTCTGTTATACCAAACCGAGTTGAGTGAGAAAAAGCTTTTGGGTACCGACTTGAATCATGAAATCGAAGAAAAAGTAAAGATGATATGAGATTGTTTGAAAGCTACTTCTGATCGTGAAACTTCGTATATCGATTTAAAAAGAAAAGACATTGAGTTTCAGGTTACCGATAAAGTGTTCTTGAAAGTGCCGTCTTGAAAGAAGGTTATCCATTTTGGTTAAAAGGGAACACTTAGTCCACGATTTATTGGTCTGTATGAAGCTATCAAGAGAATTGAGCCAGTAGCTTATTGTTTAGCTTTACCGTCAGAACTTGAGAAAATTCACAATGTGTTCCACGTGTCCATGTTGAGGCAGTACACACATGATCTCTCACATGTGACTTTGTCGGTTGATGTGGAGTTAAAGCCTGATATGTCGTATAGTGAGGAACCGGTTAAAATTCTGGCTCAAGAGAGCAAAGAGTTGAGAAATAAACGTATAGGTTTAGTTAAGGTTCCTTGGCAACACCACGGGGTTGAGTAAGCTACCTAAGAACCGGAAGAAACTATGAAATTGAAATATCTGAACCTTTTCTCTAATAAGATTTTTTATGATGAAATTTCCTTTACAGGGGAGAGTTGTAACAACCCGTTTTTAGTGGTGTTAGAAATAGTGATTTTGAGACCACAATTTTGATTAGCGAGTCAGTAAATATTTATTTAATATTTGCAAGTCTATTATAGTGTCGTATTAAATTTTGGTTAGAAATTTTTAACGTTTAGATAGTTAATTAAGTAGAAAGGACTAAATTGTAAAAGATAAAAAAAAGGTTAATCACTATTTGTTTAAATTTGTTAGTTTGGTAAAGAAACATTATTAGGTGGACTTAAATGGTAATTAGAACATATATATTTTTAATGGACGGTTATGAACAAGTGTTTAATAAAATTGTAACTTTAATGAAAGGTTAAATTAGTAATTAATAAAATAATTGAAAATTCAAAACAAAAATAACATCATCATCTTCATTAGACAACCACCGAAATTTTAGAACAAAACTCCATGGGAGAAGCTTCAAGTTTGGCTATAAAATCTACCTTGCATGTGAGTGAAATTTTAGTTCGTTTATAGTAATATTGATGTTTTTTAAATCATTGTAGCTTAATTTATCTAGATCGAGGACTATTTTTCGATACTGATAAGTTTTGCAATTTGGCCATTGATGTTTTTGAAGCTTTCTAGTTGTTAATGGTTTATTTTGAGGATTGATGATGATTTTAAACTATTTTGTAAAGTAATTTTGGTTAGTTTTGAATTTAAGGACTTAATTGTTATAATTCCAAAATTTGCATGGTTTAATTAAAAATATTTAGTTTTTTAGGGTCTATTTAGGGACCATTAAGAACTCGAAACTAGTCTTTTTGGGTCAACTGTGAAAATTTTGCACATTTTGATTTAGAGACTAAATTTTAAAAAGGGTGAAATTTCATGGCAAAATTGTAAAATTTAACAAGAATATGTATATGCATAAATTGAAGTGTCCAAGCTATTTTTTTTAAATGGTTAATTGAGTTAAATTTTATTATATAGATCAATAAACAAATCAACCAGACAATAATCGTGGAAAAGGGAAGTTTGCGGAGTAAACATCAGTCTTGCATTCACAGCCATTTTTGAGTAGGTAAGTTTATAAGTTAAATTAAACTAATTGATTATTGTTGTTGAGATTTAATATGTAGTTATGTGTGTAGTTATTTAGTTCATTTGCTAAATATATGTTATGTGGTGAATTGGATTAAATTATAGTATTAGCTAAATTGAAAGTTATAATTGAAAATAGGAAATTACATGGATAAGTACTTGAGATGAAATAAAAATAATTATATGATTTGGATATGAAACATGGCTCGTTTGAACCTTATGAGTGCTTAGGATACAAATGACATGTCATTAGGGCTATTATAGTTTCGGGTGCTAGTATTGGATGTCCTACCGATGGATGAGGTCTTGCATTTGTTGCAGAGTCTTTATAGCTCGTGTGAGCAGCATCGTGTAGCTTAACATCCCGACCCATAGCTCGTGTGAGCAGGCCCATTTCATAATTCGTGTGAGCATACTCCCACCTATCCAATGTTATTTCACTATGGTTCATAGGTATGAAAGGATATATGAATGAGTTATACGAATTGGTTATATGGAAATAGATTTAGGAAATGGATTCTTGAAATGAAAATGTGAAATGTTGAAAGAATATGAGATGATTAATTTATGTATCAAATATGTTTATTTGTTTATGTACTATGGTATGTTAATGTTACATGTTTCATATATGAACTCACTAACCTTGTGAGCTTTGTGATGTGAATAGAGGATAAATGAAATCATGGTATTGTGTATGAAATTATTATGAAATGTTTAAATTGTATTAAATACGGTAAGTTAAAGTTTTTAAGTTAAATACAAACTTACTAGCAAAGATTTGGTTACAATCGTTGTGTTTGATTTCTTGTAGGTCATCGGAAGTTATTGCTAGTTGGAAGTTCAATTCGTTGCTCACACTAGACTTACTCATGGGCTGGGCCATCCGGCTCGAAGGCCCACCCAAAAAGTGAGAGGGTTTGGGCAAAAATATAGGCTCGAAAAATGGGCTTGGGCAAAAAAAGGCTCGTTTAAAAAATGGGTCTAGCCTAGAGTAAGTCATTTTTGGCCCAGACTCGACCCAGCCCACTAGAATTCACAAAAGGACAAAAAAAATCTACTTTTTTGTTGTTTTAATGTTATTTTCTTGTTATTTTCTCCCAATTTTGTTACCATTTCACTATTATGTTACTATTATTTTGTTGTTATTGTTTGGATATTGTATAACACTTATTTTAGTGTTAATTTTGTTATTATTTTAGAGGCATTTGCTTGTTAAGTTGCATCTATCTTAGTGTTATTTAAGTATACATATTTTTTAAAATTTATTTTCAATTTGTTAGGAAATATTTATTTTAATGTTTTTAGTATTTTTTATGTATTATATATATTTAAAAATTATATAAAAATAATATAAAAATATTAATATGGGCAGGCCGAGCCTGGGTTTTAGCATATTTATCTGGACCGAGCTTGGGCAAAATTTTAGGTTCATTTTTTGGGCCGGGTCAGGCCTAGCAAATGAGCCTAATTTTTTTTTTTGGCCTGGCCCAGCCCATGAGCACATCTAGCTCACACTATCTAATCAACGTCTTGGTGAAGTTTTAATCATTTGCTTTTTGGTTATAAGTGGCATGTACTAGGAGTTTTCAAGTTTAACACATATAACTATGTTGTGTTATGCTTTGGTTATGCCAATGTTGTTAAGGTGTTATTTAAATGGTACTTTTGGTTTAAGTATGTTGATGGATGTAAGAGTGGTTTAAATCATGTTGTGTGAGATTGATTGTGGTAAGGTGCTATGGTAAAAATGATACGTACATGTTTATTTTTGATGAATGTGAAATGTTTTGAATGTTTGAATTGTGTGTCAATGAGGGCATATTGATTATGCACTTAGGTTGTATGATTTATTATGTTTTAAGCATGTTTAAATGTGTTTTGAATGTGTGAAAATGGTTGGAAATGGTTTGGCTTGGTACCTAAGAAATGGTTGATGAATTAGCTTATTTTAGAAGTTATTTTAGGTGTAGAAGGCCTGGGACATGAGCTATCACACAGCCGTGTGCCACACACGGTAACCCCACATGGCCATGTGGCCTATTTGATTTTTGGTGTAGGATTGCCCACACGGCCTCAGGGAGTTACACAACCTGGTGACACGACCTTGTGACCCTAAGTTACACTGACTAAGGTTGTTACACAGTTTTGCCAAACGACTATGTGTTTAAGACACATAATCTGGGCTCTGTCACACAGCCGTGTGACCCTTGTTTTTAGTTTTTTCTATATTTTTCTATTTTGTTTCAGATTAGTCCCTACTTGTTTTTAAATTTATTTTTGGGTTATGTAAGCTCAATTTAAAGCCCGTATTTGTATATATGATATGAATAATGATTGGTTATGAATATTTGATATTTAAATTTATTTTTGAATTATTTTCTTTTGTTTTTGAATTTGTTAACTGTCGTAATACTTTGTAACCCTAACCCAACATCAAAGATGGGTTAGAGGTGTTAAAATTTTGCTAAACCTCTGTAAAAAATACACACATTGTTAGTTGCTCTAGAATCAATAACCTTGTTGTCAATTGATTCTTCCACTAAGCAAGCTTCAACCATAAAGAGTTTCATACCTTTGCCCTTTTCGGCTAGGTAATCCAAATACTCATTATAGTTTGAGCTGAAGTGTTCTTTCTTGTTGTAGAAGAAACATTTGATCTATTTAGGATCCTTTTCCTTCTTTGTCTTCTTCTTATCCACACAAGGTGGAACAAAAAACTTAGCCGGTTTCTTGTTTCCCTTAACTTCCTACTTTCCCTTAGAGGATAAGGGGCCGACAACTAAGTTTGCCTCAGGTTTCTCCTAAGCTGACTTACCACCATTCAGCATCAACTCATAATATTATAATTCCTTCATGAGCTGAGTTAAGGTAAGCATCTTATTTCCCAAGTTTTAAGCAAGCCTGAAGCCAGCGAACTTATTGGTCAAGGATTTGAACACTATTTCAATCTAAGTGTTCACATCTAGTTCAACCCCATTGTCATTTGCTTCCGTAAAGAATTACATAAGCATAAGAATATGTTCTTTGAACGGAGTGTCGGGTTTTTTGGAAAGTTCATCAAATTGGTAATAGCAGATTGTTGAGCCAATGCGACTTGGCTGCCGAGCAAATCCTCCAAATTTGTCATGATCTCTTTGGTAGTACGAAAATTCTCGTATTGCTTTTGTAGTACACTACTCATGCTCACAAACACATAACATCAAGCAATTGAGTCAATATATCTCCAATGATTTCTTGCTTTGGGTTGAGCTTCAGGTGGGTAAGGTTCGTAACGGATAAATTTGTGTTTCTCACAGTTGAAAACTATCAACAAGTTTCATTTCCATTCTCGAAAGTTATCCCCATTCAATTTATTCTCAATAAGAAGGCTAATAAGAGTAGTAGAGGGCATATTTGAATTGAAAAATAATAAAGATTCACTAATTACTATCTTTGTATTAAGAAAATATTTTAATTTCAGCAACATATCAAGAATGCAGTATGATGCATGTGCCTTCTATTAAAACCTTGAAAATATTTTTTTTTGTTACAATCATTCTCACACCCATCAATCATGTCGCTTGGAGTCCCATGATTAACTAGCAAGAACATGGATTACATACAATTAGTTCGTGCATCTTTACTCTCAAGACTCCACATGAACCAACAACCGTTTAACGTTTGGCTATCATCTCTAGCTTAAATATCATTTCTTGGGAAAGTATTCAATAAGAGATGATCTTAAGTGTGTAATCATTGACTCAACACTCATCATAACACATGTTTTCAATTGTGATTCATCTTGAGACAATCTCACCGAAAGTCATGCATGACTAGTTGTCATTAAAAGAAAACCTCATCTAGTGAACCCACATGATAATGTTTACCTTGGGGTGTGACCAATGTAGGAATCAGCTCAAAAATTTATCATGCTATCACTTAAGGACCATCAATGGAGGTTTTAGGTCTTGTTCAGGGACATTCTCTCACTCAATATTTAAAAAACATGCAAGGTTTTTATCCCAAATTTCAAGAATGATCATACAATAGTTCTAGTGACATTCTTACCTAATCTGTAAAACATGCTTCTAATATATGCATGACATGCTATGGAAATTTTATAATATTCACATTCATTTATTCATAAGAATCAATCAATCATAAAAACAAACAATTTTGATTCTCCACAGTTTTCTTTTAAGGGAAAAACCGAAGAAGTGAATGTGAATTGTACATCAGGTAGGGTCCCAAGAAAGGAAGGTGAGTTATATTTGACCATTTAAAAACTAAGTCTTTCCTTACCAAATTCAATCCTACACATGCACCTTCTCATTACCACACTTCTCACAGTAATAGAATAACCTAAAAAGGTGAATGGAACAATACAACGCATGTATTTTCTCATTTCCACACTTCTTATTTTTTAATCGATCAATTGTGGATCATCTCCTACATATATATCAAACTTATAATATAACATAATATAAATATTATAAACAACTATAAAAAAAAGGTATAAAATGAGATGAGTAATTAAAATAAAATTGTCAACCAAGGTTTCCATAGTTCTATTTCTATAAAATAAATGAAAAACAATAATTACATAGTTTTTCACCATAAGACATTCCTTAGGTCTTCAACCATCATCCCTCCATCTTCTCCTCATCATGGACTCCTTTTAAAAAAATTACATTATGTTTGTTTTCGGCTTACAAGAAATCTATGGATTTAAAAAAAAAAAACTAACCCTACGTGGAGATGATAGTCCACAGCCTATTTCCTAAGAACCACAACCTTGGAAAAAAATAATTATTATATAACAAATATATAATATCAAATCCATTCTTATATATAACTCAAAACATGCATAAGATCTAAAAAATGTCACTTTCTATGTAATCAAATAATTCAAGAAGAAGAAAAATCTATTTGATTATCTGTTATTCTTCTAAATAGAGCACAAACTGTCTCTGATACCAATTGTTAAAAATTGAGTTTGGAAAACATAATGAAAAATAAGTTTAAGAAAAAAATAGAGTTTTAATTTTTTTTTCCAAAACTAGAACTTGGTTGTGATATCTAAAGTAATAAACACTTAATCAAAATTATACCTTTTTTGATTTGTTTAATATGAACGCTTCGATCGAGTAGTCTTCTCTGTTATCCTCAAGCTCACGTCTGCCAAGTGTGGGATCTCTTCGAATCAAAATATTTTCTACAAAATTACCAGTGGGTTAATTTCACA
This sequence comes from Gossypium hirsutum, assembly GCF_007990345.1. NCBI lineage: Eukaryota > Viridiplantae > Streptophyta > Magnoliopsida > Malvales > Malvaceae > Gossypium > Gossypium hirsutum. Next base: position 33,700,168 of record NC_053448.1, on the reverse strand, counting down.
ATTTCTTTAAACTTCTGAGCCAAGTTGTAAATAAGAAAAATATCTCTAGAAATTTTCTAAAATAATTTCTTCAGAGAATTTTCTCCCTACAACTTTCACTTGAATTGAAGTGTGTGAAATATAATGACTCATGGTTTTCTTTATATAGGGAGAGTTTAGAGAGTTCAACTATGATTAAACTTAATCACTTTAATATTAAATTAATATAATACTTATTAAGATAAATATCAGATTAAAATTAAAATTAAATCTATTAAATTAATAGTATATTTATGTGCAAGATAAATATTAAATTAAATTTAATATTAAGATAATCGCTTTAATATTAAATTAATAAAATAATATTAAGTTAAGTATTCAATTAAATTAAATATTACATATATTAAAATAATATTATTTTTGGACTAGTTAATCTGCAAATCAAATTATTCAGTTCGATGTACTATTATTCTAGTCAGCTACATCTATGTTTATTATCTTATGTGAGTCACCCGCTCAAATGCTCAAGAAAAAGCATCTCCACAATTGGACTTGATAGACGACATATTAGTCTTTCAATCGATTTGCTCATTTCCAATTAGACTAAGGACATGTTTAGGTTCATCTATTATTATAAGTTGTCTTTCTGTATTATGATCCAAACACGTAATATCGCTTAGTATTAGTTAAATGTGAGTTAACCATTAAGCTAATATTTGCTTTCATTTTGCTTTGCATGCGAAAACCATTGAGGACAATATACAAAGGGCCTTAATTTATTTAATGGATTTTTATTAAATCAATTTGTTCGAAAAATACAAGTGTACATAGACGAAAATACTAAACTTAGGGCACCAAATCCAACACAAGCTACATTCCAAATCAAATTACAGCATCACATACTTACTATCAACTCATATTCTCATAATCAAGGATAACATTTTCAACTCTAAGTACCAAAGTGACAACTTAATATAATGACCAACTCAAAGGTTAAGTACATTCCACTTGCAACTTACATAACAAAACTATCCAAACTTGCTAAGTCAAGGGTTGAATCTGCATGGTGTTGACCACTTTGAAACTTCGAGATCTACGATACTTGCACACGAAAATAAACAAATCATACAATAAGCAATAGGACTCAGTGGTGCTAACATAATTTGAACCAATAATCGAATAGAAATTAGATTTTGAATACAATCAAATTGTGATCTTGATATCAACTAAATCAAATTTTGCATTTCATATCTCATGTGTCAATCCTCATACCATATTTCATTTAGCATATTATGCATGAACATATAATATCTAATATCATCATATCACATTTACATATTTATCATATCAGGTCACAAACTTTATTTCATTTTCTCAATTCTAACTCAAATCCACTTATTTCGTTTTGTATCCATATCAGCCCTTAGAGCTCATTTTAACCGAACCATATGATCTTTCACATTCCATCATTTGATACTTTAACATTGATAATCAAGATACACCATTCAATATTAACATTTCATAACCAATATCACATAGCATGGTATATGTTTCATGATCCCTATTAATCAGGAACGGAGTCAAGACAGATACATAAATCATCCAACCATCACACCAATATAACTGGCACCCAGTGCCTCATCGGTATGTTCGAAGTATAATATGCACTTTGTGCCTCATCGATATAAACTGGAGTAATTTTTGCTTCGTACCTCATCTATCACATCCCAAAAATTAGGTTAGTAGAATCGGGTTTGTGAACCTAGAGTGGTCATGCCTTGAATTTTAAGGTTATCTAAGTGCGTTTGGTAATAAGTGAGTTATTGGCCTGATGGTTAAGAGTTCATGATTTCATCCTTGAAAACCAAGTTTGAATTCCTTCCCTCGCATCATTTTTATTTTTTTTGCAATTTTGCTTCAAATCCTAGAGTTGTCATGCCCCATTTAAATTTAGTTATCGTTAATTCATGAGCAAGATCATGTGCTAACCTAGTGGTTAAGAAAAAACATAGTTTTCCTTAATACCCATGTTCGAGTCCCCTCTCCTACTTTTATTTTTAATTTCGGCACAAGCATCTTGGTCAACACCCCCTTTTGTCACCCGTATTTGTTGCCATACAAAGGAGATTCTTTCCTCCCTAATCTTTCTCATCCTTTCTTTTTTATCCCCCTTTTCACTCCCCGTGTCCCCCCTCATTCCTTTTCTTCTACTTGTTTTACTATTTTCCATATTTTCCTTCCTCTTTCCTTGTAACAGCCCAAAATTGACCCTAGTCGGGAAGTGGTTTCGGGACCACAAAACCGAGTCATAAAAATAATTGATTTCCATATTCTATGCTTATTATGTGTGTACATGAGTATGTGGAAGTTTCATTCTCCAATTTTTCCAATTGCATGAGAAATTATTAAATAGGGATTGATATGAGACATGGTGAAAATATGATAGGCTAATTTAAAATGGTCTATTAATGCATGTTGTGAAAATGATGGGTTTGCATGTCAAATTACCCAAAATTTGAGCTAGTGGTTGGCCATGCTATGGGTGGAAACATGTTGGGAACATGTTGGCCTAGTGAGGTATGTAGGAAAAAAATAAAATAAGGGGCACGGGCATAAAATAATGAAAAGGAGTATGATGAATACAAAAAAAATGTGTGTAGTTGTTTCCCCCCCCCCATTGCCGTGAGCTAAAGAAAAGAAAGGAGAAAATTTTTGTTCATCCTTTCTCATCTTCATTTAGCCGAAACTAGAAAGAAAAAAACAAAGAAAAAAAAATGCTCATCCTTTGGTTCATCCTTGGCCAAAAATTTTAAGGAGGAAGGAAGAAGAAAGGTTGAAGAGGTTCGGCCATGCATGTAGCTAGGCTAAGGTATGTTTGATGATGTTCCATGAGATGCATGCATGTTTTAGTTGTTAGCTTGAGTTCTACCTAGCCCATGGTCTAAATCTTGCTATGTGATGGAAATGACACTCGGCCATGGATGCATCATTCTTGGTTGATGTTTGATGTTGTGGTGATGAGGCATGAGGATGAGTTAAGATTCGGCCTAGGTGGAGTTTGTGTTAATGCCATTGCATGCTAAATATGAAGCTTGTTAATGATGCATGTGATGGTGGCTTGAGGATTCTTGAACCTCCTTTTTAGCATTTTTGAGTGAGCACATATGTGCATTGGTTGCTAAATGGAGAAGAATCGGCTAGCAAGTTGTGTGCTAAGGCCGAATATAACTTTTGCATGTTAATGAGCAATGCATGTGTTAAATTGATGGAAAGGGAGAGGATGCTTTACTAGTGTGTATATGTGTGTATTAGCCAAGTTTTGAACTTGAAACAAAAGGGTGTTTAGTCAATACAAGTGACCATACTTGTAGAATGTATTAAGTGTTGAAATCGGCCCCAAAATAGACATGCATATTCGGCCAAGGGGGAAAAATTAGCTAAAATGTTGAGTTTGATTCATGATTCCGTACATATGTGACTTTAATGTCTAATATATAAATATGGGCTAAGTGCCTTGTGTTCCTCTTTTCGATGCTCAAATGATTAAATCAATTTATTTGTTTAATTAAGCTCAAGAGCAAAGGGGAACTAAATCCGATAAAGGGAAGGAAAAAGTGGTCGAATAGCTATCGGAATCGTTCGACAACACCCGAGGTAAGTTCTTGAGTAAGAGAGCTTAAATTATGATGTGATTAGATCATGTTTTAAGCAAATTAAAATCATGCTCTTTGTGTGGCTATTGAGCCGAATTTGCAAGAATGATAAATGTCTTGTGTTTGAGTTTTGCTAACGAAAATGAAATACGAATGGGCCATGATTTATTGTTAAATGTGCATGGTTATTTGAATGATGTCCGGGCTAAGTCCCGAAGGCTTGTGCTAAGTGACAATATCCGGACTAAGATCCGAAGGCATTTGTGCGAGATACTAATTCCGGGCTAAGCCCGAAGGTATTTGTGCGAGATACTAATTCTGGGCTAAGCCCGAAGGCATTTGTGCGAGATACTAATTCCGGGCTAAGCCCGAAGGCATTTGTGCGAGTTACTAAATCCGGGTTAAGTCCCAAAGGCATTTGTGCGAATTACTATAACCGGGCTATGTCCCGAAGGCATTTGAACGAGGAGCTATATCCGGTTAAATTCCGAAGGTACGTGATTTGGGATTGAATGAACTTGCTGTAAAATTCCAGTTAATACTCTCGAAACATCCCAACATTGAGGTATGTTTCGTATGTGCTTGAATTTAGTTGAGCCCTTACAAATAAGTATTCGCTCAGTTGATAAACGAGCTACCGGCCTTTGGCTGAGTTGAACTTTTGTGTATGTACATAAGGGTTGATAATGTGAAGCAAGTACGATATTGTAAATTTGTGCATATGAAATTATCCGTTTAGCTATATGAATGCTATACTTTTGTTGTGCTGGAATTCCTTGCTCAAAACTTACTAAGCATAAATTGCTTACTCCGTTTCATTGCTCCTCTGTTTTATAGATTTGGTTCTCCAGCTATCGGACTCGGGATCTTGAAGTCAAAGTCGCCCACACTATCAAAGCCCCCCCTTTTGGTACAATTTTGGTTGAACTTCGAAATGGCATGTATAGGACTACCCGTTTGTTGTGGGTCGTGGACCCTTTGGACTTGTATAAATTTTGGATAGCCATGCGAAAATGGCTTATATGTGTTTGAGTATAATGTTATAATCATTTGGTGTGGATATGCTTGACAAGGATTGGCCACGGGGATGGTTAATCACTTTCATAAATTGTGCTATTTATGCAAAAAGGGCTAGTTGAATCATGGAAACCATGAAATAGGTAAAGTCTACCTTAAAGGCAGATGCTGACAGCAGCAGTGATGTAGATTCGGAAAATCACTAAAAATAGTAGGAATGGAATTAAATAGTGAATAAATTATGTAAACAAACCTTGATGAATCTACTTTCAAAATAAAGTAACGAAACAATCATACGGACAGTATTTTAAGAGATATTCAGGTTCTCGTGAGACAGGGCCAGAACGGTTTCTGGATTCCCTGTTCCGACTTTGGAAATTCATTATAAATTAACCAGAGATAATTAGGAGTCATACGATATATGTATAGATTCCTCTCTGAGTCTAGTTTCTATAGAAACAAACGGCATCAGTATTGGAGCCCTGTACAAGGAGATATCCAAGTCGTAATGCGCAAAGGTCAGGGTAGTCGATCCCTGTAACATGGGAGACTTTGACTAATAAACTGTACTAATTGGCCCGACCAAAAATTCTAGAAAAAAATATGTAGATGGGCATATGAGTCTAGTTTCAGGGAAAAATCACAAAACTGATTTTCGAGTTGTGAAACTCAAGATATGATTTTTAAAGCGACTAGTACGCAGATTGGCAGTGTCTGGGAAATATTTTTTATAAGGGGTTTAAAGTCTGTTAACACCTCGTGTTCGACTCCGGTGTCGGTCTCGGGTTCGGGGTGTTACATTTGATTGGTATCAGAGCTACGGTTTAGTCAATTCTAGGACTACCGTAATGCGTTGGGTCTAGCTATACATGCCATTTTATGTGATTACTTGATAGTGTGGTGATTTCTGACAATTGTAAATGTGTTTATTTATAGTAATGGATCCCGATCCCAACCGAGAGGTAGCTGATGATCTTGAGAGTGTAGCGCCTGCTCCCACACAAGGGACAGCACCGGCGGACTCTCAACCTAATGCTAGTAACCCGAATGATGAAGCTAGACAAGCTTTCTATAGTGTGATGAATGATTGGTTCAACCAATACATTCGAACTAATACGGCTGTCCCACAACCTCCATTCCCAACTAATACCACCCCCGCACCTACAATACCTCCGGTAACTGACCAAATAAGGTCAAATAAGCCCCCAGTTGACAGAATCCGAAAACATGGGGCTACTGAATTTAAAGCTACGGATAGCGACGATGCCGAGCAAGCTGAATTTTGGTTGGACAACACTATCCGGGTACTCGATGAGCTATCTTGTACACCCGATGAATGCCTAAAGTGTACTATCTCCTTGCTACGTGATTCTGCCTATTATTGGTGGAGTACTCTGACTTCTGTTGTGCCCCGAGAGTAAGTAACTTGGGAGTTTTTCCAAACTGAGTTTCGGAAAAAGTATATCAGTCAGAGATTTGTTGATCAAAAACGGAAGGAATTTCTTGAGCTTAAGCAAGGTTCCATGTCAGTTACTGATTACGAGCGAAAATTTGTTAGACTTAGTAGATACGCTCGGGAATGTGTTTCGTCCGAGGCTATCATGTGTAAACGCTTCGAGGATGGGCTGAATGAAGATATAAAAATGTTCGTTGGCGTTCTTGAAATACGAGAGTTCGTAGTACTGGTCGAGCGAGCTTGTAAAGCCGAAGAGCTTAGAAAAGAAAAACAAAAAGTTGATGTGGGAACTGGAGAGTTTCGTAAAAGATCTTCGGGAAAGTCTCTTCAACAGGCATCGAAGAAATTTCGAGATGATGCGGGCCAGTTTAGAGGCACTTCGGGCATTTTTAGACGAGATCGTAATCGACCCCCTGTGGGTACACGAGGCACTTCGGTCGCCAGTGTTGGGAATGAACGTCGAGATAGAACGAAATGTTGATATTGCGGTAAATGGCATTCGGGGAGTTGTAGATTCCCTGACCGCTCCTGTTACAAGTGCGGATCAGTTGACCACTTCATTAAAGATTGCCCGAGGTTGTTTGAACAGAATGAAAATCAGAGTGGGAAACCGGGTGCTACCACTGCTCGAGGTAGACCATCTGGAAATACGGGCAATGCTAGTGGTGGTCAGAGAGGATCTAGAGATGCTACGACCAGATCCGAGGCTCGTGCGCCTGCTAGAGCTTATGCTATACGTGCCCGCGAGGATGCTTCTTCGCCTGATGTTATTACCGGTACTTTTACTCTCTTTAATACTAATGTAATTGCTTTGATTGACCCCGGTTCTACTCATTCTTACATATGTGAAACCTTAGCATCCAGTAAGACTTTACCTATTGAGTCTACTGAGTTCGTAATTCGGGTGTCAAATCCCTTGGGTCGTTACGTGCTTGTCGACAAAGTGTGTAAGAAATGTCCCCTAGAAATTCGAGGTTCCTGTTTTCCGGCGGACTTGATGCTTTTGCCGTTTGATGAATTTGATGTTATTCTTGGTTTGGATTGGTTGACTGCGCATGATGCGGTTGTGAATTGCAAAAGCAAGACTATTGATTTGAGGTGCGCAAATAATGAAGTAATCCGAGTTGAGTCTACGGACTTGGAGGGGATGCCAGCTGTAATATCAGCAATGTTGGCCCAGAAATATGTAAGAAAAGGGTGCGAAGCATACCTTGCGTATGTACTGGATGACAAAGAATTAGACAAGAAACCCGAATCTGTGCCGGTGGTTTGTGAATACCTGGATGTTTTTCCTGAAGGATTACCGGGTTTACCACCTGTTCGGGAGGTAGAGTTTGGTATTGAGCTTGTACCTGGGACTACGCCGATTTCGATAGCTCCGTATCGTATGGCACCAACCGAGTTAAAAGAGTTGAAAGCTCAGTTGCAAGAATTGACGGATAGAGGTTTTGCTCGACCAAGTTTCTCACCTTGGGGTGCACCAGTATTGTTCGTGAAAAAGAAGGACGGAACCATGAGGTTGTGCATTGACTATCGTCAACTGAATAAAGTGACGATAAAGAACAAATATCCGTTACCGCGTATCGATGATTTGTTCGACCAACTGAAGGGAGCCTCAATGTTCTCAAAAATAGATTTGAGATCGGGCTATTATCAGTTGCGAATTCGAGATTCGGACATACCCAAAACTGCTTTCAGAACGGGATATGGTCACTACAAGTTCTTAGTGATGCCGTTTGGGCTCACAAATGCCCCTGCGGTATTTATGGATTTGATGAATCGGATCTTCAGACCATATTTGGATCGGTTCGTAGTTGTGTTCATTGATGACATCTTGGTCTATTCAAGAGATGAGACCGAACATGCTGAGCATCTGAGGCTAGTGTTGCAAATTTTGCGGGATAAGCAGTTATATGCTAAGTTCAGTAAGTGTGAGTTCTGGTTAAGAGAGGTTAGCTTCTTGGGTCATGTGGTATCCGCATCGGGTATTCGAGCTGACCCGAGCAAAATTTCAGCCATACTTAACTGGAAGCCTCCAAGAAATATTACCGAAGTTCGGAGCTTCCTGGGACTCGCCGGTTATTACCGACGATTTCTCAAAGGTTTCTCGATGATAGCCACACCAATGACGAAGCTACTTCAAAAGGATGTTAAGTTCGAATGGACGGAGAAATGTCAGAAAAGTTTTGATCAACTAAAAACTTATTTGACTGAAGCTCCAATTTTAGTGCAACCCGAATCAGGCAAAGAGTTTGTCATTTATAGTGACGCATCCCTACTTGGGTTGGGTTGCGTATTGATGCAAGAAGGTCGAGTGGTGGCCTATGCATCGAGACAATTAAAGCCACATGAGAAAAATTATCTGACCCATGATCTTGAACTAGCTGCCATCGTATTTGCTTTAAAAATATGGCGACATTACTTATTTGGTGAGAAGTGTCATGTATTTTCGGATCACAAAAGTCTCAAAAATTTGATGACTCAAAGAGACTTAAATCTGCGACAAAGACGTTGGCTTGAGTTGTTGAAAGATTACGAGCTTGTCATTGATTACCACCCGGGAAAGGCTAATATGGTTGCGAACGCCTTAAGCCGGAAATCACTGTTTGCTTTACGAGCGATGAATGTGCACTTGTCTGTTCTACCCGACAATGTGTTAATAGCTGAATTAAAAGCCAAACCATTATTGATTCATCAAATTCGTGAAGCCCAGAAAGTTGATGATGAATTGGTTGCAAAACGGGCTGAGTGTGCTCCAAACAAGGAATCGGAGTTTTAAATTGATGATGATGATTGTTTGAGGTTCAGAAGTCGTTTATGTATTCCAAGGAGTTCGAAACTCATTTCGATGATTCTGAACGAAGCCCATTGTAGCCGAATGTCAAGTCACCCGGGGAGTACGAAAATGTACAACGATTTGAAACGTTGGTTTTGGTGGCATGGTATGAAACGAGACATCTCCGACTTTGTTTCGAGATGTTTAATATGTCAACAAGTGAAAGCGGAACATCAAGTGCCTTCAGGATTACTTCAGCCGATCATGATACCCGATGGAAATGGGATCGAGTCACAATGGACTTTGTGTCTGGACTGCCATTGTCAACAAGTAAGAAGGATGCGATTTGGGTTGTTGTTGATAGACTGACTAAGTCGGCTCACTTTATCCCCGTGTGTATGGATTTTTCATTGGATAGACTAGTTGAATTGTACGTTTCTCAGATTGTGAGATTACACGGGGTACCTATTTCTATCGTGTCGGATAGAGATCCGAGATTCACCTCGCGATTTTGGAGGAAATTGCAAGAAGCTTTGGGTACCAAGCTGCATTTTAGCACTGCTTTTCATCCCCAAACCGATGGTCAATCTGAGCGGATAATTCAGATACTTGAGGATATGTTGAGATGTTGCATCCTCGAGTTCAGTGGTTCATGGGAACGGTATTTACCTTTGATTGAATTCGCTTACAATAATAGTTTTCAATCAAGTATTAAGATGGCACCTTACGAGGCTTTGTACGGTCGTAAATGCCGTACACCGTTGTTTTGGACCGAGCTCGGTGAAAGTAAAATTTTCGGAGTTGATTTGATTAAGGATGCTGAACAGAAAGTAAAGGTAATCCGTGAAAGTCTGAAAGCAGCCACAGATCGTCAAAAATCGTATGCGGATTTGAAACGAAAGGACATTGAATATCATGTGGGAGATAAAGTGTTCCTTAAAGTTTCTCCTTGGAAAAAGGTACTCAGGTTTGGCCGTAAGGGCAAGTTGAGCCCGAGATTCATTGGGCCGTACGAAATCTCCGAACGAGTTGGTCCGGTTGCGTATAGATTGATTTTGCCCCCTGAGCTTGAAAAGATTCACGACGTCTTTCATGTTTCGATGCTTCGACGCTATCGATCTGATCCATCGCACATAATTAGCCCATCAGAGGTTGAAATTCAAGTCGATATGAGTTATGAAGAAGAGCCGATGCATATCCTAGCTCGTGAAGTGAAGGAGTTGCGAAACAAAAGGGTTCCGTTAGTGAAGGTGTTATGGCTCAAACACGGGATCGAGGAAGCTACTTGGGAAACCGAGAGCTCGATGAAAGAACGATACCCAAACCTATTTACCGGTAAGATTTTCGGGGACAAAAAATTTCTTAAGTGGGAGAGAGTTGTGACAGCCCAAAATTGACCCTAGTCGGGAAGTGGTTTCGGGACCACAAAACCGAGTCATAAAAATAATTGATTTCCATATTCTATGCTTATTATGTGTGTACATGAGTATGTGGAAGTTTCATTCTCCAATTTTGCCAATTGCATGAGAAATTATTAAATAGGGATTGATATGAGACATGGTGAAAATATGATAGGCTAATTTAAAATGGTCTATTAATGCATGTTGTGAAAATGATGGGTTTGCATGTCAAATTACCCAAAATTTGAGCTAGTGGTTGGCCATGCTATGGGTGGAAACATGTTGGGAACATGTTGGCCTAGTGAGGTATGTAGGAAAAAAATAAAATAAGGGGCATGGGCATAAAATAATGAAAAGGAGTATGATGAATACAAAAAAAAATGTGTGTAGTTGTTTCCCCCCCCATTGCCGTGAGCTAAAGAAAAGAAAGGAGAAAATTTTTGTTCATCCTTTCTCATCTACATTTAGCCGAAACTAGAAAGAAAAAAACAAAGAAAAAAAAATGCTCATCCTTTGGTTCATCCTTGGCCAAAAATTTTAAGGAGGAAGGAAGAAGAAAGGTTGAAGAGGTTCGGCCATGCATGTAGCTAGGCTAAGGTATGTTTGATGATGTTCCATGAGATGCATGCATGTTTTAGTTGTTAGCTTGAGTTCTACCTAGCCCATGGTCTAAATCTTGCTATGTGATGGAAATGACACTCGGCCATGGATGCATCATTCTTGGTTGATGTTTGATGTTGTGGTGATGAGGCATGAGGATGAGTTAAGATTCGGCCTAGGTGGAGTTTGTGTTAATGCCATTGCATGCTAAATATGAAGCTTGTTAATGATGCATGTGATGGTGGCTTGATGATTCTTGAACCTCCTTTTTAGCATTTTTGAGTGAGCACATATGTGCATTGGTTGCTAAATGGAGAAGAATCGGCTAGCAAGTTGTGTGCTAAGGCCGAATATAACTTTTGCATGTTAATGAGCAATGCATGTGTTAAATTGATGGAAAGGGAGAGGATGCTTTACTAGTGTGTATATGTGTGTATTAGCCAAGTTTTGAACTTGAAACAAAAGGGTGTTTAGTCAATACAAGTGACCATACTTGTAGAATGTATTAAGTGTTGAAATCGGCCCCAAAATAGACATGCATATTCGGCCAAGGGGGAAAAATTAGCTAAAATGTTGAGTTTGATTCATGATTCTGTACATATGTGACTTTAATGTCTAATGTATAAATATGGGCTAAGTGCCTTGTGTTCCTCTTTTCGATGCTCAAATGATTAAATCAATTTATTTGTTTAATTAAGCTCAAGAGCAAAGGGGAACTAAATCCGATAAAAGGAAGGAAAAAGTGGTCGAATAGCTATCGGAATCGTTCGACAACACCCGAGGTAAGTTCTTGAGTAAGAGAGCTTAAATTATGATGTGATTAGATCATGTTTTAAGCAAATTAAAATCATGCTCTTTGTGTGGCTATTGAGCCGAATTTGCAAGAATGATAAATGTCTTGTGTTTGAGTTTTGCTAACGAAAATGAAATACGAATGGGCCATGATTTATTGTTAAATGTGCATGGTTATTTGAATGATGTCCGGGCTAAGTCCCGAAGGCTTGTGCTAAGTGACAATATCCGGACTAAGATCCGAAGGCATTTGTGCGAGATACTAATTCCGGGCTAAGCCCGAAGGCATTTGTGCGAGATACTAATTCCGGGCTAAGCCCGAAGGCATTTGTGCGAGATACTAATTCCGGGCTAAGTCCGAAGGCATTTGTGCGAGTTACTAAATCCGGGTTAAGTCCCGAAGGCATTTGTGCGAATTACTATAACCGGGCTATGTCCCGAAGGCATTTGAACGAGGAGCTATATCCGGTTAAATTCCGAAGGTACGTGATTTGGGAATGAATGAACTTGCTGTAAAATTCCAGTTAATACTCTCGAAACATCCCAGCATTGAGGTATGTTTCGTATGTGCTTGAATTTAGTTGAGCCCTTACAAATAAGTATTCGCTCAGTTGATAAACGAGCTACCGGCCTTTGGCTGAGTTGATCTTTTGTGTATGTACATAAGGGTTGATAATGTGAAGCAAGTACGATATCGTAAATTTGTGCATATGAAATTATCCGTTTAGCTATATGAATGCTATACTTTTGTTGTGCTGGAATTCCTTGCTCAAAACTTACTAAGCATAAATTGCTTACTCCGTTTCATTGCTCCTCTGTTTTATAGATTTGGTTTTCCAGCTATCGGACTCGGGATCTTGAAGTCAAAGTCGCCCACACTATCAAAGCCCCCCTTTTGGTACAATTTTGGTTGAACTTCGAAATGGCATGTATAGGACTACCCGTTTGTTGTGGGTCGTGGACCCTTTGGACTTGTATAAATTTTGGATAGCCATGCGAAAATGGCTTATATGTGTTTGAGTATAATGTTATAATCATTTGGTGTGGATATGCTTGACAAGGATTGGCCACGGGGATGGTTAATCACTTTCATAAATTGTGCTATTTATGCAAAAAGGGCTAGTTGAATCATGGAAACCATGAAATAGGTAAAGTCTACCTTAAAGGCAGATGCTGACAGCAGCAGTGATGTAGATTTGGAAAATCACTAAAAATAGTAGGAATGGAATTAAATA